>NC_057724.1:34201145-34224981 GCF_004010195.1 Chiloscyllium plagiosum | reverse complement strand
ACCACCACGCGAAGGTTGGGATTTGAAGTGGGAATTGAGGCGTCAAGGGCACTAGGAGCTGTGAAGCACCAGTGGAAAAATCAGGTAATATTGGACTCTGTAGGGGCGAACAATGCAGAGTCCAGTTAGAGTTTAAGTTAAAAGTTGAATGCTATCTGTACTTGTAATTTCCAAGGTGATAAGGAAGATCATTCTGGCCAAGAACCAAACCTCAGTGGAGCACATGTAACCAAGGTGTGGAGCGTGGATACTGTGAGTAACTGTGATACCCTGTCAGTCTGTAGTAGAACGACAGAGCTTGAATAGTGGCGGCGACCAGGAGAGTAAAGAGTCCCACCATTAAAGAGCACACTGGGCTAGAGGTAGGTTTCTGGGCCTATCGGGAGGTGTTGGGTCAGTAGAGGAGGCCGGGAGGGTAAAGAGTCCCACTGGTAGAGATAACAAACCCTATTGAACTGACATTCCCAGCCGAACGGTGGGTACCGACTAGTAGTTGTGGCTGGGAGGGTAGACAAGTCCCACCGGTAGAAAGCACACCTTGCTAGGAGGATGCTACGGCCGTACGGACGGTGCTCGGACAGTATTATTGGCCAGGGGTAGAGAAATCCCCACTGGTTAGGAACACTTTACTGTTGGTGGTATCCAGGGGTACACAATCTGCTAAATGACAGGTCAAAGTTCTAAGGGGAATACTGCAGGTTCCCTTATTGAGAAATACAAGGCTAACAGAGAAGGGTGGACAGAACAAATGAAGAAGAGTGATTGGGATCCATCCCAACAGAGAATGTGGATAGATAAACAGAAACAGAATAAAACTAAAAAGCTAGAGGTAATGTTTGCACACCAGTTAGCAGGCCTAACCAAATAAGTGAGTGCCTCCACGAGTAGGTGGAGAAAGGTCCAGGAGCAAGTTACAGAACTGGAGGGCAGAATAAAAAATTTAGAATTCACCTTAGAAAAAATGTAAGAGGAGAGAGAAATGGACTGTCTCCCCTCCTACGAAACTGTCCAGCAGGAGTCAACTGCTCCCTCTGTTGGACAAACCGTGCAGGAGTATAACTTCACGCACGTTACCAGAGGAGGCAGAGTCACAACCTAAATTGAATTATAAACCCTTGATCCCAGGAGAGAGGCAGCAGGTTATGGCCTCCCTGGGCAAATTATAGCCACGGAGCACAAACACCAGGTTCTGGGAAGAGCTGGATAGTGTATGGGTAGGGCACCACCTACACCTGAGGGACATACACCAGCTGGTCCAGGCAGCCTGCCCAGTGGACAAGTGGAGACAGGTAGCTGGTGGACCTCACAGCAGCCCGAGACTTTAGGGGAGGATGGGGGACACATGCCATCGCCCTTACAGCTGAGATAGATGCCCAGGAGGCCCGCTTCACCAATTTTAAAGAAGAAATCCAGAGGGTGCTAGGAGATGCTCCCACAAACTGGAGCGAGATCACAACCATTAAGCAATTTAAAGAGGAAGGAACCTCTGAATATGGGAACAATTATTTAGGATCTATCAGGAATCCTCAGGGCAAGCAAACCCATATCGGGGGGACTGGGCATTCATCCAAGCTTTTAGAGATGGGCTCTCAAGTGCCCATCAAGCCATCCTGAAAATGGGAGTAATAATGTCCCAGGAGTCTGATGACCTAGTTGAGTGGGCTAGCAGGGTGCAGGAGGCAGAAGCTCCTGCAGCAAAGGCAAGACCTGACAAAGCAGCCTACCAGAATGGAGGTGAGAATAGAATAAAATGATCCTGCCACCACTGTGGCCGACAGGAGCACTTTGCTCGAGAAGGTAGCGCCCCATGAGCAGGGAATAGAGCAGGGAACAATGTAAAATACTGCAGCCACTGCAGCAGAATAGGACACATAGAAGCAGTGTGCTGGGGAAAGCATGGGGCACCCCCAAACGCCACCCGGAACACTGCAGAACCACGGGAATCCCGAGGTCAGCAGAACTGACAACCAGCTGCCCCATTTGTCAGGGTAAGGGAGAGGGGAGAATTTACATGCCCACAGTAACAGGAGGGAGGAAATGTGACATGCTAATGGACACAGGAGCCGCTGTATCCATCACAAACCTACCCTTACTCCACACAAACAAAATGATTCACTTAACTGGGGTAGGAGGGGATAAAACACCAGCTTACCTAAACAAAAGTACCATAATGGGCAATGATCTCATGAGAGAATATAATGTTCTAATCGATTGTGCAAAAGGGAAATTGATTTGGCCCAGACAGGACAGTCGGAAGACTGAGTTCAGGAAACTTACAAATCACCATGAAACTATTAAAGTGGCTACAGTCACCAGTAGGGACTGGAACCTCAAAAAGGAGAGAATCGGAGCCATCTGCATCTCTGTCCCCGGAGCCTGGGCAGAAACAAAGTTAGATACAGGTCGAGGTAACACAGATCTGATAAGGGTTCCCGGACCGGAGCATAAGCCCTACCGGCAATACCGAATAAAACCCGAAGCAGAACAAGCATTTGTGGAGATAGTGAAAGGAAATCCTGAAAGCAACCACAACTACAACTAGTTCTCCAACATGGTCAGTAATAAAGACTGATGGGAGCTACAGGCTCACCGTTGATTATACAGGACTAAATAAGGTCACCCCCAAATTGCACCCCTTTGTAGCAGACCCCTCCACCATTTTAAACAGGTTGGCCCCCGAACACGAGACATTTACAATTTTAGACATAGCCAACGGCTTCTGGTCTATTCCGTTACACCCTGAGTACCAAAACAAATTTGCTTTTACATTAAGGGACAGGCAGTACACGTGGACTTGCCTGCCACAAGGGTTCCACAACAGCCCCACTATTTTTCAGAGGCTGATGAGTGACATTCTAAAGACAGTAGATTTACCAGAGGGTAGCACTGCCCTCCAATATGTAGATGATATCCTGCTGTGGTTCTGTTCGCCGAGCTGGAAGTTTTTGTTGCAAACGTTTCGTCCCCTGTCTAGGTTACATCCTCAGTGCTTGGGAGCCTACTGTGAAGCGCTTCTGTAGTGGCCTGTCCCTGCCGCTTCCGGTTGTCAGTTTCAGCTGTCCGCTGTAGTGGCCGGTATATTGGGTCCAGGTCGATGTGTTTGTTGATGGAGTTTGTGGATGGCACTCTATAAATGCCGGAGGAAACACCACAGAAGCGCATCACAGGAGGCTCCCAAGCACTGAGGATGTCACCTAGACAGGGGAAGAAACGTTTGCAACAAAAATTTCCAGCCCAGCTCGGCGAACAGAACCACAACAGAATAATATCTATCATAGGCATGTGAATGAAAAAAGATATGGACACCTACGTATTCAGATCTATGTAAAAAATATATTTTTTACACCCCATCTCCACGAGTTCAACAGATTTGGAAAAAACTCTTGAGAGAAAAAAAACTTTGTTCTAGAATTGTAACTTCATGTACTAACTCACGAGATTAACGAGGACAAAAAGTGACTCCCAGTGACTTAACGTTTACCTAATAAAATGTTTCAACAGCCTGATAACTTGGCCAGAGCAATTGCTGTCATGACACTCAACGTTTGTTGACAGGTGACATTGCAACCTATTTGCATGTTATACATATCGTGGCTTTTGTTGGAAGTCTTATTATAGTGCTCAGTCGGTAGTAGCATATTGTTGACATGAGAAAACAGGAGGACAAATTTTTTCAAAAACGATTAAGAGCATAAAGAAACAAACAGAAGTGCATGAAATACATAAATATGATGTTGAATTTTGAATAACACATTTACTAAGTCAAAGTTTAATGTGGTGGGGATGGATGGGGGGCCCGTGTTGGAGGGGGTGGGCAGGCAGCGGACGGATTGGGGAATATACCGGCCACTACAGCGGACAGCTGAAACTGACAACCGGAAGCGGCAGGGACAGGCCACTATAAATGCCGGAGGAAATACCACAGAAGCGCTTCACAGTAGGCTCCCAAGCACTGAGGATGTCACCTAGACAGGGGACGAAACGTTTGCAACAAAAACTTCCAGCTCGGCGAACAGAACCACAGCAACGAGCACCCGAGCTACAAATCTTCTCACAAACTTTGAAGATGATATCCTAATTGCTTCAGAGTCAGGACACCAAGAAGCTTTATGTCAAGTATTGCAGGAATTGGCAACCGCAAGGTTAAAGGTCAGCCCCACAAAGGCACAGATTGGCAAAACACAAGTCTTCTCTCTGGGACACCTTATATTCCAGGGACTCAATAAAATGCCCAACGACCGCAAGGAGGCAATCCAACTGATGCCACGACCTGCTGCTGTCAGTGGGGTCAGAAAGGTCTTGGGGCTATTCAACTACAGTCGGAGCTTTATTTCTGAGTTCGCAAAATTGGCTGAACTGATCTAGAGATTAATTAAAAGGAGCCAAGCCCGCTTGGAACATGTAACCTGGGGGCCAGAACAGGAGGAGGCATTCAGTCAGCTTAAAACTTGACTCATATCAGGCTCTGGGCTAGGGCTGCCATATCCCAGCAAGGATTTTCACACGCACTGTAATAATGAGGGAGGATTTTACTCTGCAATGGTCACCCAAGACCACGATAACAGGAGAATGCCCATAGGATACTACTCAACTACAGAAGGGCCAGTAGGCACCGGGTTCCCCAGGTGCATAGCAGCCTTAGACTGTACTGCTTGGGCCGTTAGGGTTAGCAAGCCCATAGTAATGACAGGGAATATCATCCTCCACACTAAATACACCCTAGTAGAGATGCTAAACACAGGGAAACTGAGGGCCATTTCCAATATGAGAAGGCCAAAGTGGGAGGCAGTTCTTTTACCCCAAGTTGGTCCATGGTAATAGTCAGGGATATGGGAGAAAACCCAGCTGAGGGAATTCTAGACGCAGGGGAACTGCACATCTGTGGCGATATAGATGGGGATGAAGATGGGGGGGTGAGTAAACGATACCCCCCTAGACACAGCAGAGGAGACTCTCTTCTTGGACGGGTCATGAAAATACATAGCAGGATCGCCCCCAACAGGACGGGCTGTGGTAAATGATAACTTAGAAACAGTTATGTCCGGAAGGATTGATGGAAGTCAGTCTGCACAGGTAGCAGAACTGGTAGCACTCACCAAAGCACTGGAACTAGCAAAAAGGAAAAACCGTGAATATATACACAGACAGTCAATATGCCTTTGTTGTAGTCCATGACTACATGGTGGCATGGGGTTGAAGAGGGTTCACCACTGCAGGGGGAACCCCTATCAGACATCAATTAAAAATTCAGGCACTATTTTGTGCCAGTGAACAGCCAAAAGAGGCTGCACTAATAAAAATAAAGGCCCATCAAAAAGAGCCAGCAAAAGAGAGTCCAAACTTTCTAAAATTCAAATGAAACCAGGCAGCAGACCAAGCAGCACAGAAAGCCCTAGAACAAGAAGTCATTAATGAGACTGCAATAGCCACTACTGATTTAGTGAAAAACGCTATCAAATTCAGCAGCTGCAGGAGGACACCCTGCAGGAAGAAGAAGAACAATGGAAACTGCAGGGGGCATTCAAAGGAAAGGATGGTGTCTGGAAGCGAGCAGACAAGGTGGTAGCACCAGTGTGAATACAGAACACATTGCTTGAATTACACCACGGGCTCTCCCATACAGGTAGAGAGGCCATGATAGCAAGCCGAGAGAGAGAGTGGTGGTGGAAGGGAATGGGAAGAGATGTTGCCAAGTACTGCCGCAGGTGCATGGTTTGTGCACAACATAACCCAGGGAGACCCATACAAATTAAGATGGGGCACCAGCCCAGACCTAGGGGTCCCTGGGAACACCTTCAGGTGGATTTTACAAGGCCACCATCACCTTCCCGTGGGAAAACGTAATGCTTGGTCATCATTGACCCAATTCACCTGGTGGGTAGAAGCATTCCTGACCAAAAGCTGCACTGCAACCACTGTGGCCAGAATATTAGCAGAGGAGGTAATCCCGAGGTGCGGGGTGCCCCTCCAGATCGACTCCAACCAAGGGACACATTATACAGGAAAAGTCATGAAGATGTGTGCCAATTGTTCGGCATTAAACAAAAATTCCACATCCCCGATCACCCCTAGAGCTCAGGATAGTAGAGAGAATGAATAGAACACTCAAAAAATGTTTTAGCTAAGGCTATGCAAGACTCAGGCAGAACATGGGCTGAAGTGCTGCCAGGATTAGAGTGGTGCTGGAAAAGCACAGCAGGTCAAGCAGCATCGGAAGAGCAGGAAAATCAGTGTTTCGGGCAGGAGCCTTTCATCCTACCTGATTTTCCTGCTCCTTGGATGCTAAAACCTAAACCTCTGCCCTCTCATTCTGGATTCCCCCAACTCAGGGCCCTTTTGATAGAATGCATATCCTTGGATATTTAATTCCCAGGAGAAAGTGAGGACTGCAGATGCTGGAGACCAGAGTTGAAAAATGTGGTGCTGGTAAAACACAGCAGGCCAGGCAGCATCTGAGGAACAGGAGAATCGACGTTTCAGGCATAAGTCCTTCTTCGGGAATGAGGCTGGTGTGCCAAGCGGGCTGAGATAAAAGGTAGGGGGGAGGGAATTTGGAGGAGGGGCGCTGGGAATACGATAGGTGGAAGGAGGTGAGGGTGAGTGATAGGCCGGAGAAGGCCAGCTTTGATCCCCTAGCAGCCGTGTCTCTGTGATGCTCACATCATACCTGCCAATTTCAATTTGCAATACAGTCTCATTTAGCTTGTTTTGTGTAATGTGTGTATATGTGTACAACACCCTCAGTCCTGAGTTGACTGGCCCCTTCTCATGGATGTCCCCTTATCTGCTGTATCTGATAGGTTTTAACCATGGTAACATGGTTGATGTTGGCGACAAGCTCATTTACATTTGAAAAGATTGTACAATTGCTATTCTTATACAATGAAATATATTTCCAACACGTGGGAAGATCACCAGCTGCATATTCCCTGCAACTCACAATACACTCTCATTTGGAACACAATTGTCAATCCCTCAATTTTTGAAAAATCATTAAAGTTCATGTCAGAAAGTGGTGGTGAACTGCCTTCTTGAACTTTGTTAGCACACCTACACTGCAATAAAAGTAAAATAGAGTGAATTCTGGAACTCTGAAATAAATGCAGAAAGTGCTGGAAAAAAACCCAATAGGTCTGGCAGCATCAGTGGAGACAGAAGCAGTGTTCAAGTTTCAAGTTCAGTATGGCTCTTCATCAGAACTGAAGACTCTTAATATGACAAGCATTTTTGTACTGATGCACTTACCACCCTGCCCGGTCACAGAGGATGTGAAGCTTCCTACTGCAGTTGGGTTGTTTGAATGTTCACCATCATTTGTGACTGAATAATGATGGGAGTGCAGAGCTTAGATCTGGTCTATTGTTTGTAGAATCACTTGGTCTTGTCTATCAAATATTGCTTACGCTACTTGGCATGCAAATAGTGTTCAGATGATTTATCAGCTGAGAGGGAGTGGTAGGTGGTAATCAGCAGGTGGTTTCTTACCCATGTTTGACCTGTTGCAATTAGGCTTCATGAGGACCAAAATCAATGTCAAGGAATCCCAGAGCAACATGCTCTCAATTGTATTACCAATGTTACACCACCAACACTGATGGGTCTGTCCTTTCGATGGTGCAAGACATACTTAACAATAGTTATGATGGGGCATTGTCTGTAAGGTATGATTCCATGAGAATAAGTATGTCAGGCTGTTTGTCTAGTCTGTGAAACAGCACTCCCAATTTTGGCATACGCCCCCAGATCAAAGTAAGCGGAGGTGGGAAGGGAAGCCTGGAAGGATTGACAGGACTATGTGTACCATTGTTGTTTCCAGTTTTTCAATTCTGGATTGTCTGTCTGATTGCATTTCTTTTATCAGACTTTGTAGTGGTCAGTAACAATAGTCATTAGAGCCTGCTAGGTCATCTGAGAGGGCAGTAAAGAGTGAACTGCATTGCCAGGTAAAGATCCTGTCCCTAATAGCATAATGGATGGACCAACACTAAATGTTCTGCCTCAGTTTGGGGAAACTACTCCCCACCACCTTCTCAAGTATAACTAGGGTCCGGCACCACATATTGGCCTTGCTAGTGATGTTAACGTATCAGGAAATAACACTTTGCAAACACAAGTCAAGATTTGTAATCAGTCCTACTACAAAATAATCATCAAAGTGCAAGGTCATCACATATCCCTGTCTATCCTTGTGTGTAATCTAATTATAATGTCAAAAAATTGGTTATGTTTTGGATTACTGGGGATAACCAGCCATGGTTATGGTAGTGCACAACCAGAACATGGAACCTGATAATGTGCCTTTCTAGGACTTACCCAAGACTTTCTACTGGTGCGGTAGTGCTTAATCTTTGATGCCACTTTCTTGACAACTGCCTGAAAGGTCCCAGATATATCAGTTTGATAATACTGAGAGCTATAGTTTAATACTGGGCATACTTGAGACTGTACATTCAAGTGCAGGAGATGTTCCTTGCATTTCTGTATTTAAGAACAAGCAATTTTATTTTACTTTTTAGTCTTCAGCTTTCGATTTTTTTGTGTGAAGGTGGCAACTAATGACAGGGGAGAGGGTTTAGAATGCAGCTTTGACTGAGTTGAATATGTTTATTGTCTAAACTTTGCTTGACCTTGACATATTTCACTTGTTCTGATTGCTTCCAGTTGCCTTCCCTGCCCTTCTCTTTACCGTTATTTGCTTCCATAGTTCTCAGCCCATGCATTTTTGTAAAGGATCTTCTATCAGTTCCTTCAGTATTGAGGTGAGTCATTACACAAGACACATTTATTTATGGTTACCTTCAGAGTTAAAAATAAATGCATCTTGAAGTTTGAGGAATGTTGCTGGCTGGTTCTTTGAGAAAAATACCTGGGCACACTCAATTGGAGTGAAGTCTTTGAAATAATCTTTGAATAGAAAAAGGCTCACATTTGTGAGGATGTTGGCCAAGTGCGATTATTGTCATTTTCATATCAGGCTCTGAATCGACTTATGCACCTGATGTGTTATGCTGAGCGAGGTAAGAAGAAAGAGAGCCCTTTGCATTCTTTGTTCCAGGCCAGTCATGTTTTTGATATTTTTACGTTTTTTTCTTTCTGACCCTGTCAGTTTTCATGTAAGGATGTAGACCAAACAATAGATGAAACAGTGTGATGTTTTGAGATTTAAGACTTTTTTATCCAGCTTCATTCTCACAAACAGAGTGAAAGTGCCACTCCATTTAAATAAATGTTTTCCCTAAATCTAGTGAGGGCAAGAGGATGGCAATTGCAATGATGGACAGTGTTCAGTCGATGCCTGAAGTTATTCTCTCATGCAACCTGTTTGGTCAAACTGGGTTAGTAACAGAGCTATCACACTTTGACTGGCAAGAAGATTCTTTTTTTTTAATTTTTTGTTGATATTGAGAAGAGGTGTGCTTTTAAAGTTCAAATAGCATAGGTGGATGCTTGATTGTTCTTGAGTATGATTCTGAACTGTCTGGTTGTATATCTTCTTTCTGTCTTCTCTATGATGCAATATCTTTCAGAAGTTTTGTGGTTAGCCTGGGGAGTAAAACATTGCAGACTTCATCACTGAACCTGTAGGGGGGGTTGTCAGCAGGACCAGCAGCTACTGTGGGAACTGTGTCTAGTCTGAGAAAGAACTATGGATATTACACATGAGCAAAACAAAGTGGAGTTCGGGTCAAAGTGGCCCTAGTGGATGGCTCCATTTGGCTAGCAGGTCATGTAGGTGGGTTGTTGATCCTTAACATGTCAGGAGCGCAGTTTGCAGAGTTTGAGCTTCCTCACTGCAACAAAATCCAAAGTAGCAGAGACAGACTTGCCTGATTTAAGGGCTATCCATCAGAACCACCTTGACAAGAATCAACACAACATGAATAGTTTTACCTTTTAACCTTCTATTTATCACTGGGCAAGGTGAATTTTAACCCTGACAGATTTTGATCTGAAAAGGAAATTTCAGATGTATGAAAAAGTTAAATAAGTCTCCATTTGTTGCCAATAAAGGTAAAAGTTACCTGCAAACTTTCTTTAGTAGCATAGTGAAGGAGGAAGCAGGTTTACGTTTCTTAGCTATGAAGTGTTGACAGTAAGAATGCTTCACAGAGGGCTGTCACAACCAGAGACAGGTTTCAACTTGCTCATTCTTCTCTCTGTGAGAATGTTATGTTCCTTTGAGATTATGTGGCATTGACAACATGCATGTTCAGTCTAGATAATTAGTTATTAAGGTTAAACAGTATAGTGGGAATTGATGATAAAATAAGGTTACAATAATTTTTTTTATTCACTCATGGGATGTGGACTTTGGTGGCTGGGACGACATTTATTGCCCATCCCTAGTTGCCCTTGAGAAGGTGGTGAGCTGCCTTCTTGAACTGCTGCATGTTAGTGTTAAATGTTCTGCCCCTCAATCTGAAACCATATCTTGCTTTAGATGTCACAGAATAAGTACCAGATCTGTCACCTCCTTCACAATCTAGATCTTCTCATTGAGATAAACTGGATGGCCGAGCATAAACCTCACTGCATAAGAATGTACTTTGTTAATCATCTTACATGTTATAGTATATATTTAAATAATGTCATATTTTCTAGTGTTTTGGTGTCAATCTCTTCACATTTTTAAGTTCACATATTTAGCAGATGGCAGGGGACATCTTACTATTGAGAACATGGTCCCAAGCTGGTTATCAGCTAAAAAGGGACCATACACCTTAACAATACATCCCTGAACATCTGTTCCTTCATATAATACTGTATTCCCTTTATTACCTTGTTTCTTAAATGTAACTGAGTAGACTGCAGAAGTAAGCAGCTGGTTTATAATTAAACACAATTAATTGATGCCATAAGATCTAGTTTTCCATTCTGTGGAGGTCAAATCTCATGGGTTCAATGGGAGGCTCTGTGACAGCTAACTTTATCCCTGTGCAAAAGTGCAATTTTCTTATTGGCTGGAAAAAATAAAGATGTGAACATGAATACAGGATAATGATGGAAAGGGAAAGACTTATTGTACCATCAAACCTAATATATCATATTGACTCAATTATTGACTTAAACACCCTTCCTAATCATTCTCTGTGTTATTTATTCATGAATAACAACTGTGAAGAGGTTTCAAGAGGTAAGGCAGACAGTCTCTGAATATCTATAAGTTTTTACTGTTTTCTTGCTTTCTGCTTGGCCAATGTGTATCCTTACATGATATAAACAAACGCATGCAGTTCTTTGGAGGTAGTCATTTGATCAGTTGCTATTGATCAAGAACGCTGATAGATAATTTTCCCCATTGCTAAATTTAATTCCTCATTTCTGTTGAGCGAACTGATCCCTGTTAAATTAGCATTGCAATTAAGAAGAGCACTTAAAGGAGAAATGACAAAGGTCTGTCAATATCGCCTTTTTTGATCACTATCCAGCCTGACCCACAAGCCTCATTCCTGATGGAGGGCTTATGCCTGAAACATTGATTCTCCTGCTCCTTGGATGCTGCCTGACCTGCTGTGCTTTTCCAGCACCACACTCTCGACTCTGATCTCCAGCATCTGCAGTCCTCACTTTCTCCAGGTTGATTTTTACCCCTGTGAAGATTATACATGTGTCAGAACACCAAAGGAGGACAGTAATGGATTTGGTTATGATGTCTCACCGTGGTATAACATACGGTTTGCATTGCTCACTCGTCTCTTGGTCGAAGATGGAGAGTTGTCATTTGGAGAAAGTAATCAACGGCTGGCTGTCAGAGAAAGGGGAATTGCACAACAGCAGGAGTCATTGTTTTCCTAATGGTAGGGCAAAAATGAAGAAAAATACATGTAGTCCTCCTGTAACACCGTAGTTGCATTCCAGCGAAACCTCGCTTAATAGAAAATTGCTTAATAGAAATAATGGGGCCTATGGGAAAAGTGGGGTTGGGGCAGACCAGCAAAAAATGTCTCTCACAATCACTCAAACATTACCCAAATGTCTAACACAAAGTATAACATAGCCTAAATGAAGGTTTAAATCATATTTATAAATGAAACAAAAGTAAATTTAACACATTATATTGTAAAAATATTGCTAATGCAGGGACAGAGGGTCATCATCATAACCACCTTCAGGCACATTTGTAGTTGCAGAAGTGGATGGCTATGGATGATTGTCTTCTGACTGTTTCTTGTGGGTTGGTTTAGATTGTGGGATATACAGGTACAAGAGCAAAGTAGAAAGGCAAACAGTACATAAAGAGCAATGCAGTCCTGCAGGAATTATACAAGAATATTCTTGTCTCAGAGGGAGGGCAATGAACATTCATTAGTTTAATTTTTGAGATGAAGCTACTCAATGTATAGCACTGTGCCTCTTACATGCCCTGATGGCAGCTGACATCACAGCATTTGCAATATGAAGCATGCAAAACGATCCCCGCTGGAATCGTGCCATTGCTAACAGAGGTAAGCATTCTCAAAAATACCATCCTCTAATTCTTCAGTGATGTAATAGCCAAATCACACTAACGGAAAACGTTTTATGCTAGAACTACCTGTAAGTGCATATTAAAAAGGATAATGAAATTGTGCATGAACCGAGGGATATTTTGCTCTCCAGAACTGTCAATGGACAATCACGTCCATAAGAAATGTGGGTTGAGATACAATTACAATAACAGTTTTGCAAAGTTAACCCTC
Organism: Chiloscyllium plagiosum; assembly: GCF_004010195.1. Classification (NCBI taxonomy): domain Eukaryota; kingdom Metazoa; phylum Chordata; class Chondrichthyes; order Orectolobiformes; family Hemiscylliidae; genus Chiloscyllium; species Chiloscyllium plagiosum. Next base: position 34,212,301 of record NC_057724.1, on the reverse strand, counting down.
AGTTTTCCATTTAGGCAAAATGATAAATTCCAATTAGAATTTGATTCAACATGCTTTACTTTTACTAAAATGCCAAATGCTTGGTTTTTCCAATATGGGCTTTTTCAAAAATATAAATAGTCTAGGGTCGATTTTCTCCTCAGATGCTGAGACCTTGGTAGAAGAGCTGTAGAAACACAGAAATCCATGATGTTTGTAGAATTTCTCTGGTTTAGATTAGATTAGATTCCCTATAGTATGGAAACAGGCCCCTTCAGCCCAACAAGTCCACACCAACCGCTGGAAGAGTAACCCACCCAGACCCATTCCCTTACCCTATATTTACCCCTGACTATGGGCAATTTAGCATGGCCAATCCACCTAATGTGCACATCTTTGGACTGTGGGAGGAAACCAGAGCACCTGGAGGAAATCCACGCAGACATGGGTAGAACGTGCAAACTCCACACAGACAGTCTCCTGAGGCGGTCTTCCATTGAAATGTGGAGGACCAGCAGGAGAAATCCTGCAGTAAATCACATTCTCTACATATCAACCTACAGGTCACAAATTCTGCTAAAGTGACAATGTTTTGGCAAATGGATATGATGTTTATGACAAAATAAAATTAATGTAAATTTGAAATGAACCCGGTTAAATATAAGTCAAAGTAATGCTTCCTCAAATAGAAAGAAGAATTTTCATTTATTCAATATTTCGAACAAGCTCTGTACATTCCAATTCTTCAGAACTAATGTTGCAATGTAAGGAAAAGATTACAGCCAATTTACACAGAATGACTGCTCAGAAATATCAATGAGCTCATATCGAAAGATAAGTATTGGCAAGGATACCCTTGGTCAGAGTTTTCCTCAGAGTTATTCCTGCTCCATGCCATGACTTTGCCAGTAACACTGGTTACAGAAGTAAACAGGGTTATGACAACAAAGGGGGTGAACACTAAAGAAATTCCCAGTCCGGTGGAATTCTCTTTTTCCTACGTAAAAGTGTTTGGCACCATTGCATTCCCATGAGGAAACATTCCTTCAATACTGCACTGATTAGGCAGCCTAGACATCTGATCTGTAATCATTACACTCCAAGTTTCTACAGGATAAGAAGTATAGGGCCTTGAATATTGAATGATATATGATATTCAAGAATAGGAAACTAGGTAAACATGGCAGGGAAGCACTATTAATCAGGGATGTAACCTTTAGAGATGACCTTGGTTCAGATCAGGTTGTATAATCACATTGCGTGAAGATAAGGAATAGTATGGGAAATAAGGCACTAGTAGGAGAGGTCTACAAGGCTCCTAACCATAATCAAATAAATATTGGTTCCTTGTAAGAGGATAATAATCAATGGGTGACTTTAACCTACATATGGAATAAATGTCACAGAATCTCTATAGTGTGGCCCTTTGGTCCATCGAGTCCACACCGATTCATCAAACAGCATCCCAACTAGACCTATCCCCTACTCTATCCCTGTAAACCTGCACTTCCCATGGCCAGTTCATCTAGCCTGCACATCCCTGGATGCTGTAGGCAATTTAACATGGCTAGTCCACCTAACCAGCTGCAGGCTGTGAAGTTTATAGTTGGATTCTTCCTAAGACCTTAAGAAGTAACTGATGAGGTAATAGATGCATTGGTGTTAATTTGCCAAAGCTCCTTAGATTCAGGAAAGGTCCAATCAGATTGCTAAGTAGAAAACCTAAACAATGAATTCAAGAAGGAAGGGAGACAGAAAACAGGAAAGTAAAATCAAGAATTGTGCATGCTAGAGATCAGAAACAAAAACAGAAACTGCTGGCAGCGCCTCTGAGAAAAAAGCAGAGTTACCGTTTTGAGGCTGGTGACTCTTCATCAGAACTGTTAGCAGAGAGGAAAAGTGATATTTATACTGAAGACGAAGTTGGGGTGGGGTGGTGAAGGTGAGAGGTGAATGGATAGGTGGAGATGTAGCCCAAGGAGGGAGAGATATACAAAAGGGATGGGTGAACAAGGAGTTTTTCAATAGCAAGCCAGGACAGAAGAAAAGCTGAACTAATGATTACAAGAGCTAACAGTAGGGGAAAATGGGTAAACTGTAATGAAAGCAACTCATATAATGTGTTAACAAGTCTAGGAGTAGATGAGAATGGGTGACTATGCTAAAAGCAACCCATGTCATAATAGGACCAATTGTGGGGGTGGCTAACAAAAACATAGAAGGGATAAAGTTCTGAGGAAGGGCCACCGGACCTGAAACATTAACCCTGATTTCTCTTCACAGATGCTACCAGACCTGCTGAGCTTTCCCAGCAACTTCTGTTTTTGTTTCTGATTTACAGCATCTGCAGTTCTTTTGGTTTTTATATAGAAGGGATAAAGTCAGGTTGTAAAATTATTGACCTTGCTGTTGAATCTTAGAGGTTGCATGGTCCCCAAGCTGAAAATGAGGTTGTGTTCTTTGAGTTTGCACCGAGACTCACTAGAATACTGCAGCAGAAATATTGGTGTGGGAACATGGTGGTGTGTTGAAATGGCAGACAACTTATTTTTTGCAAACAGAACATAGGTGTTCTGCGAGGTAGTAACCCAGTCTGCGTTTTTTTTCTCCCCGATGTAGAGGAGATCACACTGTGAACAGTGAATGCATTAGACTATGAAGCACAAGTAAAGTGCCGCTTCATTTGGAAGATGTGTCCGGGGTCTTGGATGGCGAGGAGGTGAATGGGCAAGTGCTATTGCATGGGAGCTTGCTGTGCATATGAGAGGAGATATTGGGAATGGGGGAGGAGTGTACCAGGAGGTAATGATCCCTGCAGAAGGCTGACAAGGAAGGGGACGGAAGGGGAATAACTGTCATGGCATCCCATTAGAGGTGACAGAAATGGCAATTTATAATCCTTTGGATGTGGCTGCTGGTGGGGTGGTAAGTGAGGACCATGGGAACCCCTATCACTGAGGGAGTGAGGGAAGGGAAGGGAAAGATTGAGGGCAGAAGTGCAGGAGATGGGTCGAATACAGCTAAGGGCCCTGTTGACCCCAGTAGTGGGGAAAACAGGAAAGATTAGGCCAGTTAACTTGACATCAGACATGGGGCATTGGAATCAATCAATAAAAAGGTTACAGCTGACTGTCAAAAAACAGACAATATACATAAATGGGGTCTCTGGCTGATTTGTAGAATGTGGAAAATGGAATCCCCCATGGCTCTGTGCTGGGATCGTAACCTTTTACAATTTATAACCATACTTAGGTGAGAGGAATTAAACCAAAGCTAAATTCACAGATAACACAAAAACCAGTTGGAAAAACTTGTGATAAAAATATAAGGAGATCGCAAATGGATAGATAGGTTGGAGGAATGGGCAAAATCTGGAAGATGGAGTGTAATTTGGGAAAACGTGAAGTTATTCACTTTGGCTGGAAGAATAAAAATGGCTGTTATTTGAATAGAGAACCAGTGTAGAATTTTGTGCTATAGAGGGGCCTGGATGGTTGAATGTATGAGTCAGAAATAAATTAATATGCAGGAACAGGAATGGAAACCCTCATTGTTTTTTCCCTCTGTCCTCATCCAAGCATGCAATCGTCAGAAGGAGTGAGATGCTGGAATACCAGTGGATGTGGTGCCCATTGACTCTACACAGTGTCAAGACAGAACTGGGTTGGTTCTTCACTGGGTCAGAAATCACAGCTTTCGGTGGCCAGTGCCTTGATGATGAACACTTTATCAATGAAAGCTATCATTTTTTATGAGATGAATTGAATATAAAAGGAATGAAGTTCTGCTTATGTTATAAGGGAGACTGGTGTGACTGTATCTCAAATACTATGTACGGTTTTAAATCACACAACTACCGGATGAAGGAGCAGCGCTCTGAATGCTAGTGTTTCCAATTAAACCTGTTGGACTATAACCTGGTGTTGTGTGATTTTTAACTTTGTACACCCCAGTCCAACACTGGCACCTCCAAGTCATGTACAGTTGTGGTCTTCTAATTTAAGAAAATATATAAATATGTTGGGGGCAGTTCAGAGGGGGGAATGATTAGGTTGTCTTATGAGGAAAGGTTGGTCATGCTGAGCTTGTTTGCACTGGAGTTTAGATGATTGAGGGATGATCTGAATTAAGTATATAAGATCCTGAAAGGTCTTTACAGGGTGGAGATGTAAAGGATGTTTCCTTTTCTGGATGAGTCCAGTTACTAGAGGATTCTTTTAAAAAAAGGAGAGACTTTTAGGGTAAAGATGAATTTTTTTCAGTGTTATGAAATTTTGGGACTCTTTGCCTCAGAAGACAGTGAAAGTAGGATTACTGTTCTAAAGGCATTGGTAGAATTTTTGCTAAGCAGGGGTATCAAATATTATTGGGATTAGGTGGGACAATGTGGAATTCATTGCACAAACAGATCTTGTTGAATGTCCATGCAGACTTGAGGTGCCAAATGTCCTAATTTTCTGCTTATTATGTTTATATGTTAATTGTTCCAGTCTCTTTTGTAGAAGCATCTTTTGGTTTAACTTTTAGGAAATGCTTTGTGAATAGCAACGTAAAACCTAAATCTCAGATTTTCTGGCATAAAGGTACATAGTGTTGTCATATTTTTGTTCTAAACTATTCCGCAGCTTGCATTTGTTTTTTGCTAGTTTTCTCCTGCTTCCCGGAACAGCAGTAGCCTTCCTGTAATTCAACCAAATGGATATTCTTTTGGTTTAGACTGGAAAGTTGTTGTCAGCGGGTTATTTGACCACAGTTGCATGGCAGATGATCCTGGTCCCAGCCTGAGTCGATGATCAGATACACCCACTGTCCAGCAGGGGTCACCGAATAGCAACCAGGAACAGGAACACTGGCTACACTTCAAACTCCCTTCCCCAAAGACAACTCGTCTGGCTATGTCTGCAGCGATCAGCACATTGTGAATAAATTAAATGTGCACTAGAGCTCAAAGGGTTAATTAGGTTGCTTCATTTCCAGTGCCATAGGACAGGATGAAGAGGACGGTTTGCTCACAATGGTTTCGTTGTTACAAAACGTATTGACGTTCGCTGCAAAGACTGCAGGCGACTGGATCACTGAATCACCACTGGGATCAGTGAACAGATGGGCCCTGGTTCTCACATTTTCCAGGCTGGGGAGGAGAACTCGCTGCATTTATGTCGGGAATCCCTCACGCCTGGCACTGACGTGACCACGGTGCCCGCAGGGAACCCTTTAAGCAGACATTGGTCTCTTTATGCAGGGCGTCAGCCTTTCTAAAGATTTTACGGCGGGGTGGGGGTAGATGTAAGGTTTCAGTTTCAACCCCCCCCCCCCCACCATCCCCACCCCGTTTACAGATTCACTGCCACGATTGACTGGCATGCGGGATAAATAATTGAGCCGAGGTTGAGCGTGCTTGTGACCCCGCTGCTGTTAATTCTCGGTAGGTGCTGTGTCTAATGCCTGTCGGGTTAACTGCTGGGACTTGAGCAGTGTATTCCCCCCATTTCAATATGTTAAGGACAGGAATTTAAAAAATAGACTGCTTTGGACTCACCTCTTTCAGGCTCCATCCAGCAAATCATACCAAGCACAAAGTAGGGTCATTTTAGAGAGGAATTGACTACAAGCACCCAATGAATTTGTACCCTAAGCAAGATGACGCATTTTCACGAAAGGAGGAAGGAAACTGCGAGAATTTCAACTCGGGTAAAAAAAAATGCTTATTTAAATAGTAAAGTCACCGAGGAAACATATATCGAAGGAATTTTACTGTTGTGATCAGTGGGGAGGGAGTTAGACTACCACACCACACTGCAAACACACTGACGTGTGAATCTGAATGAAAGATGTTGAGTTAATGATTGCATCCTCTAACGATTAATGTGTCTCCTCTTCCTGGTGGGATCATCAATGCACTTTGCTTAACCAGTTTTGAAATAATGGGGAAAAAAACGCCTTCGACATAGTTAAGTATCTCAAGGTGCTTCACAGGGGAATTCAGACAAAATCTGAAACCATGCCACATAAGGAGACTTCACAACAACTGACAAAAGCTTAGTCAAAAAGAGAGGTGTTGAAGAACTTTTCAAAGGAGGCCAGAGACAGATGAGAAGGGAAATCTAGAATTCTCAATCTAGGCATCTGTGGACGCAGCCATCTCTGGTGAAGGAAAGCAGCGAGATCAAAGAGTTGTTGAGCTGGGAAAAGGTACAGAGATAGCGAGAGGCAGACATTGGGGGAATACTTTGTACTCAGACTATTAAGGCAGATACTTTGCAATTTTCTCACTTATTTTTCCCCCAGTGACAATAGAATGTTGAACTGAGCTCTGAATTCTTAATCTAACATGCACACTGTTAGAAGATGTAGGTGTACTGTACATTGTAGAGAGTTAAAAGCTAGCAATTCTACCTGACAGCACCAAGTGTTCTCAATAAGGTAACAATGTAACACTAGGTCGAAAGCTAGATTCTGGATCAGTGGTGCTGGAAGAGCACAGCAATTCAGGCAGCATCCGAGGACAGGCAAAATCTTGTAGAGAGAGGAGGAAAACTTCTTCAAGGCAGGCATCCTTGCAAGAGGATTCGCAGTAGGGTTAAAATCAATGAGGTAAAAACAATGACTGCGCGAAAGCTAGATTAGCTGGGTTGCGTGGAGACAAAAACAGATTCGAATTAGGCCAATCAGTTTAAATTTTACCCCCAAACAATTCTGAACTCTAATCCAGTTTGAATCGAGTATATTGATAATCTTAAAAGCCAAATGACACAATCAGATGCTTTGGGGGTATAACAGCAGGGAAAATTGAACAGTTGGGAGAAGAACTGCCACTCCACCAGCATGTAGAGACTCCCTGACACATAGCTCTCTTAAAGGTACCTTTATTGATGCGTGACCAGTGAAGCATAATCCCTACGAAGAAAAAAAGAACACACTGGAAGATCCAAATAGCAGATTTGTCAGCTGGCTGGTTTTGAAAGCTTGAAGTTTTGGGAAATCCTAATCAGCAGGGTTTTATCGGACTAGAATTAGAGAAGGGAAAGCAAATGATAGGTTAGAGGAAGGATTTATAAATAGTTGTTAGTTAATTATTCTCTGTTATATTTTAAGAAATAAAGTTGTTAATTTTTACTTTAAATAGTTCTTGGCCTCTTGAATTTTCACAGATTACTGAACGGGATAAATCTTTTCTATGTTGCTAATTTTAACTTAAGCAGGAAGGTTTACCCCATGTCGTAACAACAGTTTGGGGCCTTGTTGTCAGGATTTGAACTGGTTTTGACAGATTTGAATAGATTTAGGGTACGAAAACTCTCAGCAGATTTAAACACTTGCAGGTTAGTATCCTAGATCTTTAAATAAAACATAGGTGAGACAATTGTTTGATTTTGGTGACTTGTGCTTGATTAAATTAAGAGAACTGGCTCTTAAAATTGCTAAAGAGATTCTGCAATTTGAAGATGGTTCTCAAATTTGCCAAGAAAGTTTAGAAGTAAAGAAAAAGGCCATACTTTTAGAATCAAACCAAGTTAGATTTGGGTTTAACCAAGGACAAAAGTAAAGCTAAAATTGTAAGGGAATTACTCAAACACTTAGGTGTGTCAGAGAAACAGACAAGTGCAGGAGAGGTAGAAAAACTTAACTTCCAATTGAGGAAAATGAAATTAGAAGGCAAACAAAGGGAGAGAAAAAGTGAGAGGAGAAAGAGGGAGGAAAAAGAGAGAGAAGAAAAACAGGGAGAAAAAAGATTCTTGGCTGAGCAAAGAGAGATGGAGGAAAGGAAGCGAGAAAGAGAGAGAGAGAAAAAAGGGGAGAAAGAAGGAGAGTGAGAAGAAAGGGAGAGAGAGAAAAGAGAGAAAGAGAGAGAATTTGAACTTGAGACGTTGCGACTTCAAGTTAACAGGATGGAGATTAAAAGAGAAAGTAGTGATATATATGTCAAAACTCTGCCACATTTTGATGAGAAAGATGTTGAAGCCTTTTTTTATTTTATTCAAAAAATTGGCGAGGCAGATGGAGTAGTCCGAGGATTTATGGGTAATGCTAGTTCAGACTAAATTGGAAGGCAGAGCTAGTGAGGTATTTGCCACGTTATCAGATGAGGTATCAAGAGATTATGAAGAGGTTAAACAGGTTTATTAAGTGCTTATGAATTGGTACTAGAAGCATACAGACAGTGATTCAGAAACACAAAGATGGAACCAGGTCAAACTTATGTTGAGTTCGAAAGAATTAAGCATAGTCATTTTGATCGATGGATGCGTGCTTTGAAAATAGACAGGACATTTGAGGTTCTAACAGATTATTCTGCTGGAGGGGTTTAAAAACTCGTGAGAAGGGCAACAGAATTAGCAGATAAATACATATTGGTGCATAAGACAAGCTTCTGGCCAGAATTTTGTCCTGTGAGGGACAGAAGTTGGGAGAATGGGTGATCTTACACTACGAAACAAAGAGTAGAGAGCACCGGTAAGTGTTTACCGCAGGTTGGAAAAGAAGCCCAAGAGGGTGGAAAGGAGGTGAAATGCCTCAGGTGTTTCCACTGTGGTAAAGTGGGACACATAAAATCACAGTGCTGGTCGTTAAAGAAAGGCACTATGGGAAAAGATGTAGCAAAAGAAGCTAAGCCAGTGACATTTGTGAAAGTAGGAAAGAACTGAGTCGCTGCAGGAGAGTGTATAGCATCGGCAGGGGCTCGGTGTGGAATTAGTGCCTGATTTCTATAAAGAATTTAACGTTCCCTTATGTAAGATCAGGATGGAATGCCAACTCAAGACTGGGGAAGTTACAGTGGGAATGGTTGACAGAGTGTCCGTTCCAGGAATTCAGTTTGTTCTTGGGAATGATTTGGTAGGATCCAAGGTGGGAGTGGCACCCCTTGTTGTGGAGAAGTCCAAGGAGGACCAAGGAACTGAGGAGTTAAAGCAAATATCCTGGTATTTTTCCAGACTGTGTGGTAACCAGATCCCACTATCAGAAGTCACAGCACGAAGTTAAAAGTAAAGAGAAAGATGAAGGAGTTGAGGTTCAGTTAGCGGATACCCTGTTTGATGTAATGGTGCAGGAAAAACCTGAACAGGCAGAGGGTCAGACAGAAGTGTTTAGTCCTGAAAGGCTAAGGGACTTGCAACAGCAAGACAAGATGATAAAAGATATATACGTAGACGTGTATACTGAAAAGGAGGCAGAGAATATTCCAGAGGGTTATTAGCTGAAAGATAGAATCCTAAGACCGAAATGGAGACCATGGCAGGTTGTGCAGAGGAGAAATGGGCCGAAGTGCCCCAGATTGTGTTGCCAGTAGCATACAGACAGGAGGTGTTACAGGTAGCACATGAACTACCTGTAGGAGGTCACCTAGGGGTATGAAAGACTCAGGCTGAGGGACAAAAACATTTTTATTGGCCTGGAATGCACAAGGGTGTGGTTAACGATTGCCATATATGTCGTATATGCCAAATGGAAGGTAAGCCACAGGCGGTAATAAAACCAGCACCTTTGTTGCCAATTCCCACAGTTGCAGAACCTTTCACACAGGTTATAATTGACTGTGTAGGTCCCCTCCTGAGAACTAAAAGTGGGAACTAGTACTTGTTAACCACAATGGATGTGTCTCCCAGATTTCCGGAGGCAATTCCATTACGGAGTATCAAGGCAAAAAAGGTGGTAGAGGAGTTAGTAGCTTTCTTTACAGAGTATGGGCTACCCAGAGAGATTCAGTCAGACCAAGGGTCAAATTTTACTGCTAGGCAGTTTAAGGAGGTTATGGATAGCTTAGGTATACAACACTTTAAATCAGTGCGTATCATGCTGAGTCGCAGGGAGCTTTAGAAGGGTGGCATCAGACCTTGAAGACCATGTTGAGAGTATATTGTCAGGATTACCCGAATGATTGGGATAAAGGGATCCCATTCATATTATTTGCCATTAGAGATGCCCAAAATGAACCTAATCAGTTCACCTCCCTTCAAGTTAATATTTGGTCATGAATTGAGAGGCGCTTTGAAATTAATTTAAAAAAAATTGACAGGACCAAAGTCAGAGATCTCACACTTAGATTATGTAACGGAGGTTAGGGAGAGATTAAATAGAGTAGATGAGTTAGCTAAACAGCATCTAAAGAGGGAACAGTGTAGAACGAAACAGGTGGCAGATAAAAGCTCTGAGACTCGGATGTTTTCCTGAGGGGATGACATGTTCATATTGTTACCAGTGACAGGAAGTCCCTTCAAAGCCAGGTTTAGTGGTCCCTATCAAACTGAGAAAAAGTTGAGTCAGGTGAACTATTTAGTAAAGATGTCAGATAGAAAAAAAAGGTATCGGGTATGTCACGTGAACATGTTGAAACCGTATTATACTGGAGAGAAAGAATTAGAGAAACAGTGTTAGTTACTGCCCCACAGAGTGAGGAATCAAATCCAGATGATGTGGATTTTGATGTGCCTCAAAATAGATTTAAAAAATGAAGAAGTCCTTGAGGAGTGGGATAGGTTAGTAAGCTGTCTGTCTTAGGAGCATAGAATGCAGTTGAAAGATTTGTTACTGCATTATAGGGACATATATAAGCATCAGATGCTATTGTACATGAAGTAGACGTAGGGAATACTGCTCCGATAAGACAACACTCCTATCGGCTTATCCTTTCAAAGCCACACAGGTCCAGATGGAGGTGGTGGCCATGCTCGACGAGGACATCATCGAACCAAGCCAGAGTGAGTGGAGTTCGCCGATCGTCTTAGATCCCAAGCCAGAGGGGACTCAACAATTCTGCATGAATTTTCTGAAGGTCAACGCCATTACAAAATCAGACTCCTTACAATTCCTAGATTGGAGGACTGTATCAAGAAAGTCGGACAAGCCAGATACGTCACCAAGTTGGACTTACTGCGTAGTTATTGCCAGGTACCTTTATCAGAGGTGGTGAAAGAATTTTCTGCGTTTGTAACACCAAATGGGCTATATCAGTATAAGTGATGCCCTTTGGAATGTGGCAGGTGTGTTCTTCAATCCAAAGACTCATGCAGAGCTGTGGCTGGGTTTACAAACTGTGCAGTATATTTGGACGATGTAGTGATCTTTAGTAAGTCCTAGAAAGATCACATGGTACAGTTGGCAGAGCTCTTTGAACGACTACGAGATGCAAAACTGGTGATAAACTTAAATAAAACTGAATTCACAAAAACAGAGGTGAC
>NC_057724.1:34188625-34200211 GCF_004010195.1 Chiloscyllium plagiosum | reverse complement strand
GAGGTAGAAAAACTTCAATTACAATTGAGGAAAATGGAGTTAGAAGATAAAATGAGAGAGAAGAAAGAGAGGAGAGAAAAAGAGAAGAGAGAGAGGTAAAAGAGAGAGAGAAGAGAAGAAGGTTCTTAGCTGAGCAAAGAGAGAGAGAAGAAAGGGAGAGACAAAAAGAGAGAGAATTTGAACTTGAGAATTTGTGATTTAGTCAGCAAAGTCATTAACAGGATAGAGATTAAAAGAGAAGGTAGTGTTATATACAAATATGTCAAAGCTTTACCACATTTTGATGAGAAAGATGTTGAAGCCTTCTTTATTTCATTCGAAAAATTGGCTAGGCAGATGGAGTGGTCCGAGGATTTATGGGTAATGCTAGTTCAGACTAAACAGTTAGGCAGAGCTAGTGAGGTATTTGCCTCCCTGTTAGATGAGAGGTCAAGAGGTTATGAAGAGGTTAAACAGGCTATTTTAAGTGCTTACGAATTGGTACCAGAAGAATATGGACAATGGTTCAGAAACACAAAGAAGGAACCAGGTCAGACTTATGTTGTGTTCGAAAGAATTAAACGTAGTCATTTTGATTGATGGGTGCATGCTTTGAAAGTAGGACCTTTGAGGCTTTAAGTGAGATTATTCTGCTGGAGGAGTTTAAAAACTCACTTCCAGAGATGGTAAGAATTCACATGGAGGAACAGAAAGTTCAGGAAGTGAGAAGGGCAGCAGAAGTAGCAGATGAGTACATGTTGGTGCTGAAGACAAGCTTCTGGTCAGACTTTCGTCCTGTGAGAGATAGAAGTTGGGAGAAAGGGAGATCCGACACTACGAAACCAGAGAACACTGGTAAGAATTTACCACAGGTTAAAGAAGCCCCAGAGGGCGGACAGGAGGTGAAAGGCCTCAGGTGCTTTCACCGTAATGGAGTGGGACACAGAAAATTACAGAGCTGGTGGTTTCAGAAGGGCACTGGGAAACGGTGTTTTCACTGCCAGTAGGTGGGACATGTAAAGACACAGTGCTGGTCGTTAAAGAATGGCGCTATGGGAAAAGATGTGGTAAGAGAAGCCAAGCCAGTGGCATTAGTGAATGTAGAAGAGGAGACCCCAAGAAGTGACAAGGAGCTACAGGAGAGTGCACAGCCTAGACAGGGGCTGGGTATGGAGTTAGTACCTGATCTCTACAAAGAATTCACCTCTATGGGTAAAGTTTACTCAGAAAGAACAGGGGGAGAAGGACAAGAAGTTATAATTTTGAGAGATACAGGATCTAACTAGTCGCTGATAGTAAGGGACGAGTGAATATGCACTCTTTCTGATATGTTACCCAAGAGTGTGGTAATTTTTGGGATAGATGGACAGAAACTTAGTCTTCCTATATGTAAAATCTGGTTGGAGTGCCAACTTAAGACTGGGGAAGTTACAGTGGGAGTGATTGACAGAGTGTCAGTTCCAGGAATTCAGTTTGTTCTTGGGAATGATTTGGCAGGATCCAAGGTGGGAGTGACACCCCTTGCTGTGGAGAAGCCCAAGGAAGATCAAGAAACTGAGGAGTTAAAACAGAAATATCCTGGTATTTTCTCAGACTGTGTGGTAACCAGATCCCACTATCAGAAGTCACAGCACGAAGTTAAAAGTAAAGAGAAAGATGAAGGAGTTGAGGTTCAGTTAGCGGATACCCTGTTTGATGTAATGGTGCAGGAAAAACCTGATCAGGCAGAGGGTCAGACAGATGTGTTTAGTCCTGAAAGGCTAAGGGACTTGCAACAGCAAGACAAGATGATAAAAGATATATACGTAGACGTGTACACTGAAAAGGAGGCAGAGAATATTCCAGAAGGTTATTAGCTGAAAGATAGAATCCTAAGACCGAAATGGAGACCATGGCAGGTTGTGCAGAGGAGAAATGGGCCGAAGTGTACCAGATTGTGTTGCCAGTAGCATACAGACAGGAGGTGTTACAGGTAGCACATGAACTACCTGTAGGAGGTCACCTAGGGGTATTAAAGACTCAGGCTGAGGGACAGAAACATTTTTATTGGCCTGGAATGCACAAGGGTGTGGTTAACGTTTGCCGTATATGTCGTATATGCCAAATGGAAGGTAAGCCACAGGCGGTAATAAAACCAGCACCTTTGTTGCCAATTCCCACAGTTGCAGAACCTTTCACACAGGTTATAATTGATTGTGTAGATTCCCTCCCGAGAACTAAAAGTGGGAACTAGTACTTGTTAACCACAATGGATGTGTCTCCCAGATTTCCGGAGGCAATTCCATTACGGAGTATCAAGGCAAAAAAGGTGGTAGAGGAGTTAGTAGCTTTCTTTACAGAGTATGGGCTACCCAGAGAGATTCAGTCAGACCAAGGGTCAAATTTTACTGCTAGGCAGTTTAAGGAGGTTATGGATAGCTTAGGTATACAACACTTTAAATCAGTGCGTATCATGCTGAGTCGCAGGGAGCTTTAGAAGGGTGGCATCAGACCTTGAAGACCATGTTGAGAGTATATTGTCAGGATTACCCGAATGATTGGGATAAAGGGATCCCATTCATATTATTTGCCATTAGAGATGCCCAAAATGAACCTAATCAGTTCACCTCCCTTCAAGTTAATATTTGGTCATGAATTGAGAGGCGCTTTGAAATTAATTAAAGAAAAATTGACAGGACCAAAGTCAGAGATCTCACACTTAGATTATGTAACGGAGGTTAGGGAGAGATTAAATAGAGTAGGTGAGTTAGCTAAACAGCATCTAAAGAGGGAACAGTGTACAATGAAACAGGTGGCAGATAAAAGCTCTGAGACTCGGATGTTTTCCTGAGGGGATGACATGTTCATATTGTTACCAGTGACAGGAAGTCCCTTCAAAGCCAGGTTTAGTGGTCCCTATCAAACTGAGAAAAAGTTGAGTCAGGTGAACTATTTAGTAAAGATGTCAGATAGAAAAAAAAGGTATCGGGTATGTCACGTGAACATGTTGAAACCGTATTATACTGGAGAGAAAGAATTAGAGAAACAGTGTTAGTTACTGCCCCACAGAGTGAGGAATCAAATCCAGATGATGTGGATTTTGATGTGCCTCAAAATAGATTTAAAAAATGAAGAAGTCCTTGAGGAGTGGGATAGGTTAGTAAGCTGTCTGTCTTAGGAGCATAGAATGCAGTTGAAAGATTTGTTACTGCATTATAGGGACATATATAAGCATCAGATGCTATTGTACATGAAGTAGACGTAGGGAATACTGCTCCGATAAGACAACACTCCTATCGGCTTATCCTTTCAAAGCCACACAGGTCCAGATGGAGGTGGTGGCCATGCTCGACGAGGACATCATCGAACCAAGCCAGAGTGAGTGGAGTTCGCCGATCGTCTTAGATCCCAAGCCAGAGGGGACTCAACAATTCTGCATGAATTTTCTGAAGGTCAACGCCATTACAAAATCAGACTCCTTACAATTCCTAGATTGGAGGACTGTATCAAGAAAGTCGGACAAGCCAGATACGTCACCAAGTTGGACTTACTGCGTAGTTATTGCCAGGTACCTTTATCAGAGGTGGTGAAAGAATTTTCTGCGTTTGTAACACCAAATGGGCTATATCAGTATAAGTGATGCCCTTTGGAATGTGGCAGGTGCGTTCTTCAATCCAAAGACTCATGAGCAGAGTTGTGGCTGGGTTAACAAACTGTGCAGTTTATTTGGACGATGTAGTGATCTTTAGTAAGTCCTAGAAAGATCACATGGTACAGTTGGCAGAGCTCTTTGAACGACTACGAGATGCAAAACTGGTGATAAACTTAAATAAAACTGAATTCACAAAAACAGAGGTGACATTCTTGGGACAGAACATTGGTTATGGAAGGTTGACGCCACGAACCGCAAAGACGAAGGACATCGAGGAATTTCCACGACCAACCTCGAAGAAAGAGGTGCTTTGATTCTTCATACTCAGCGGATTCTGATGGAAGTTTATTCCAAAGTTCAGCAGTGTAGTGGGACCATTAACCGATTTGCTGAAGAAGAACATAACGTTTCGGTAAACATAACAATTCCAGAAGGCATTTGACCATTTGAAATCAATATTAACCACCAAACTGGTTTTAGCTATGCCAAACCAAACATTTTAAAGTTGCCATTGATGCTAGTGACATAGGAGTTGGAGCTGTACTCCTACAGGAAGATGAGGATGGGATTGAACTGCAAGTTGGCTACTTTTTGAAGAAGATCAAATCCACCAGAGGAAATACTCCATGATCGAGAAAGAACTATTGAGTTTGGTACATAACATTTTTAACAGTATGTCACGAACAGTGTTTCGGAGACGGTTGTGTACACGGATCACAATCTGTTTACATTCTTCAAACACTTTAAAGGCAAGAATATGAGACTATTTGGTTGGAATCTGATGTTACAGACTTTTAATTTAAAAATCATGCATGTTGCGAGTTGTAAGAATGTAATTGCAGATGCATTATCGCGGATTTAACTAATAAAGTTCAGATGAGACTTGTAGTTATTTAATGTTATATATCTGTACAGGTGTACGTTAAGAAGTTAAGGTAAACTTGTATTAAAGTTATCTGTATGTTAGGGTAATATGTTAAAAGATTAGAGGAAAGAAATGAAGCCATCTTTTCATTATGATGGTTCATTTTTTTCTTGAGGGGGAGAGGTGTTATGAAGATTTGGGTGTACTGTACCTTTAAGAAAGTAAAAGCTAGCAAAATTACCTGACAGCACCAAGTGTTCTCAAAAAGGTAACAATGTAATATTTGGTCAAAAGCTAGATTAGCTGTGTTGCTTGGAGACAAAAACAGATTCGAATTAGACCAATCAGTTTAAATTATACCCCCCCAAAAAAATTCTAATCAAGTTTAAATTTAGTATATTGACTATCTTAAAAGCCAATGACACAATCCGATGCTTTGTGGGTATAAGAGCGGGAAAAATTAAGCAGTTAGAGCTGTAAATAATTGTTAGTTAATTATTCTCTGTTTTATTTTAAGAAATAAAGTTGTTAATTTTACTTTAAATAGTTCTTGACCTCTCAAAGTTTCACGGATTACTGCACGGGATAAATTTTTTCTGTGTTGCTGGTTTAAATTGAGCAGGAGGGTTTACCCCATGTCGTAACAACACTTTCCAAGAAGAGCTACTAAATAACCATCAAGAACGGAAACCCTCATTGTCTTCCCTTTGTACTCATCCAAAGATGCTACCATTAGAAAGGAGTGAGATGCTGGAATATCAGCGGATGTGGTACCCTTTGACTCTACAAGCTTCAAGATGGAGCTGGATTGGTTCTTGACTGGGTCAGAAATCACAGCTTTTGGTGGCCAGTACCTCGATGGCAAACATTTTATCAATGGAAGCTCCTGCACTGGTTTCAATTTCCTGAGTGTGTGTCGAGGGGGTTGCACGTCACAGTGTTAGCACATCTGAACCCGAGCTCTGGATTCAGATGCAAGAAGGTGTGATCATAATGTGTCAAACAGGTTACGCTATCAGTAAGGTGGTAAGAAGGGGAAAATTTTCCAGAGTGTGTGTTACTGATGCTACCATTAAAAAATGGTCACCATCTGCACCTGTACAGAAGCACCTGCAGATCGGATGCAGCAGCAAGTGAGGGAACAAGAACTGAGTTTTGACAAGCATTTTGCAAAACTGTATTTATGTTTTATAATGAGTCACAATATAGTACATGGAAAGTGGAATTTTCCAGTATATTTTCTCCTTTCTTTGCTTCTTCTAATCGATTAGAGACATGTGAGGGTAGGGCAGGAATTAATATTTATCATGGTATTCAGCCATCATCATGTGGACAGGTTAAATCGATTAACCATCCTTTTCCTGTCTGTGAGTTTCTCACGTATTTATGCAGTCAGTTTGGGAGACAGTAACTAATGTAACTGAGGCTGGAGGTTGATCGTAGATTATTCTTGCCTTATGTATTAGGTAAGCTTTTTGGTCATAGTTTAAACTAAATACAAATATAACTAAATACTTTGAATGTGAATCATGTTATTCTTCGCTCTTCATAACTTCTCTAGAAATGAACGGACTGCCCGAGCTATAGTAAAAGCGAGCACAATGTGCACATAGTGGTATTAACATGACTCTTTCATTGCTCATTAAAATATTTTAAACAGTCCATGCCTCCTCCTCAGAAATCACATCAAATCGCTCTTCCTGGACTCAAATAAAGGAGGAACTTTACCCTCCCTATTGAAGTAATTAATATTGCTTGCTGACTTACTAAGATATTTAACTGACCCTTAGGATGATCATGTTTATCAAAAAATGGCAAGTAATCCCCGGCACATTGTTTAAGTGCAATATTTATAAGTGTAGTAAAGTTCTGTGAGTATGATGCATATGGAAATATATCACAATAAAATAACTATTTTCAAACTGATGTATTTTCCAGCAACCAATGGAATTGAGCACTGAACAAAATTACATATTTTACTCTAACAAACAAGCTAAAGTCAAAACTGTTAACATTATTTAATGACAATATACCGAACTAAAAAAAAAGCTTTCAAATTATCTAAGACAACCAAAATACACTATGTGAAAGGTTTTTTAAAAATTTTATACCATGCACTCACAGATAGGAGTTCCAAATTCCAAGCCCACTTTTGACTTCCCCTCAAGACTAATGCAGTTGGCCTAGGTATGAAAACTGCCACTTGCTTTTCAAAAGGTTTTACATTTAATTTCTTTTTCCACGATCATCAGATTCCATGGTAGATAAAATGTGGCACTGGAAAAAGCACAGGTAGGTCAGGCAGCATCTGAGGAGCAGGAGAGTCAACGTTTTAGGCAGAATCCTTCATCAGGACTGGTGAGGGAGAAGTGGGCTGAGAAATAAATTGGGGAGAGGGGTGGGTATGGGGCTGGGACAAAGGCAGGTGGGATGGTGATAGTTGGATGCAGGTTGGAGGTGATTGTGATAGGTCGGTGAGAAGGGTGGAATGGATGGGTGGGAAGGGAAATGGACAGGTAAGTCAGGTCAAGAGGGCTGTGCTTAGTCAGAGTGTTGGATGTGGGATGGGAAGATGGAGAGATTTGGAAACTGGTGAATTCAATGTTGAAGCCATCTGATTGTAAGCTCCTGAGGCAGAAGATGAGGTGTCCTTCCTCCAGTTTGCACATGGCCTTGTTTAAGTGGTGGAGGAGGCCCAGAATGGACAGGTCATCGGGGAAATGGGAGGGGGAGTTGGAATAGATGGCCACAGGAAGGTGGGGTTGGTTGATGCGTACAGACTAGAGATGTTCCCTGAACCATTCTGTAAGTTTGCAAGATAGGAGTGGGGAGGGGAAATATATTTTTTGTAGTAGGTCTGACTGTACGTGGTGAAATTGTGGAGAATAATATGCTGGATTTGGAGATTAGTGGGGTGGAATGTGAGAACCGGGGGGGGGGGTGGGGAGGGTGAGGGGGGTTCTATCCTTGTTGTGGTTGGGGGGATGGGGTTCAAGAACAGAGGCGTGAGAAATGGAGGAGATGTGATCACGGGAGAGGGGAAATTATGGTCCTTGAAATAATCAATTTTTTTCCAAGAGGGAGTGTAGTCAAGGTGGCTGTGGGAGTCAGTGGGTTTGAAGTAGATGTCAGTGTTGAGACAATTGCTGGAGACGGAGAGGTCCATGAAGGTTAGGGAGGTGTTGGAGTTGGTCCAGGTGAATTTGAAGTCAAGGTGGAAGGTTAAAAATCACACACCAGGTTATAGTCCAACAGGTTTAATTGGAAGCACTAGCTTTCAGAGCGCTGCTCCTTTATCAGGTGGAAGCTGAAAGCTAGTGCTTCCAATTAAACCTGTTGGACTATAACCTGGTGTTGTGTGATTTTTAACTTTGTACACCCCAGTCCAACACCAGCATCTCCAAACCAAGATGGAAGGTGTTGGTGTAGTTGATGAACTGCTCAAGTTCCTCTCAACTCAGTCCTGTCCCCCTTGGTCCAAAGATGTTAACCGGATTCCATAGACCAATCTCTGTGCAGTGTTAGTATGATCAACATTTCTCCTAATCTGGATATTCTAATTTCCCTCTAACTTATAGGAAACATTTTAAAATACAATTGTCTTGTTAATGCTTGTGACAGTTGTGATGTATTTTAGGAACATGAAGAGACTGAGGCATTCAGCCTCAAAACTTGTTCTGCCATTAAATCAGATTATGGTTAATCTGTATATTAAATCCACACAAGTGCCTTGTTTTCAATCTCCAATTTCACGTTATTAATCCTGCTAACAACCCCACTTATTTGTGTCTTACGTGAAGAAATGGATCCCAACTTCTCTTCTGAATGACCTGTCTCTGGTTTTAAGGTTATGTGCCCCCTAGACTCGTGATCAGCGGAATAATGTATTTTTATATATTCTGCTAATTTCCATCAAAAAATAAGGTATCAGTGACTTCCTTTAGTATCAAGGCAGCATTTGACCTGTTGTGACATTTTGAAACCCTAGTTTAAATCAATGGCTATTGGTGGGGTTGGGGAATGTTCTCCAGTTATTGGAAATAGTACAAAGAAGATGGTTGCCATTCATGTAAACCAATCATCTTATTCCCAGGATATCACTTCAGGTCCACAGATAGAGTTCTAGTCCCAACCATCTTCAGTTCCTTGATCAACCTTCCATCAAAAGGTCAGAAAGGGGATATTTACTGATGCTTGCACAATGTTCAGCACTATTTCTTATTTTTCAGGTACTAAGGAAGTCCACGTCCACATGCGACTTATCACCCCCACCTGAAAGTCATTTCAGTTTGGGGTGATAAGTCGCAAGTAATGACCATTGTCACCAAGAAAGAATTTAATCATCTTCCTTTGACATTCAAAGGCATTATCATCAATAATCCTGGACTGTAGAACAGAAACATAGAAAATGGGAGCAGGAGCAGGAAATTCAGGCCTTTGACTCTGCTCCGTCATATAATATGGTCATCCAAATCAGTATTCAAATCTATTTTCTCCCCATAATCTTTGATTCCTTTAGCCTCTTTGATATGGACCAATAACCAAAAACTTAAGTGGACAAGCCATACAAATACTGTGGTTACAAGAGAAGGGAACTCTGTATTGAGTAACTCATCTCCTGTCTCACAAGTGTAAAATATACCCCCTTAAAGTATGTAGTTGCAATTCCAGCCTATTCTGATAATCAAATGCTTCATGCTGTGAATTAAGCTCGTAGCCTGCCTCTGATCTCTTTCCAAAGCCTCAGTATTATCTATTCTGTGAGGAAACCAAACTGGGCATCAATTGAGAGTGTCTTGCTAGAAAAGCACAGCAGGTCAGGCTGCATCCCAGGAGCAGGAGAATCGATGTTTCAAGCATAAGTCCTTCATCAGGAATCATGCTTATGCCCTAAATGTCAATTCTCCTGCTCCTCGGATTCTCCTAACCTGCTGCACTTTTCCAGCAAGACCCTCCCTACTCTGATCTCCAGGACCTGCAGTACTAATTTTTCCTGGGCATCAATTGTGGCCTGTTTAAAGTCTAAGGCAAGAATAAATTAAATGTATTATAATAAGTTGTCTTATAAATGCATATTACCTTTCTATTTATTCTAGTTATTATTTCATGGCTTCACACATAGACCTTTTGATATTTTTGCATTAGAAAGTCCAGTACTCCTTTTTTATCTGTCCAACATGCTTCTCTCCAAACCATCTGTGAATGTTGTATATTCATGTTGTTCACATGCATAACACTGCACTTTTTCAAATTAAATATTTGACAATTATTATGGGTTTCAAGTTTTAATGCATTTGATTTCACCTGTAGGAGCTAAACATTGCTTGTCGTCCTAACATACATACAGATCAATGAAAACAAATTTGTAGATTTTGTCCTCAATATCTACATCCAAATCATTAATAAAAATACTAAACAGCCAAAGTCCTAACACTGATCACTGCAGGATACACCACAGGTGATTGGTTTTCGGACAGACCCATATCTGTTCATGGTTACATTTTGCCAAGTGCTGTCACCCAGTTCTCAAGCCAACTCAATAATCAATCGGAATCTTGCAACAGGAAGTGTAACTACTTTTCATAAATACTCCTCTTTTACTATTTTAGTTACTTGATCAAAACATTAAATTTTAAGATATTTAGGCATGACCTACCATTAACAAATCATTGTTCATCCTCTCTAGTTAGCTCAAAGTTCTCCAAGCCTTCAGACATTCTGCCTTTAATTACAAGATCTTTTTGAGAGCATTATTACAAGTTGCATGAAAAGTCAGGGATCGGAAAAGATTATTTGGCTGTTTGAAGCCAATTTTATTTGTATATTAGCTCTCTCATTATGGTTAGTTCTAACTACTTTGACCTCTGTCTACTAACAGTAAAATATACGATGCATTGTATTGAAACTAGTTATAGGCAATACATTTATTGTTTTCCTGCTGAGGTTATTTTCCATCTTTGCATGATATTATATTGAAATCGGGCAGGATATTTCATAGAAAGAAGCATAATATGGAGGGGCAGGGAACATGATTGTTTGGAATCTATATACACATTATTAAACCGGGGAATATTCCCCACCTAAGTGGATAAGAACATGGCAATAGGATCCAAAATAAAATGGGAAACTCCAGATAAACCTCAAGGTCATAAATGGAACCAGGAACCAACAAGTTGACGAAAAGTATGTGGGAAACTATTAAATTGGATGGTAGTATCTGGGAACAGAACCAGATTCTGCACAAAGCTGAAGTTTTTCTCAATCCAGGGAGTTATATGGAACAAATAAAAATGTGAGAATTGCATTTGGATTGATGATGGAGTCCATTTGGAAGGAGTACAATGGAAGGTCCAGAGTTGCTGACTAAGTACACAATCTCGGAAAGAAGACATTTACCTGCCAATCTAATGTTCTACAAGGTTGAGACTCTAAAGAGGTCTGAGGGCAGTTGGAATAATCAAAACTACATGAATAAACTAAACAAATGCCTACTCATCATTCTGCTTGACAAACGAATGCAATTGGGGTGAGTCTGACTTGCGTCTCAATTATGACTTTTTAATACCAATGTGGAATTCTAATCATAGAAGTGCTCCGGGAATAGACCAAGTTAGGTTTGGGGATGGTGTATTTGCAAATGTAGTAAGATATTTTGATCAAATTATTAAATTTGGATACAGTTTAGAACCTTTTCCAAAAGATGTGGCCAAAAAGACCAAACCTAGAACTGCGCATAAAAAACATAAAACATAGAACAATACTGTGCAGAACAGGCCATTCGGCCCTCGAAGTTGCACTAACCTGTGAACTAATCTAAGCCCATCCCCCTACACTATCCCACCATCATCCGTATGCTTATCCAAGGACTATTTAAATGCCCCTAATGTGGCTGAGTTAATTACATTGACAGGCAGGGCATTCTACACCCTTACGACACTCTCAGTAAAGAACCTGCCTCTAACATCTGTCTTAAATCTATCACCCCTCAATTTGTAATTATGTCCCCTCATACAAGCTGAAAAAGACTCTCACTGTCTACCCTATCTAATCCTCTGATCATCTTGTATGTCTCTATTAAATCCCCCCTTAGCCTTCTTCTTTCCAATGAGAA
>NC_057724.1:34188045-34188431 GCF_004010195.1 Chiloscyllium plagiosum | reverse complement strand
TATTGCAATGGTTTAACCTCACTCCATGATCAATACATGGGCATTTACCTCCCACTCCCCCCTCAAAAACATTCTTATGTCTCAATCTTATCAGTACTATGTCGTGCCTTTACATCAGCTGAAAACAAAGCATCAAGTTTCTCATACACATCAATGGCACCAACTCTACCTCCCTGACATTTTTCTCAAATCCTCCAATATCTCAAATCAGAATCATGCACCATTTACCGAGAGATGCGAGAGAGGAGCAAAGAACTTCTGGGAAGTCATATATTTGTGTTGTTGCGTTACCCGAAACGCTACTCGGGTAGTGTCTCCTACCCATCCTCCTCCTCTAACCAAAAAAAAAGGTTCTGTGGTAAGGTAACAAGTTTATTTTTTATTCC
>NC_057724.1:34151577-34187545 GCF_004010195.1 Chiloscyllium plagiosum | reverse complement strand
ATATCATTTCACCCAGTATCCACCATGACCAGAACTCAGGAGTTACACAAAGGTGAAATTAAGTTACATATTAGCGAGTTTTGAGAAGATTTTTAGCTCAGTTTGAGGTTCTGGATGTAAGTTTGCTCACTGAGCTGGAAGATTGGTTTTCAGGCGTTTTGTCACCATACTAGGTAATATCATCAGTGAGCCTCTGGTGAAGCACTGGGGTTATGACCCACTTTCTATTTATATGTTTAGGGTTCCTTGGTTGGCAATGTCATTTCCTATGGTGATGTCATTTCCAGTGGTGATGTCATTTCCAGTGGTGATTTCATTTCCTGTTCTTTCTCTTGGAGGGTGGTAAATGGAATTCAAGTCGATGTGTTTGTTGATATAGTTCTGGTTGGAGCATCCAACTGATGATGTTACCTAGTATGGTGACGAAACATCTGAAAATGAACTGTGCAGCTCAGCAAGCAAACTTACATCCATAAAATTCCATATGTCCATTGCAGACTTCACTATATTTCAGAAAAAAGTCTCACTCATAGAAATGTATTTACAGCATTTATATGCCTTGAATTACATAAATGTGGTCAATCAATAAGTATTTCTGAAAGTGCATAATTCCTTACAACAGCAAGGATTGGAATGCAATGTCCAATTTCATGGATTCTGTAACCATTTGTAACTGTCAAGTAATTGTAAAATGTCAAGCACCTGCTCTGATAATGCTTGGTTACAAAATCATCAATCAGCTCAATTCCTGCAATGGTCTTATGATAACAAACAAAGCAAAAGAGCAAGCAATGGCTCTTTTTAAAATTCAACATATTATTTTCAAAGCTTTAATAAGCAGGACTTTTAAACATTAAATGCATTGAAAGTTTGCTGTCCCTCTTTGATGGGAGCCTTTGAGAAGTATTCTTAGTGGTTGCTTCTGACCTTTCTGACCTTTTTGAGTTTGCAGGTCTGATGACCATTCCAATGAGTTTGCGTAATGTATTTTGCTTATAGTAACATGTTGTTTATGAACCAGTTTTAGTGACAATTATGTTTGCATGAGGTACATCATATAAAGTTGCTGTCTTTGAAAGTGTGCAAGCTATCTATAGAGACGTTCTATCCCTGTGTTTCCAGAGCAGCCTATAAATATCTGTTTTTAAATCTACTTGCAGGCAGCTGAAGTGTAGTTTTCCCATTTATTGGCTTTCAATAACATATTCCATGCAGTCAATAGCTATGGACCTTACTCCAGAGTATAAGCTCATCTAGGCGAAAGTGGGTACTGCAGATGCTGGAGATTAGAGTCAAGAATAGAATGGTGCTGGAAAAGCACAGTAGATCAGACAGCATCCAAGGAGCAGGAAAATCAAAGTTTTGGGCAGGGGCCCTTCATCAGTTCTGTCCTTGTTGCGGTTGGAGGGGTGGGGTTTGACGACGGAGGTTGGGGACGTGGATGAAATATGTTGGAGGGCATCTTCAACCACGAGGGAGGGGAAATTATGGTCATCTAGCCATTAAGGAAGCCATCTAGTATGTTCTGTGGTGCAACCAGTCCTCCTGGGAGCAGATACAGCAGAGGTGGAGGAATTGGGAATACTGGATAGCGTTTTTGCAGGAGGTAGGGTGAGAGAAGGTGTAATCCAGGTAGCTGTGGGAGTTGGTGTGTTTGTAAAAATTGTTGGTGTTGAGTTGGTTATCAATGATGGAAATGGAGAGGTCCAGGAAGGGGAGGGAGGTGTCAGAGATGGTCCATGCGAATTTAAGGTCGGGGTAGAATGTGTTGGTGAAACTGATGAACTGCTCAACCTTCTCATGGGAGCATGAGATGGCACCGATGCAGTCATCAATGTAGCGGAGGAAGAAGTGGGGAGTGGTGCCGGTGTAACTGCGGAAGGTGGACTGTTCTACATAGCCAAAGAGACAGGCATAGCCGGGGCCCATGTGGGTGCCCATGGCTACCCCTTTCATCTGGAGAAAGTGGGAGGATTCAAAAGAGAAATTGTTGTAGGTGAGGACAAGTTCTGCCAAACAAACGAGAGTGTCAGTGGAAGGGTACTGGTAGGGACGTCGGGAGAGGAAGTAACAGAGGGATTGGAGACCCTGATCATGGCGGATGAAGGTGTAGAGGGACTGGATGTCAATGGTGAAGATGAGGTGTTGGGGGGGCCAGGGAAATGGAAGTCTTGGAGGAGGTGGAGGGCATGGGTGGTGTCCCGAATGTATGTGGGGAGTTCCTCATCCTCGGCCTCATCTTCTGCCTCAAAACCCTTCTACCCCAGGGCATCAATGTGGACATCACCAGTTTCCTCATTACCCCTCCCTCTCACCTCACCCCAGTTCTAAACTTCTAGCTTAGCACCATCCTCATGACCGGTCCTACCTGCCAATCTTCCTTCTCACTTATCTGCTGCACCCTCCTCTCCGACCTATCACCTTTACCCCTTCCTCCATCCACCTACTGCACTCTCAACTACCTTCTCCCCAGTCCCACCCCCTCCCACTTTTCTCTCTACCCCCAAGGCTTCCAGCCTCATTCCTGATGAAAGGCTACTGCCTGAAATGTCGATTTTCCTGCTCCTTGGACGCTGCCTGACCTGCTGTGCTTTTCCAGCACCACTCTAATCTTGACTATAAGCTCATCTACTCAAGGCCGAAGGTAGTGGAATGGGCTCCCAATCATGGATATGCTGCATTTGGCTGAGTACCCACATTTTATTTGTCGGATCCATTAAAGTAGATTATTTGGAATTACAGCACAGGTCTTCCTAGTTAATAGCTTTAGTAACTCAGGTAATTATATATTTTTAAAACCCAGTAAGCCATGTTCTACCTGCAGATTGAGAGTTAGTATCATTGGCATGTTACTTTATTTTATAATTGCTGTGGTACATTGGAGTAATAAAGAGACAATATAATATCCCTCCTCAGCAAATGACAGATACTTGTGAAGTAAAAATTGCATTCTTGATACTGTATTAACATCAAAACAACTTCAATTGTATGAAATCAACACAGAATTTAAAGAATTTGATTGTAACAATATGCAGGGATTTTCGATGAATATGTTCGTGTGTGTGTGTCTGTTTGTGTGTCTGTTTGTGTAACTTTGAAACAATCCTTTTTTTCTTCTTCTTGGAGCGTACAAGTATGAAATTAGGATAAATTACAAATATAATTCCACATCCCATATGAAGTGGGAAACTGGCTACATTTCAAACCATGCAGTGTAGGTCAGCATTTGTAAAAATAAATAATGATTACAAGTGACCATTTTAAAAAAGTAAGTTTTGATTTCTTTAAGTGCAGCAATGTGGAAAAAATGTTGAGGTGAGAGTAAAAGAAAAATAAAGCAACTTGCAGTAACTCCACATGACAGGCCTTGGATTATGCCATCGATAGCAATATCTATTTCATGCTAATGATTTTTTGCCCTATACCCTGACATATCAATCTTAGTAATGCATATAAGTGTTTGTGAGCCAAGTGGGTAGAAATGTATGAAATTGTGGTAATATTCAGCATGGTGAAAGCAAAATATGTGAATACCCCAGTAAAAGTATAAGCTGCGAGCTCTGCAAGCAGGTCAAGTTGTAAAGCCAGCATCTGCACAGAAACAAAACTTCTTATTCAATACAGTGCCATCACATCAGACTTGTGAGGAAAATGGCAGATTATGGAATAAAAGGGACAGAAGCAATGAAGATACAAAATTGGCTGAGTGTTAGGAAAGAGACAAATAATATTATAACCCATTTTACTTGGTGACGTGCCAGGTTATCATTCCTATGAGTATTTACTATTCCTGCAACAATGTACAGGACCAGAAAGATTTGGATGTATAGATGTGAAAATCATCAAAGGTGGCAGGACAAGTAAAGAGAACTGTTAAGAAGGCTTCATTGCGAGGGATATAGAGCACAATAGCAGTGACAGCATGCTGAACGTTTTGTAGGACACTGGGGTATTATGTCATCGATAGCAATATCTGTTTCATGCTAATGATTTTCTGCCTCTACCCTGGCATACCAATCTTAGTACTGCATATAAGTGTCTGTGAGCCAAGTGGGTAGAAATGTTTGTGGTGCCCCACTTTAGAAAATATGTGAATGCATTGGAGAGGGTGCAGAAGAGGTTTACAAGAATAGTTCCAGGGATGAGGGTCTGAATAGAGCAGATAAGGAGAACCCTTCTTTCTTATAAAAGTATCAGGAATCAGAGGACATAGATTTAAAGTATATTGCAAAAGAAGCAAATGTGAAGTGAGAAAAAGACCAAGTGGTCAAGTTTTGAAATGCATTACCTGAAGGAGTAGTAGAGACAGATTCAACCCAGCCTTCAAGTGAGCATCAGGTGATTATTTAAATGGAAAAAAAAATGTTCTAGGTTATGTGGAAAAGACAGGAGTTTGGCGTAAAGGTTCTGTTTGATTCCCAGTTGGCTGATTTGGCTGCTTTTAGTGAATTGTTGATAGATGTGCTATCAATGTCTTTACCACCCTCTCAATGAGTAAAGAGTCAGCCAGAATTCCTGTTCTTAAGCACTATCAAGAGCTTCACTGGAAAGTAAGTGCATATTATGTTGTTGGAGCTTTAACTTGTTGCCATATATAGTTGATTAATCTGCTAACACTTATTGTCTAGGTTCCTGCACAAAGAATAGGGCAAAGCACCTGAGATTTGCTGTTACTTGTGTTATACACTTCAGCAGGAAGGAATGATTTCAGAAGATAAGGAATGATACATTGATAGGTGAAAAAAAGGGAATTGTATATGTACATTTCTGAGTGAATATTCCAGAGCCAGTTGTACAAGTGAAATGAGTCATATTACAAAAGAGACTGTGGCCCTTATTTAAAGTTGAAATACTCAGAGGAATGATAACCTGGCACGTCACCAAGTAAAATGGGTTATAATATTATTTTTTAGGGCAAAAAACCAAGACAGAAAATAAAACACAAAAGAAAGATAAAAAGAAACTACCATACTATCCACACAAAGTAAAACCACCATGTGTCCTTCCTGACTGTAAACTCTGTCCTGAACAGAGTATTCACAGCAAGTCTCCACATCTAAAGTCACCAAATAGATTCACAAGGCTAAGATATAAACCTAATCTCAAACAGAAGGAAGAAAATTGGTTCACAAAACTGAAACAGGTCAAATTGGCTTGAAAAATTGTCTCAATTTTTGGCAGGTTTATTTGAAAATAACAAAAAGGGGCAAGCAATTACAGGCTCCTTTCTCAGAACTTGAATCCTTTTGGCTGTAAGATGGAGGAAGGATTGACATCAAAAGACTGAGAACTAAAAACATACTGTAAATCTTCTAAACTAATCTTAATGGTATCTTCTTTGAGACAAAATGGTTAGCTGAAATAATATCATAATTGTTCCTTAACTGTATATATTTCTCCTACTTTGTAAAATAGAGGCTCTAATGGTAGATTAACAAATTTTTTTAACACTGAAAGTCAGATTTAGATCTGGTCACCTCTATGAGCTAAAAAACCTTAATGGAAATTATGAGTTCTCAGTGAAATCAGTTTGAGCTATCTCGCTCCTGTCCTGAGTGAGTAAGTGTCTACAATATAAATATGGTCATAATTTGACAATAATGACACTAAATTAGTATTCACTCAGATCGTATAAAGAAAGCTAGAGTTAGAAATGGAAATGTGCTTGTATATCAGGCATCACCTTTTAATAGACTCATAGAATTGTACAGCATGGAAACAGATCCTTCAGTTCAACTCGTCTATGCCAACCAGATATCCTGAACCCTTCCTCTTCACAGAATTTTCATTCTAAGTGAGAAATCAATCAAAAAATTGCCAGCTAAAAGGTTGTTACTTGGGAACGACTGTTCCCTCTATGACTATCTGGTCAAGTCCATGCCCCCCAACAACCCACCCTCCCCTCCTGGCACCATCCCCTGCCACTGCAGGAATTGCAAAACCTCACCCACACCTTCATTCAAGGCCCCAAAGGAGCCACATTCATCAAAGTTTCACCTGCACATCCACCAATGCCATTAATTGTATCTGTTGCTCCCAATGCGGTCGCATTTACACTGGGGAATCTGGACGCCTTCTCGCAGAGCACTTTAGGGAACATCTCCAGGACACCTGCACCAATCAACCCCACTGCCCCGTAGCCCAACATTTCAACTCCCCCCTCCCACTCTGCCCAGGACATGCAGGTCCTGGGCCTCCTCCACCGCCACTCCCTCACCACCCGACGCCTGGAGGAAGAACACCACATTCTCCCCAGCCCCACTCCCCTCCCATTTATCTCTCCATCCCAGAAGCTCCCTGCCTCATTCCTGCTGAAGGGCTTTTGCCCGAAACATTGATTTTCCTTCTCCTCAGATGCTGCCTGACTTGCTGTGCTTTTCCAACACCACTCTAATCTTGACTCTGATCTCCAGCATCTGCAGTCCTCACATTCACCCTGTTACCTAGGAAGGTCACCGAATCAGAAAATACGAATGGGCTCAAGAGCCAAGTGATTGCATTTCTGTGCTAAGGAAGATGGTGGGAAGCAGTTTGGGTTAATCATTGGATAAAAAAAGCAGTCAAGCTCATTGGCATTCCCCTATTTCTTAAAATTATTATTAGGTTTCAAGTTAAACTGAATGGCAACATTATTGCTCTGGCTCAGAAGGTTCAAACTCTATCCTTGACAAACTTGAAGATGTCTTTCTCATTGGGAATCAAGAAGCAATAGTAATCAGCTGTTCCTTTGGCCTTTTTTGGATCCCACTAATTACATACACCCTGTCCCATACAGCAACTATAAAATGTTAGAATATAAGGAATTTCATAGGGCACCTTCCAATAATGCACACGTGTGTGCTCACATATAGCATGCTTGCTAATTTAAACGAGCAAGGTTCATATTAGATTATTTCCATACCAGAGATAGAATGAGACCCACAGCAAACATGACTGCAAAAGTGCTGAAAGATGGTGAATCTCTTGTTTGGGAAACAGTAAGGGAGAGCAACCAAAGACTGTTCCAAGAGAAACTGAGTTGGTCTGTGGCCGGAACGTTTTGGAGAGGAATGGAATGGGAATCTGGAAGTTGGTGAATGCTTTGCTGATTGCTTCAGCAGTGCAGCATTAAAATTATAAATAATTTGTAGCAAAATATGTGTAACTTGATAATCCTATTGAATAAAGAAACTTTATATTTCACCTGTCCGGGTCTTTTGGGGAATACCATTAAACTCTGAAGTAAACAACTGATCTTTGAAGCACCTTCTGAAGTAACAGTTTGAGAGGAGCAGGACTACTTCTCTATTCCTGCAACAAGAAACTGGGATATCTCTAAACACAGATCAGTTAATTGCAAGAAGAAGCTCTCTAAGAGCACCCCCCCCCCAAACTGATCCAGCATTGTAACCTTATTCTCAGCAGACATATTATCTGCAATGATCCTGAATGAAGATTGGGTGGCAGGGTATCTATGCTCCACTTCAGTCAGGTTTTTAATGTAATGGAGCTATCAGCTATGGTTGCATGGGGTACATCTTATCCCCTAGTAACCATCTCTGTAAGGCATCTGGACTCACTCTCAAATGCAACAGGAACATCAACAGAGTTCTCAAGGGTATAGCCATCATGGCAGCTTCCAGGATGCCTGGCACAGACTTCTAACAAGTGGTAGTGATGATCACAGATAACTTTATTGCTGTAGTGAAACCCTTTCCTATTGAAGAAGTCAGCCTTGTTAATGACATGGCACTCTCAAGGTGATAGGTGCACAATCTATTGCACCCCACACCTCGGAGAAGCCAGTGATGTTGGCAAAGCCTATAGCCCGGGCTGTGGCATGGACATCATCATGGGGAAAAAAGATGAAGTGGTATAATAGGGGAAAAAAGATGAAGTGATGTAATAGGGCATAAATGGTATTGGTAACAGTTTTGATGCTTTTGTGAGTGGACAATAGGAACTGCCCACACAGGTCCCCTGCAGCTCGTTGGAAGAAGCCAGTTGCATTAAAACAGTGCAGCTGTATAGCCACTGAGATAGGGTGACAGCCGCTCCTTCATGTCACAGGCCCTGCTGGCATAATTTGGTAATAGTGTCCCAAGATATCCTCAGTCTGTGCCAACACTGCACTTTGATCATGTAAAGGAAATGGCATGAAGGACAAAATACACTGGCCCTCCTGTAACCCTTCCACATTCTGAGAGGGTTTTTAATTGTAAACACTATCTTCAAGCTGCAATCACAAATGGCATGGTCAGGATTTATGACTAGCATTTACACCCTCCACAGTTGGACACTGTCTGCATTTCATGTGCAGGGTGCTATGATTAGAGATGTCTGCAACCTGTACTCAGTAAGCAGGTGCGATTACTGCTTGAAAGGCCAACCATTCCTAGAAATGGAGCCTATTTGGTGGAATAAAAAAACAAACTGACTCCATTCACTCCAAGTGTGGCCACAGCCACTTTCCATTTATAGACTGCATTTCAGAGTTGAGAGATTATGGAAGACAATGCAAGTCACACTTACCACTGTGAATTGCAGGCCTCAACTGTGTCATCAAGCCCAACACTCCCCCACCCCCACCCCTTCATATCCCTTTCTTCCTGGTACTCCCTATGCTGGGAAAGAGTAGCGTTCTCTTAGAAAGAGTTCGAACATGGTATTGTGCTGATAGGCCTGTGCCTCTGTGGCGTGATTCTTGGTGCTGCACTTACTATAATAATCGATCAGACAAGGTGATGTAAAATAGCAAGACGTTTATGAATGAGAGCTTCTACTTTCAATGAAGTGTCACCCATGGGCCCTCAGAAGCTGTTCTTTGTCATTTCCCTCCTATTAGTTACTGTGAAAGGCTATTTGTGGCTTGCAGCAATTGACCTAGTGCTAGCAGTGGAAATCCTGGAAGATCCTGGTAACAGTGAGTACCTCTGCTGCAGATATAATGAGGTGAGCAGCAGAGAATTGACTGTGAGAACTTGCGAGAGCTCATAGAGAAAAGCCTGCAATGCAACTCCCTAAAATTGACTCTTAGGCTGAAGTTTTTCAGAAATCAGCAAGTACTTCCAAATAATCTTCTCTTATTGAAGATGTATCAGATACAAATTATTTCGCTCCCTGCTTAAATAATGAGGTGGCATTTGCTACCTTCCAATCTTCAGGAATCATTCTAGAATCCAAAGAATTTGGAAGATAGTTGTGATACTTTGGTGACTGTCTCTGTGGCCACCCCCTTCAATACTTTGAAATGAAGACCATCAGGTTCTGGGGATTTATCAACATTAATTTCTCAAATGTAATCTTCTTTCTAATGAATGGGCAGTCAGTTATTGTTTGAAGAAACCAAATGTATGACAACAGAAAGAGAAGCACTGACTCTTCTGTTGGCTCTACATCCATTTGAAATCTGTGACCAATAATGAGGAAGACATGTGAGATGAGCATATGAGATGTGTGGCAGGGTGTGACACTTAGATGGTAGAGTGGTAAGTCTCTGCCAATTAAACAGGGCTTTCAGTCTATTTTGTGGATGCCCACAAAATCTTGCTTACTTTGGATATTATACATAAATGATATGATGCAAAGAGCTGCCAGGCATGGAGATGACCAATGATCAGTATGAACTGCAGTAAGAGATCCTCAGAGTAATTCAGTCTGTGACTTGGCCTGACCAACACCCACGACTAGTTTGCAGAGATGGAGATGAAGGAAAAGGAGATTTTTTTTTAAAGGGTTAAAAAAATCATTAGCTGTCTTCCTGTTTGTCCTATGTAGTGTTTTGTGCAGTCCTTGCATGGGATTTTGTACACTACGTTGGTTTTGCTCGTGCTGGGTATTGGGTCCTTTGTCCTGGTGAGTTGTTGTCTGAGAGTGGCTGTTGGTTTGTGTGCTAGGAAGACAGCTAACAATCCATATCCATGAACACCAACTAGCCACGAAACGACACGACCAGCTATCCTTAGTAGCCACACACATGGATGACAAGCAACATGAGTTCAACTGGGACAACACTATTATAGGACAAGCCAAACAGAGAACAGCCAGGGAATTCCTAGAGGCATGGCACTCATCCACAGATTCTATCAACAAACACATCGACCTGGACCCAATATACCGGCCACTGCAGCGGACAGCTGGAACTGACAACAGGAAGCGGCAGAGACAAACCATTATAAATGTCAGAGGAAACATCACAGAAGCACTTCACAGGAGGCTCCCAAGCACTGAGGATGTCACCTAGACAGGGGACGAAACGTTTGCAACACAAATTCCCAGCTCAGCGAACAGAACCACATCTGCAGGTGAAGGGTTAGAGTTTCCTGCTAATTGGATCTTGTGGGCTAAATGGCCTTCCCAATCTTATTTATTTTGTGAAAAAGTATAAAAGTTTGATTATCCACAGAAAATTTGAACATTGAAGTTTAACTTTTTCATGATTAAAGTTAGCACATTTTTAAACAAAACATGATGGACTTTATTCATCTGATGCAATAACATATCAACAGCCGAGAGTTTCTAAAAGCTTGACATTGCATGAACAATCACCAACGGGTGTATATCATATTGAAGTGCCTTAGCCACTAAAATCTTGCATGAACAGACTTGTGATGGTAATAAAGAGCCAAGACTGTAACCATTTCTCCACTGTGCACAGGAGCATAACTGATTATAGAGCAATGTAATCAGCAAATTGATTATACTGCCAATCTATTTGATTGATTTTCCTCATATAAAGATGTGTATCATTGAATAAACATTTGCCAATGCTTTATTCAGTGCTTTGGGTAATGGAGATGCCTATATCTCCTATTGGCTCTAAGTATATAATATAGCTCAGGAAATCTGCCAATGCATTCACTAAATTATCTCTTAACCTTTCTTAAGGGATTCCTTCCTTTTTTATGAGATACATTTGAAGGGAATCCTGAAGTTAAGATTGGATTCTGTTTGCATTTTCTCCTGTTATTCCCCTTAATTTTCCATTGTCAGCAAAGGGAATCCCCTGAAAGCCTGCCAAATCTTGGAATTAGTCTTCTACCTCCTCTTACAAGTTGATGGACTGTGTTTTATGAAGTTTCAGCCACCGCTCATGATAATCTCTGAGAATTTGACTTCAAGACAAAAATAAAAATAAAAATCTGATATGAACAAAAAGTGCTGGAAAAGCTCAGCAGGTCAGGCAGCAACGGTGACAGGAAAAAGCTAACAATTCAGATCTATAACCTTACATCAAGTCAGTGACCTGTAACACTAACTCTGTTCCTCTCCACAGATCCTGCTTGACCAGCTGAGTTTTTTTCAAATCTTTTGTTCTTACACCTGAGAATGCAACTGAATTCAAGTCTTGTAAAGAGCCCATACAGCAGTTATTTTCCAGTTCTTCTTCCTTCACACCAAAAGTCTAAATTTTGCTGGAATAAGATTCTACAATTACTGACTGGGCATCCTCTGGTATATTTCCTGATTAGCCATTCTTAGTGTGTGAGCTAAAATAGACTATGTGACTGTGCATGTCTTGAATCAAGGCCAAGTCTATTTTCACCCGAAGCCAGATACATGCAATTTTCAGCAGAGGTCACTAGGAAACCAGAACTGTTTTTTTCTCTTTGTAGCTCAATGTAATCCACCAAGGTAACTGTAATCTGGCTAAAATCATTTAATGTACCATAGGAAAAGATTAACATTTCGCTCAGTATCTCAGTCATACAACAAACTGTGACTTCCACAAAGACTTCCAAGGGTAGAAAAGATTATAAGATTTTCATACTTTTTGTTCTGAATGTATAATTTTAAAATTTGCCTATAAAGTTGAATCTTCAAAGTGCACAGATCAATTTTCATTTAGTTATTGCTTCGTTCTTTTTGTTTGAGTGCTTTGTGATAAGAGGCTATAACCCTACTAATTTACTTGTGTTAATAAAGATCATTTAAAACACTATTGAGGTTTAATCTCTCATCACTCAACCAGTTTTGAAAGGGTAAAATCACACTGGTTTTTGCTCAGATATAGCCAAGCAATGCACCAATCCAGACGGAGAAGGTAATTGTTCCCAGAATTTCTTTGATGCCTCTTTTTTTTATACACTTACAAGGAATTGTGCAGAAAATAACATTGTTGAATGAGCTTCAAGTCTTCCCCAGGAAATTCTAGCTTGCCTCATTCCTGACAGGCTCAATACTGCTTGCTGTCCTTGGTACTTGTATTTTTGAGGAATTAAACAGCTTATTGTTTGGGGATTTGAAGTGAGGGTTAAACGGTGAACAAATGTATCCATTATGTGGAACTATACTGTGGAAAGACCTGTTTCTTTTTTGAATCTTTGATGTATTTCGTCCGTGCAACATTGCTGCTTACTTGCTGCTTATGAAATAATGGGCTGTAGAATTGTCCTCTAAATTTCAAATAAGATTACTTATAAGTTACTGAATTTGTGTTGCTGTCTATTTGTGACTCCTTTATGTAAGTGTAGTGTTTTTCCTAAACAACTATTTCCATTTATTAATCCTGGCAATAATGCCACATTAAATGAAAGGAACTGTCAAGGCAAGAACTGGTGGGTAATATGTCTGGTGCTGTCCCCTATATTTAAATTCGGAGCATGCTGCAAGTGTGTTCAAATGGAGTGAATGACCTCAGCTTGTCACTAGAGATCCCTCCAAGTCCTTACTCCTTCCACAGAATACCACATTGTTATAAGCCTCGAGCAATCTGAAACAAACAATCACTTAGTTTGGAAAATATAGTCCTTCCACAGATTAAGCAACATTTGCATTAAATGCATTTGCCATACTATAAAAATAAGAATTTTACAAGTAAATAATGAGACAATCAGCAAGCTCAGAAAAAATTTGGTCTCAACAAAATGCAACAGGGTCACTGCTGGATATTTGTATATGGATGGAAATAGTACATGCAACTGAGTGTACATGCAAGTGTGTTTATAAAAGGCGGAAATTCAGTGAGGTCTTGAAAATCTTTGCTGCCACTTCCCCATGAGATAAGATTTCAAGACTCAGATCTGTTGGAAGTCTACTGATTTAGTTGATTTTAGCCACGATGGTTGTTGGAGCTTAAGGACTTGTGGGCTAGGAAGTGAATGTACTTATCCGATGTTTCCACTTCCGATTGCTGTCCAGTGATTTTGGATAAAAAAGCACTTATGTGTGTTTTTGTGACAAGATGAAGCTATGCAGTCTTTTCTTTTCATAGCCCGCTGTTGTCTAGTTCCTCCTTAAAACAAGTTACTAATGTATTTGCCAAGGTGTCCCACAATACCGAAGCGATCAAATCACTATGACTCAAAGTCAGTACCAATGCAAAGCAGTCCCAACTCTTTTAGGAAACATGTTATAATAGTTTTCACTACAAAACAATACTATATTAGCGAGTTTTGAGAAGATTTGTAACTCAGGTTGAGGTATTGGATGTAGGTTTGCTCACTGAGCTGAAAGGTTCATTTCCAAATATTTCGTTACCTTACTAGGTAACATCTTCAGTGACCTCATGTGAAGCAATGCTGAAAATTCCTGCTTTCTATTTATATGTTTGGGTTTCTTTGGGTTGGTGATGTCACTTCCTTTGGTGATGTTATTTCCTGTGGTGAAGTCACTTCCTGTTCCATTTCTCAGGGGGTGGTAGATGGGGTCTAACTTGATGTGTTTTTTGATAGAGTTCCAGTTGGAATACCTTGCTTCTAGGATTTCTTGTGTGTGTTTTTGTTTGGGCTTGACCTAGGATGGATGTATTGTCCCAGTCAAAATGGTGTCCTTCCTCATCCGCATGTGAGGATACTAATGAGAGAGGGTTGTGTCTTTTTGTGGCTAGTTGGTGTTCATGTATCCTGGTGGCTAGTTTTCTGCCTGTTTGTCCCAAAGAAACCCAAACATATAAATAGAAAGCAGGAATTTTCAGCATTGCTTCGCACGAGGTCCATTGAAGATGTTACCTCGTAAGGTAACGAAACATCTGGAAATGAACTTTCAGCTCAGTGAGCAAACCTACATCCAATAATACTATCTCTAATCCCATTTGGCCCCTTAAGCTTAAAATACTTCTCGAATCTCTTGTAGGTTTGCGCAGGCGATCCCTCTCTGTCTCTGTGGGGCTGCAAAGCTTCTTTCTTTCTTCCTCTGTCTCCGAATGGTCTCTGCTTTTTGTGATGCTGATCTCCTCAGAAGATCCAAGAGATCAGTCTGCAGGTGAACACTGTTTTTATGGTTTTCTGGAACTTTCTATAGTTCTGGCCATTCAGGGAGACTTGCTTAATAGTTTGAACCAGTGTTAATCATTTAGATGGCTTGCTAATGTTTGTTCGTATTGTATACCGGGATTCAGTGCCTTGCAGTAAGGGCCCTCATTTGTTTGGTGGTTAGGTTTTGGGGATATGTCTGTCCAGGATAACTGTTGTCCTTTTACCTTAAGTTAAATCTCATTAGCACCTGGGTGCTGTGCTTGAACTGTGTCTATTGTCTAAGTTTTGTGACTTGAGTTTTACTTGGCTGGATGGCACGGTGGCACAGTGGTTAGCACTGCTGCCTCACAGCACCAGGGCCCTGGGTTCGATTCCCGCCTGTCTGTGTGGAGTTTGTACATTCTCCCTGTGTCTGCGTGGGTTTCCTCCGAGTGCTCCGGTTCCCTCCCACAATCCAAAGATGTGCACGTCAGGTAATTTGGCCATGCTAAATTGCCCACAGTGTTAGTCAGGAATAAATATAGGGTAGGGGGGTGGGTTTCTCTTTAGAGGGGCGGTGTGGACTTGTTGGGCCAAAGGGCCTGTTTCCACACTGGAGAGAATCTAATATGCCCAGCAATCCTTGCTGTTTGGCCAAGTTAGCATTCTATCTGTGTTTTATCAGTCAGGAAGCTGCTACATCACACATCTGTCCTAAAAGTTTTACCAGCTTCTAGATGAAGTTTTTCCTTTTGACTACTGAGCTTCGTTTTTACTGCTTCCATGTCTTCCCCCCTACGGCAACAATGGCAGGAGTTTCTGGGTGGAATTGAGGACACAGTACAGAGGTATATCCCAAAGAAAAGAAAGATTACTCGGGGTGAGGGGATTAGACAACCATGGCTTCAGGTAATGTATCACAGAAAAAGAGAGCGCCTACAAAGTGGCCAAGAGTGCGGGGAAATCAGAAGATTGGGAAGACTACAAAAACAAAGAGTGAAATAAGGAAGGAGAGGATCAAATATGAAGGTAAGCTAGCCAGTAATATTAGAAATGATAGCAAAAGTTTCTTTCAATACATAAGAAACAAACAAAGGCAAAAGTAGAGATTGGGCCACTCCAAATTGATGCAGGAAGGCTAGTGATGGGAGATAAGGAAATAGCTGAAGAACTTAGTAAACAGTGGAAGACATGAGCAATATCCCAACAATTAAGGAGAGTCAAGGGGCAGAGTTGAGTATGGTGGTCATTACAAAGGAGAAAGTACTTGAAAAGCTAAAAGGTCTAAAAATTGATAAATCTCCTTGTCCCGATGGGCTACATCCTCGAGTTCTGAGGGAGATGGCTAAAGAAATAGCGGAGGCATTGGTTGTAATCTTTCAAAAATCACTGGAGTTGGGGAAAGTCCCAGATGATTGGAAAATCGCTGTTGTAACCCCCTTGTTCAAGAAAGGATCAAGTCAAAAGATGGAAAATTATAGGCCCATTAGCCTAACCTCAGTTGTAGGTAAAATTCTAAAATCTATCGTTAAAGATGAGAGTTCTAAATTCTTGGAAGTGCAGGGTCGAATTAGAACAAGTCAGCATGGATTTAGTAAGGGGCAGTCGTGTCTGACAAATCTATTCGAATTCTTTGAAGAGGTAACAAGTAGGTTAGACCAGGGGAACCCAGTGGATGTTATCTACCTAGATTTCGAAAAGGCCTTTGATAAGGTGCCTCACGGAAGGCTGCTGAATAAAGTGAGGGCCCATGGTGTTCGAGGTGAGCTACTGGCATGGATTGGGGATTGGCTGTCTGTTAGAAGGCAAAGTGTTGGGATAAAAGGTTCTTTTTTGGATGGCAGCAGGGTTCAGTATTCGGGCCGCTGCTGTTCACTTTATATAGTAATAATCAGGATGAAGAGACTGGGGGCATTCTGGCGAAGTTTGCCGATGATACGAAGTTAGGTGGACAGGCAGGTAGTTCTGAGGAGGGAGGGAGGCTAAAGAAAGATTTAAACAGTTTAGGAGAATGGTCCAAGAAATGGCTGATGAAATTTAATGTGAGCAAATGCGAGGTCTTGCACTTTGCAAAAAAGAACACAGCATGGACTATTTTATAAATGGTGAGAAAATGCACAAAGCCAAAGTACAAAGGGATCTGGAAATGTAGTACAGGATTCTCTAAAGGTTAACTTGCAGGTTGAGTCCATAATTAAGAAAACAAATGTAATGTCATTTATCTCAAGAGTGTTGGAATGTAAAAACAGCGATGTGCTACTGAGACTTTATAAAGCTCTGGCTAGGCCCCATTTAGAATACTATGTCCAGTTTTGGGCCCCACACCTCAGGAAGGACATACTGGCACTGGAGCGTGTCCAGCGGAGATTCACACGAATGATCCCTGGAATGGTAGGCCTAATATACGATGAATGGCTGATGATCCTGGGATTGTATTCATTAGCGTTTAGAAGGTTGAGGGGAGATCTAATAGAAATGTACAAGGTAATGCATGGCTTAAAAAGGGTGGTTGCTGGGAAATTGTTTCCGTCAGGCGGGGATACTAGGACTCATGGGCACAGCCTTAGAATTAGAGGAGGTAAATTTAGAATGGAAATGAGGAGACATTTCTTCAGCTAGAGAGTGGTGGGCCTGTGGAATTCAGTGCCATGGAACACAGTGGAGGCTGGGATGTTAAATGTCTTCAAGGCAGAGACTGATAAGTTCTTAATCTCGCAAGGAATTAAGGGATATGGGGAGAGTGCAGGTAAGTGGCGTTGAAATGCCCATCAGCCATGATTGAATGGTGGAGTGGACTCGATGGACTGAATGGCCTTACTTCCAGTCCTATTTCTTATGGTCTTATGTCTCTATCTGGTCAATGCATCTAAGCTGCTGACTGATTTTCTATGCCTTCTTAAAGTGAATAAAGTTAAAAATTGCACAACACCAGGTTATATTTAGAAATACAAGCTTTTGGAGCGCTGTTCCTTTGCCAGCTAGCTACCTGATGAAGCAGCAGTGCTCCAAAAACTTGTACACCTATTGGACTATAACCTGATGTTGTGTGATTTTTAACTTTGTCCATCCCAGTCCAACACCAGCACCTCCAACATCATGACTTCTTAAAGTGATAATGTTCTTAAAGTGGTAAATTAAACTGCTTGGAACTTTCTGTCTTTTCTTCCAAGTCTTCTGAATTGCTTCTTCTTATGCTAGGGTTCAGATATGCATCACTGTAAACATGTTATGTTTTCAGAGATGATGATTCCTTCTATCTTGTGGTATTTGACATTTCAAATGTATGTTTGCTACTGAGTTGGACTATTTAAGGTGGTTTGCTTCTACCAATCCTCCTTCACTTCTTTCTTCGGAGCTGATATCAATCCATTCTGAAAACTAGAGCAGAACTCCGTCTCCAACCACAAAATGATTGTGTGGCATCATGAGAATGGGTGGAACCAATATAACATCAATATTAGCACTTTCACAATCATTACCTTATACAATACTCTCAACTGAGCCACTGTTTAATGGCTTTGTTGATCTTATCAAGTACAGTTTAGTTTTTCCCACATTTCACTAGGAGAATATTAGAAATGGGAGCAAGAGTAGGTCATTTAACCCCTTAGGCCTACTCCACTATTTAATTCTAAACATTAATGACTTAAAGAGAACACATCTCTCTTCATCTCCATTTTAAAGAGGAGTCCTTCCTTCTGAAGCTGTGCCCACAAGTTCTTTATGTTTCCCCATAAAGTGAAACATCCTCATCTGCTGTGCCCCTCAAAATGTTTCAGTCAGATAAAATTAACTCCTAATCTTCTAAGCTCCAATAGGTATAGGCCCCATGTACTCAAATTTTCCCCATAAGTCAACCCCTTGATTCCAGGAACCAATGCACCTCTGAACTGTCTCCAATGTACAATCATTCAGGTTAAAACGGCATTACTGAATATGAGAATGCAAGCTTAAAGAATGGCAAACTTAAAGTGATATTGAAAGTATATAGATTTAAAATACCTTCACAGAAATAAGAT
Organism: Chiloscyllium plagiosum; assembly: GCF_004010195.1. Lineage (NCBI taxonomy): Eukaryota > Metazoa > Chordata > Chondrichthyes > Orectolobiformes > Hemiscylliidae > Chiloscyllium > Chiloscyllium plagiosum. The sequence goes on along the minus strand of NC_057724.1, from coordinate 34,169,373 downwards.
TATTCAGCACACTGAGAAGAGATGGAAGAATATATAATACTTCTTAGCAAATTCATAGTTAGTAAAGGACTACACAAGACACAAGATTGGACTTTCTCGAGACAATACAGGCCTTTAACTATTGCTTCATATTAACCACAAGGAATGAAATTGAGCAAGTTAATACGTGATTATTTTAAATGGGTCTGATTACAGATTGTTATTGACAGACAAGACATCAAAGACACTAGATGCTTTTTGAAGAAGCCCTAAAGGTTTTGATAATTATTTCAGTTTAAGAACAGATAAAAATCTTGACTGAAGAAGAATTAACAGCAGAGTTTAGCTTTCCAGAGAATCTACAGACAACTTCATTAGTGGTTTCCACAGATCCTTGGAAAAGTTTCTCGTGGACCTTTCTAAAAAAACAGCATTGTTGTTAAAATTGTCAGGTTCTTACATTTTAAAGAAGATTTAACTTTGGAGAAAGCTATGTGCTGGAAGCAAAAAGACGCAGACAGATCCTGAGCAGAACAGCCCTATCTCAGGAGACCTACAGAATTTGTTAATTTTGAGTTATGGACACTCTACAGAGGCATGTGATAAGACTGCACTTAGATTAAATCAAATGTCTGATGCTGAAAAATCTCAGTGCTGAGGGAAAACAAGAGCTCACAGGCATAGACAATGTCCAGTCATCGTTAAAGAATGCTACATATGAATAAGTGTAAATCAGTTCCAGAAGATGTGTGAAATTAATCACAGAGCAAAATCTTATGATATTTTGGATGTGTCAATTTTGTCGAGTTTCATGGAGGGTTTCTCTCTGTGAGGCCTAAGAAATTTTCTTGTTATTATTATCCCAACATCAACTCATAAACTATCTAAATGCTCCTATTGTGCAACTCCCATTTGATGCTGGACTGACTCTACCAATCACCATTCTACCGATCCAGGAGACCACAACCTATCGTAGGCAGAAAGAGCCAAGATGGGATGAAGGTTGCCTGACATTCAGCTTCTCATCCCTTATGAGAAGAGGAACTTGATGTCCGAGGCTGCCCTTAACTTATTATGCCAGAGCCCTTTTCTGAAGGCAGTCTTTCTTGATTTGACTGAGAGCTGTTGACAACCATGACAAACATTCTGGATTTGTATCTGTGCTACAAAGCAAAGTAACATAGAAATAATGTGAGCTTAGTAATTCTGACAGGGCAGGTGCAAGGGATGAGGTTAGAGAAAAGCACAAAAAAGGTAAGGCAAGACAGTTATACTGTGAGTGTCCAGGTAGGCTCAAGGCAAGGGTGTACTAAGAAAGCAAGCACACAACCCTGAGATGCAGCAAGGTCCAATCAGTCAGCTGGGAAGCCTCCCACGACGTGGGGCCTTGCAGCAGCATTGCAATACTAGTTACTACTGCAGCCCTAAAGTGTAGAAGTGCCTTGTACATGGATCAGACAAGACGTCATCAGGGTCCCAAGAGGCTGGCAAATGTTGAATGTGAGTGTCCGTGGATATGGGGTCTGCACAAGTGTTTCTTTTTTTTTAATTCATTCATGGGATGAGGGCGCCGCAGGCTAGGCCAATATCTAACACCCATCCCTAATTGCCCAGAGGGCAGTTACGAGTCAATCATATTCCTGGAGACACATGTAGGCCAGACCAGGTAAGGATGGCAGTTTCCCTCCCTAAAAGACATCAGTAAACCAGATGGGATTTTTCAACAGTCAACAATGGATTCATGGTCATCATTAGACTCTTAATTCCAGATTTTTATTGTATTCGAATTCCATCATCTGCCCTGGTGTGATTCGAACCCGGGACCCCAGAACGTTATCTAGATCTCTGGATTAACAGACCAGCGATAATTCCACTAGGCCATCATATTTCCCTGTGAGCTGAGCTATTGTTGCCTGTTGTCCATGATGTAAAAACAATGACTGCAGATGCTAGAAACCAGATTCTGGATCAGTGGTGCTGGAAGAGCACAGCAATTCAGGCAGCATCCGAGGATAGGCAAAATCGACGTTTCGGACAAAAGCCCTTCATCAGGGCCTTCCTGATGAAGGGCTTTTGCCCTAAACGTCGATTTTGCCTGTCCTCGGATGTTGTCCATGATGTCAGTCTGGAGGACCTAGCGTAAATCACCAAATATCACTCTTTCACATCAGGAATTGTTGACACAAAGTTTCCTTGCAGAAGATGGTGGGACAGAAAGCTACAAACTAATGATGCACGATTTGCAAGTTAACATAGTTAATAACAAGCAACAATCCCCATTAACAGACATCTCACTACTCCCTAGGGAGAATCAGGTCTTGAAGCCTGCAGTACTATTTGAAAATGGAATAAATGTCCCAATGTCAAGAAAGGCCTTGCCCAACTTCTCACATGATTCTCCAAAATTTCTCACCATAGCCCATGTCGTTCAAGCCCCTATAAGATTCCACCCACAGGTTCAGGACAACAGAAGTATGGAGGTCAAAACATTACAAAGTGTACAGAGTGGAAGACCTACCACCATTATAAGATATCTGCATTAGATGAGATACTTGCATTTGAAGAAGATAGCCAAGGCTTTCCTATACCCAGGGGAACTAACTAAACCAGATCAGCCTGAAGAGACAGAGCTCATCCACATTAATAGGGATCCTGTTGACTTTGTGCTTGATACAGGGCAAGTGCTACTGTCCCATCAGATTAGATATAAAAGAAACAACTACTGAGGTAAAACTATATGGGACATATGGATATGTGGAATAACCATATGAAACATAGGAATGCTGCAGGTCACTCTACAATATGGATGTTAGAGAGTTGAAATTGTGTATTTTGTCCGCATTCAACCAACTTTACTTCTGAATCTGCATGACAGTCTTGACCTCAACCTCATCAGAAAAGTTGGAGGGCTTGACAATATCTCAGTGAACAACTATTCCAGAAGAAAACATCAGCCCAAACCACCAATCCATGAACAAAACCGGTATTGACCAACCAGTCAAAAGGCAACCAGTGGAAAACTTCACTGAGCCTCCCAGACTCATGGCAGAAGCTACACTGAAGTAAAAATCAGCCAGTATTTTGGCATAAGAGAGCTGTTTAATATTTTCAACATAGAGGAAGTCACAGACATCAGGGTGGATAGAAATTTTCAATCCCTTCTCTTCTGATACAGGGTAGTCAATCAGTGACAGAAAGTGCTGAGTGAGCAACAAATTTCAGAAACAAAATGGACAGTCTGAAAAAGTTTACTTCAACATTTAAGCAACACATTGGGTGACTAAAGCTACCTAGCCTGATCATTAACTCAAACAAGACTCCCTGAGAACCAGAATCATGTCCACAGATCCAGGACATGGTCCAGAAGAAGAAACTACCTGGCCTACACATCCAAGATATTACTAAAAGTCTATTTCTTCCACTCAGAATGTGAGTGCTTGATCTGAAAGGTAGAACTTGAAAAAAAAAGAAATTCAGGAGATTAAGGATTTTTCTGATAAATTTATGGAGTAACAACAACATCTAAAAAGAGCAACATCCACTGAGAGGGATATCAGAGAAATGAAAGATCCCCCAACAGTGAAATAATCCCCAGATTTGAACCAGGGTTAACAGTTTTCAAGTGAAAGACCTACAATTCTTCCAGGTTAAAGAGCATGCATTCTAAGAAAAGTGTGAAATATCCAAACCTCCTGCATTTGTAAGGTTGGAGAATTGTGTAAGATGGCATAATGGGGCAATATAACATAGTTATGTACATATCTGGACAGTTGGTTAACTATGAGGGGAAAATAGTTTAGGTGGAGATACTGTATAAGATAATATTTCTGGTAGGGTTCATATTCATATTATATTGGGTCAATCCACTCCACTAATGTCACATAGTCTGTGGGTCGACAAGGAGGTCTACTCTAGCTTTTGAAGGGAGCAAATGTCTCTGTACTAGTACTTATGGATGACCAAACGCTGTTGTATATATTGCTATTATTCTCAGTTATTTATGAATAATGCCTGTTCTATAGATTCTCTACACAGGTAAAACCTCTGCCATTAATCACTTTAGTGCTCTCAAGAGAAAACAAAGAAAAAGGATGATTGATGGCAGCAAACTACTTCAGCTTTTATCCAGTAATACATATTGATAGCACTAGTAAATACCACCAGGTACCATGAGTTGTCAACTGCGGAAACACCACAGGTAACACTCACACACCTAACTGAAAAATATTGTGTGGGATTCAAGTCTCACTCCAGTGTCTTGAATACAAAACTTTTATATGACTGTCTAATGTAGCACTGAGGGATTGCTATACTGTTAGAGATACTGTATTTTGGATGAAGCATTAAACTATGGTAGATGTGAAAGATCCCATAGCAATATTTCAAAGAAGGGCAGGGATGTTATCTTTTGTTCCTTGGCCAATATTTATCCTTCATTCACAGCACCAAACATCTACACATGCATGTCATTTCTTTCATCACATGTGCCAATTGAGTCATCCTTAGTTTTCTCCTCAATGTCATTCAATTTATTTTTCTTCCAGCCTTTTAGCCACTTCAATTGCCAACTCTCGCAAGTATTCCTTGCCTAAATTTCTCCAACATGTATCTATATCATTCCCACTGATCTCGCTGAACCTTTCAGTCTGATTTCTGCCTTATTCCCAATCCAGAAAAAGCTCTGTGGCTCAGTCAGAGAATGCTTGTCTCTGAATTAGACGTTGTGGATTCAAACCTTGCTCCAGAGGTTTGAGAATATAACTGGGCTGACATCTCAGAGCAGTGTTAAGGAAAGAGGTACCAGCTTTCAGATAAGACAGTCACCTGAGTGCATCTGCACTTCCAGGTAGCTGAAAATTGTTCCATGACAATATTCAAATAAGGGCAGTGGAATTTTGTTGATATCTAGCCAACAATAAATACTCAGCCAAATCCTAAATCAAACAACCTGGGTACTTTTTTAAAGCTTGCTTTTGGAAGTCTGCAGTGAAAAAATGCTGCTACATTCCCTAAATTACAAAAGTAACTACACCAAGAAGTACTTTATTGGCTGTGAAACACATTTGGGTAGCCTGAGGCTGTGAAAAGTGCTACACAAATGCAGATTCTTTCTATCTCTCCCATCATTGTCACCATGAATATCAGTTATAAATGTGAAGGGGATATACTGTCACTCCTTGACAATTTTGACCTCTGACACTGGACAAATTCAACCAATCTTTCTCCACTATTTTGCTTCTGTGATTCATGCCTTTGCTCAATTCCACTGCAGCCAATACATTTCCTATGATGACCAACTGACCCCTCCTGCTTTATCATTGTCATCTGCTACAGATGGTTAATGTTAACCTTTGAACTGTTTTTTTAATGTCTTAATACACCTCTTTTATAAGTATTTGTATAGTCCTCTCATTGGCAGTATGGTATAGTTTGCAAAATATTACAATTATTCTATTAGTTCATCGTAATTCATGCATAATTAGCCATTGTTCACAAGGGATTACCAGCATCTCTCTCTGTTAGAGAGGGAGAGACAATTGGTCATACCTAGCTGGAAGGCCACCTCTTCTCAAGTGTGGGGCTGGGTGAGGAGCTGGGTCTCCATGAACTGCTGCAGTTGAATGGGTTCAAACCAATGCCAATGGCATCAGTTCTGCACCACACCCTCACCCTTTAGCCAATCAAGTTAACTGACCATCATTTTGGTTTACATTTTAAGGCGTTTGTAGTAATGCTATCTTTTAAATTTATGTTGAATTGTGTTTCTGTTGCAGGCAATTTAGCAGAGTTAAAGTCCTTTTACTTGACATATTAACATGTTTGGGACAATTTAACAGGAGTTGTAGACTGTAGTTAAAATTTGGTACTGTGTTTTCGAATGCAAGAAAATTGTCCCAATATTATTTAAACTTGTAGAAAGGTTAAAAGTGTTCCAAATAATGAGAACAGAAATGTTTGAGCACAAACATTTGTGTTAGTAATAATTCTGGAAACTGCACCCTCATTTTGTGTCTTAGACAAATCACAGTGGATGTAAGCTGCTTCCTTCCAGTGTATAAAAATAAACTTCAAATTAAAAAGGAGCATCAGCTTCTGTCATGTTTATCAATCTCCAGTGAAAGACAACATAATGAATAGGTAATACATAGAACTTTGAATAAGAGGCAGCATAATGTTCATGCCAGACTATAACAGCCTCAACAGTTACCATAGTGATGGATACTGCAATAACGTTTTCCAGAGCTCTGAACTGGGGCCATTCAAAGGCATGAACAGTGGTAGCCACAGTAGCCAGATGCGGCACCCCATTGATCACACAGAGCTGTCTCTGAGATTTCAGTTAAATGTAATAGTGGGCGTGTAAAATTCTCCTGCTGTGCCCACTTGAATTGTACACCCAGCAGTATAATTATAGCTTTTGCATTTCTAAACTTGGCTTTGGATAGATGATTTGATATAATACTAGGGAGAAGTAGTGGTGGCTATAAGTCTACCATTGGTACTGGTTTTAATGCAAGAGGTTTGAGGTGACATGTCAAGAATATTACATGATATTAAAGTCTATTGTCATAACTATAATGTTATCTGTACTACATTGGAATCAACAAGAAATGTCCGAATGCTCTCCAGTAATCAGGTCAAAATTGCTATATCTAAACATACTTTGGATACTCCAACAATTTTCAAATATTCAGGGTGTAAATCTACTTTAAGCATTAATTATCAGTGTACCTTAATGATCAGCCAGTTAGACGACATTTCTATCCTATCACACAATCAATTATATTTTCCTCCAGCAATTAGTTTGATTGATAAGTGGCAGTTTGTAATATTTTGCTTTTCAATAAAAGAAAAGTGATTCTAAAGGAGGAACTTCAACATGAGAAATTAAGTGGACTTCCTCAGACCAGAAGACAATTAATTAACCAAATTCAGTTTCAGGCTGAAGGACATGGATTGTTGAGCAAATCATTACAACTGGGAACTTCTAAAGCCATGTCAATGTGGACAGTGTGTAAATTTTACCACTATCTAAGGATAGGCAAGGAAGCAAGATGAAAACAAATTGCAAACAACATTACAATATCTTGTATTCACAAATTTTAATCCAATAGCACAAGTGTTATCATTGGAAGCCATATTTAGCAATTCAATGATGCTGCAAAACTCTTAAGACCTCATTGTGATATTTTCTTTTGAAAGAAGGGAGGCTTGTATATTGTGCATATGAAAACAAGTTAGGAAAATTGTTTCTTATTGCATAGGTCCTGCTGAATGAGCCTAGGTCGTAAGGACTACTCATGCTACTTGCACAAGATGAAGTAATGTACAACCCAATATAGTTTCAATAGAATAAATGTGAAAGACAGTGTTTTTGAGGCAGTGGGAGCTCAGTATGGATCTAGCTGCCATCTTTCAAACTCATAACTGATATATGCAGCAGTTAAAATGAAAGGTTCCATCCAATAAGCTGAACAAGATTGTTAGACCATTAGTTTTAAAAACAGTATTTAATTGGCATAACATGCTAATGCACTTGTAGGTGTATCTTCTGTTTTTTGCAGATTATGAAACAATATCCAGTGGTGCACATTGAAAAACAGAGCAATGAAGTATGTTAGAGTACACAGCATTACCACATCCATTCCATTTATAACAGCCACTCACAGATTATGCATATTTACAGGTAGAAGAAAATACTGAATATTACACATGCTGCTAAGTAAATAGGTGGAAGAAAAAAATTGAAATGGTTGGTTGAGGACATATCATGTAGAACAGAGAACAATTTCAATAAATGCACTTACTTTGGTTGCAATGCTTATCGTTTCTGAATTTTAGAAAAAGTGGTTGAAAACATGAATCTCCTGAGTCTATTTTTTTCTGTAATGTAATGAATGGATGGATCATTGGTTGATTTGAAACTAACTAATACGTAGTGGATCATCCTATTACTAGGAATGAGCCAATAACAGGTTATTGCCAATTTTATTGGAAATAGTTGGTAAGCCTCCATGAAACACTTTTTTTCGATTCGCTGGTTAGTAAATGTGCCCCTTAAGATAAGCAGGTTAGCATTAGCCATCAAGGATAGTTGCAGGGACAATCAGATATTAAAGATGTCAACATTAGCTCTTAAAACCACCAAGTTCAATGCAAGTGCTGTTTAGGGGTGACTCAAAGACAAGAGTGTCCCAATATTAATTAATAAAACAGTTGTCAGTCTGTCAGAGAAAACTATAATCTTGAGAACAACAACTTCCTTTTCATCATGAAAAAGAATACACAGATCACAGAACGTGATATCACACACATTAAAGTAACATTAAAGTAACAATCCATAGTTAGTACATTGAGAAGACATGGTTAGCAGGTAACATGTACACACATAAAGGCAATGAGCACATATCAGACATGGAAAAGGCAGGGAAAGATTTACTCTGTTCCTAACTGAGTTATATCTGACTCGAGAGTACTTGTTACTGCCCATTAGTGCTTCAATGAAAAAAAAAATTAATTCCCTATTGTTAGCATGTGTCAGTTTAATGAACACAAAATATATGCATATCCAATAAATTGGATCTTTGCTTAAATTACAGTGTTATTGTCAACAATTAATTATTTCTTCATCTTTGAAAAGAAAATAGAGTTGATTGAAGTAGGTAGAATGTGATAACGCCTAAATGACCAGAATTTCCTGGTGTAAGTATTACAGATATAAATGTTCATTAGCTGCAGATCATTATTGTTGGGTAATCTCATTAGAATAACTATTAATGATACAAATTAACATGTAAGATTTTGTAGAAAAGTTTGGGTTGCTTAAATTCTTCAACAACAGCATCGGTGGAAAGATGTGAAGATCATTACATTCCATGTTGGAAACACATGTTCAGATATGGTGGGTGTTGAACATTAACAACAGCGCAAGTTCTTCTAAATATTACCATAAGCACTCACCTTTTCTACCCAGGAAAAATAACACAGTTCTATCAGTCATCTCAAACATCTGTATTCCACAACAGAACTGACAAATTATTTACTCAAGACATTAATGGTCCATTCTCAATGTTGATACTATAGCTTTGAAATATGAATCATGACCTAAAAATAATCAAGTAATTCTCAGTGTTGATGCTTCTTTGGAAATTAGTCAGGCCCCAATCTGATGGCCAAAGATAATTTTGTGGATACTAATGTGTAAATCTTAATATGTCGCTTTGTAATTCCTTCCAATTCTGGCCAAAACCTTAATCCACCTAGAATAATGGGGGCAATACTGCAGTTAGGATAGCTGACAGAATGATATCAGAGGAATTTGATAAATATTCAGATGCTGCCAATGACAGGGTGGAATTCCCTCCCTAAGGGCATTGTGGGTCTACCTACAACACATAGACTGCAGTGGTTCAAAAAGGCAGCTCACCACTACCTTCTCAAGATGGCAATAAATGCTGGTCAGACAACAATGCCCACGTCCAACAAGTGAATAACAAAAATCAAGGGATTGCCAATATTATGATAGCATCTAAACGTCTTAATCAAATCAGAAACTTACATTCACGACAAGCTTTGCTTACTATTTATATAGGATAAAATGATCCTGTTGGTTTCTGACAATCTTCACTTAATGAATTTGCATGAGACTGTTGTTCGACATCAAACTTCATAAATTGTTTTTGTGTTCACTTTTTTTCTATGACATCGCTATTACCAAAAACAAAATAAGATCCACCATATTAACTTCCCTGTCTGTGTAGAAATGCTGACAAAACAATAATGCTGATGTGCATTTTGGTAGCTTCTTGAAAATGAATAACATCCAATTGTGGCACGTGGGTGGCACGGTGGCACAGTGGTTAGCACTGCTGCCTCACAGCGCCTGAGACCCGGGTTCAATTCCCGCCTCAGGCGACTGACTGTGTGGAGTTTGCACGTTCTCCCCGTGTCTGCGTGGGCACCCTCCGGGTGCTCCGGTTTCCTCCCACAGTCCAAAGATGTGCAGGGTCAGGTGAATTGGCCATGCTAAATTGCCCGTAGTGTTAGGTATGGGGTAAATGTAGGGGTATGGGTGGGTTTCGCTTCGGCGGGTCGGTGTGGACTTGTTGGGCCGAAGGGCCTGTTTCCACACTGTAATGTAATCTAATGTAATCTAATCTAATCCCAGGGTGCTTTTATTATATTCCAAACATGGGATGTGGATTTTGCTCACAACACCTGCATTTATTGCGCATCCATAGCTGATCGTGACAAAGTGATGGCGAACCAATTTCTTCAACGTCTGCAATCCACTTGGTGTTCAAACATTCTGTTGTTAGGTAGAGCATCTAGGGTTGTAATTAAATGGTAATGATGGAATAATGAAAGGATTTTATGTCAAGATGATACGTAACATTGACAGGAACTTATAGATGGTGATGTTCCCATGTGCCCGGTGCCCTTGTCATTCTAAGTATTATTCTCTCGAGTCTGAGATGCTGATCTGAGATACGAACATTCCTTCTTATTGGTATTAGTCTCACTTACTGATGCCAAGTCGGGAGGGATGTACACATAAAATCTTCAACAGAAGTTAGGCCCAATTTTGATAAACAGTATATGTCTATTACTTAGTACTTAATAGCTAGTTATTTACGTCTAAGATATGTAATGGTATCTTATGAGACATCAGGCTCAATTTTGGAGTAGTACACATTACTACTAGCTACATGAATTCACTAAAATAACTTAGAATCTGAAACTGAACACATTGGATTTGTTGGCTTCTCCCAGGGACTGTCCTTTAAATCCTGAAGGGCAGAGTCTAACATACTGGGGAGCATTTTGGGAATAGGGACCATAATTCCATAGGTTTTCAAATACTTATATATAAGGACAAGAGTGGACCTCAGTTGAAGGTGATAAATTGGGGGAAGGCCAACTATAACTGAATTAGGCAAGAATTGGCAAATGTGAATTGGGAGTGGATGTTTGAAGGTAAATCCACATCTGATTCTTTTAATGATCAGTTGATTAGAGTATGTTCCTGTGAAAATGAAGGACAATAATGGCAGGATTTAGGAACCTTGGATGACAGGGGAAATTATCAGCTTAGTCAAAAAAATGTTGCCAAAGGTCTAAGGAATTAAAAACAGGTTAAGTCCTTGAAAACATAGAGAAAGCAGGAAGGAGCTCAAACAGAGAGTTAGAAGGGCTAAAAGGGGCTATGAAATGTCCTTGATCAGCAGAGTTAAGAAGAATCCCAAGATATTTTACACATACATTGGGAGAAAGAGAGTAGCTAGTGAAGGAGTAGGCCCACTCAGGGTAAAGGCAGAAGGTTATGCGTGGAGCCAGAGGAAATGGGTGCGATCCTTAATAAGTACTTGACATCAGTATTCACCAAAGAAAGGGATGTGAGGGATGTTGAGGTTAGAGAAAGTTGTATGAATATTTTCAGGCAGGTCAACATAGTGAAGGAGGAAGTGTTAGGACTCTTGAAATACATTAAGGTAGACAAGTCCCAAGCCAGATGGGATGTATTTGAGGATACTGTGGGAGATAAAGGAGAAAATAGCTGGGGTCTTAATAGATACCTTTGCATCCTATTTGGCCTCAGGGGAGATTCCAGAGGACTGGAGAATGGCCAACAGAGATAATCCAGGTAATTGCAGGCTGTGAGCCTGACATCGGCGGTGGGGAAGCTGTTGGAGAAGATACTGAGGGACAGGATTTATTCACATTTGGAAGTGAATGGACTCATTTGTGATAAGCAGTATGGGTTTGTGCAGGTAAGGTCATGTCTCACCAACTTGACTGAGGTTTTTGAGGAGGTGACAAGAGTGACTGATGAGGGAACAGCGGTGGATGTTGTCTACATGACTTCAGTAAGGCATTTGATAAAGTGCCTCATGGCAGGCTGGTAGAAAAGGTAGAAACTCAAAATCAGGGCTGTGCTGGCTAGATGGATACAGAACTGGGCTGTCATAGAAGGCAGACAGCTATGGTGGAAGGATGCTTTTCAGAACGGAGATCAATATCTAATGGTAAACAGTCACACTAGTGGTGCTGGGATCAGTGCTGGGACCTTTGATGTTTATAATATATATATTATATATATGATCTGGAGGAAAATGTAGATGGTCTGAGTAGTAAGTTTGCTGTTGATACCAAAATTGATGGAGTTGCAGATAGTGAGGAGGTTTGTCAAAGGATAGCGTAGGATATAAATAGACTGTATTTTTGGGCAGGGAAATAGCATTTGGAGTTTAATACGGACAAATGCAAGCATTTCGTCCCCTGGCTAGGCGACATCATCAGTGCTTGGGAGCCTCCTGCGAAGCGCTTCCTTGATGTTTCCTCCGGTGTTTATAGTGATCTGTCCCTGCCGCTTCCGGTTGCCGCTTCCGGCAGGGACAGACCACTATAAACACCGGAGGAAACATCAAGGAAGCACTTCGCAGGAGGCTCCCAAGCACTGATGATGTCGCCTAGCCAGGGGACGAAACGTTTGCAACAAAAACTTCCAGCTCGGCGAACAGAACCACAACAACGAGCACCCGAGCTACAAATCTTCACACTAGCTTTGAACAAATGCAAGATGATGCATTTTGGAACATCAAATTCAGGTGTGAATTATACGATAAATGGCATAACCCTTAGCAGCATTGACATTCAGAGGGATCTGGGTGTACAGGTTAACAGACTTCTCATGATGGCAACACAGGTGGGTAAGGTGGTCAAAAGGGAACATAGCATGCTTGCCTTCATTGGCCGGAGCATCAAATTCAAAAGAAGGCAAGTTATGTAACAGCTGTATAAAACTTCAGGCCAAGTTTGTAATATTGTTTGCAGTAGTGGTTGCTACATTACCAGAAGGATGTGGATGCTTTGGAATGGGTGCGGAGAAGGTTTATTAGGATGTTGCCTGGTCTGGAAGTTTTAGTTTTGAGGAAAGGTTGGGTAAATTCAAATTTTTTTCACTGGAAAGAAAGGGGCAGAGGGGCAACCTTATAGACATCTACAAAATTATGAGAGATGTAGACAGAATGGATAATCAGAGGCTTTTCCCCAGGGTGGAAAGGTCAACTACTGGAGGACACATTCAAGGTAAGCAAAGTACGTGGCAAGTTTTTCACACAGACGGTGGGTGCTTGGAATAAGTAGCAGATCGAAATAAAAATTAGGAATCAGCGCTGTCTTGGTCGGCCAAAGGGCCTGTTCCAGTGCTGTATTGGATTGCATTGTCTGATGTCAGTTAAGCCTTTCAGGTACTAACTACTTTATACGCAAAATGATGTGTTCAGAACAATAAGCTACATTTTTCAGGATCGGTGTTCAGCTTTTTGAGTGTTAATGCTCAACTGTTCCAGATAAGAGGAGAGTAAGCTATCATCTTTCTGACTTACGCTTTGTAGAAAGGTTTTGGAGAGTCAGGAGGTGGATGTTTTCCAGCAGAAGTTGTGCCTCCTGGAATTCATACAGAATAGAGATTCAACCCATGCTACTTTGGATGTTTGGCACTGTTCCATATCATGCAATGCAATTACAACTGAACGACTGAAGCAGCCAGCAGCTGTATTATTTTTCTTTATTCTTACTTCATTTAACAACTTGTAATCCTGTATTTGAATTCCTACATACAACGAAGCAGTGTCAGACAATAATATGACATGAGAACAGTTTTACAGACAGTAATGGCCGAAAGGTGATCCCACAAGCTAATGCTTTCAACAGGCAGCAGCATGCACAGTGAGCACAGGTCAAAGACTAAGGACACTCTGCGGGCTTTGCTTGGTGGTCAGGATGGCAGCATTGTTCAGTGTATGCAGCTTCACAGACAACATCATGCTCAATTCTTTGTTTGATGCTGAACATTGTTTCCAATTGGCTTTAGATGAGTGAGGGGTGACTTGATTGAAGCATATAAATGATCTAGGTAATGTGGAGGTGGAAATGACGTTGAAAAGAATAGTCCAGAACTAGGAGGCAATGTTTCACAACAAAAGATCACCCTTTTAACTCAGAGATGAAAAGAACTTTTTCTCTCAGAGGGTTGTGCAACTTAGGAACTCTGCCTCAGAAGGCAGTGGAAGCAGGGTTAATAAATACTTTTAAGACAGCAGATGTATCATTGTTAGGCAAGGGAATCAAAGATAATTGGGGTAGATCTGTATATGGAAGTCTATACGCCACCAGATTAGTTGTGATATTATGAATGGCAAAGCCGGCTGAAGGGGCTGACTGATCCTTTTCTGCTCCTAATTCATATGTTTATATTTTGAGGTGGTATTTTTGTAACAAACATGGAAGCATGAATATAATATGTTTCCTGTATGCAACATTGATCCTTAATTTTGAACAGGAACACTGGCGCACTTTGCAAAGTGTTAGTTGGAACTGCTAAAGTTAGTACAGTGTCACAAAGTGTATTTGTTAGGCAAAGATTCTGCTCACTTATGAAAATACAGTAAATCTCTCAGTTGGGGGCAGCACAGTGGCTCAGTGGTTAGCACTGCTGCCTCACAGCACCAGGGACCCGGGTTCGATTCCAGCCTTGGGCGACTGTACGGAGTTTGAATATTCCTCCCGTGTCGGTGAGGGTTTCCTTCGGGTGCTCCCGTTTCTTCCCACAGTCCAAAGATGTGCAGGTCAGGTGAATTGGCCATACTAAATTGCCCATAGTGATAGGTGAACTAGTAGGGAGTAGTGGAATGAGTTTGGGTCGTTTACTCTTTGGAGGGTCGGTGTGGACTTGCTGGGCCGAAGGGCCTGTTTCCACACTGTAGGGAATCTAATCTTAAAGTCTTGCACAATGTTGGGGATGATTTTGATTTTTAGACAATCAGCAAGTAGAACTTTGTCAAGCTACCTCTTCCATCATCTATTTCCATTATCTGACACTCATTTCCAGATCAAGAGAGGCCTATTATCCAAAATAAAATCTGATAGTCGAGACAGAGGCTCCATTCAAAACAGCAATGACAGTTGTATAGTATTAAAAGGGAGACAAGACTATGAGCTTAATTTTGAAGCTAGTACTATTGGCTCACTCAAGGCGAAGGCAATGAAAATCAACTCTATTGAGTGCAAGGAACATGAGTTTGAGGCTTGAAAAATGCAGCAAAGTACAGAGCAACTGTTTACAGTCCAATTTCAGATCAATCAAGGAAACATAGTTCACTAACTGGTTACTGAAATCTATAAGAGAAGTTAACTAAGGAACTTCAGACATTTAGAGATTCTCTCCACTCTGCCAACCCATTACCCACCCCCTGCCCCCATTGTCAAGTGCAATCATAGGAGGATGTTGCAGAAAGGGCTGATCAAAGAAAATGTAGCACCTCTCATAACCTCAAGACCTGTAAGTGCATTGCAGCCAATGAGGTATCTTTGAAGTGGAGGCACAGTTGTAATGTAAAAAGCACGACAGTTAATTTGCACACTGAAATTTCACACAACCACAGAGACAGGTATTGGGCAGGGCAATATTCTTAGGGAAATTTTTTTGTCCCCAGAATCTGCAAGATTTTCAGGAAAACAATGTCAAACTGCTATGGTAAACCAAATATATTGTCATGCATGATAACATCAATCCTCAGAGTTACACGAGGAAGCATGCTAATATTTAAACCTTTGCAAACTGGAAGACATATATCATAAGTGTAGGCCATTTAATTGGAAATGAACATGAAAACTTACGCAAGAAATGTTGAGGAGAATGAGAAGACTGAGGATGTATGGTATGATTAGAATATGACAACCTGAATGGGGACCAACAACTCTTAAAGGAGCACCACACAAGAAATATATATCTCCAATTTACAGTTTATACCTAAGACTATGCAGATGTACGGCATTGTCACTTCCCTACTTTCTTTCGTTATCCATATTATTCTAGTTGCAGGACAAGTTAACACTTAATCAACAAGAGAATAAAGCAGCATACATGGTGTCCTAAAATAATTTCAACCTGTCTTGAAGAGGGCACCATTGGCATCATTTGTTCAGATAGCTTTGAAGGACTGGCAGATGGTGAAGCTGGAGGCTTTCCCTGAGCTCCTGGCCTGTACTGCAATTTCATGTCATGCAATACTGTCCTACTGAATTACTGTCACACAGGCACACACTGAGCTTTGGTAACAACACAGAAAATACCATTCAGTAGAGTTCATAAAGATGGTAATTTAAGGAGCGTTTTTGTTCTGTTCTGTTCCCTTCTCTCAGGAATGGAAAATGAGCTAAGTCATGACCTGTGGTCCACAACTCCGTTAATCTCGCAATATCAGGATAGTTAAACATTTCAGAAGACCAACCATGTTGTTTAAGGCTGTTAATGCTTGAAAGGTTTAACTGACATCATGAGCTAAGCTCCATTCCTCAGGATATGAACGACTGTTCCCGGGAGGAGTTGGCCTGTGTCTGTTTGGTGCCAGTTCAATTGTTGGTCTCCTGCTAAGCTCCATGTAGCTGAACTGTAATGTATACTTAGTCTCTCATAAGACTTCAGGCTAGATTTAACAGTATCATGCAATTCTAATATAATGTAACTCACTATTACACATTGTGTAATAATCCCATTCTGTTCACACATACCAAGCCTCCCTTCTGCCAAAGTCTTTATGTGGGCATCCCTCCTTACTTGGTAGCAGTAACTTAGACTAATACAAATAAGGATCAGTCGCTGTGAGTCCACCTAAGGCCATCATGCCATCAGATTGTTGCATGGACATGAATTAAGAAAGCAAATATTGAGGCTGAAGAGGAAATACAGTGGCTTGAATTCTTGCAATGGCAAAGTCAGAAAAGTGGTGGTAGAGATTGAAATCTGGAAATCTGCCTCTGAATATCGTTCCTACCATTTCTGCAGAGGGAGGGATGGGAAGAGGTCACATTTTATATGTGTGCATGTTGTGGAGGCAACTGGTCAAATAAACCAGAAGCTGGTTTCACTCACATCTGGTTTTGGTGACCCAGCTATGTAGATGACATGTGTAGATCAGGTTTGGAGAGAATAGGTCTAACTCCATGGATTTGATTGGTTAGGTGAAGGACTCTTTTGGAGAGGAAAGTGACCTCTTAAAAAAATCATAAAAACTGCATTAAAAATCCCTGAAGTGGGATATGTTCACACACAAGTTTCTGGTTTTAATCTGATGGAGTAGTAACTTGAGGGTAGTAGACTTGACAATGCTTTTTTTAAAAGAATGGTGCTGGAAAAGCACAGCAGGTCAGGCAGCATCTGAGGAGCAGGAAATTTGACGTTTCGGGCAAAAGCTCTTCATCAGGAATAACTCCTGATGAAGAGATTTTGCCCGAAACGTCGATGCTTTCTGACCTACTGTGCGTTTCCAGCACAACTCTAATCTTGACTCTAATCTCCAGCATCTGCTGTACCCAATTCTGCCTAGGATATTTCTTTTTCCTGGTCACTCATGCCCAGGTGAGAAGGGTGAACTGTACTTTGTGTCAAGGTTGGGCATAGTGTTCTTGTAATTTGATTCCATTAGAGCAAGTCAGTGCGATCAACCATGGAAAGGGCATCACATTAAAAGGTAGAGGCATGCAACATATACAAGCAAGAAGGTGGCAGGTGGAGGGGGTAACAAAGACAACCAGGTATTATTCTGAGATCATAGACAATAGATAATAGACAATAGGTGCAGGAGTAGGCCATTCTGCCCTTCGAGCCTGCACCACCATTCAATATGATCATGGCTGATCATCCTTAATCAGTATCCTGTTCCTGCCTTATCTCCATAACCCTTGATTCCACTATCCTTGAGAGCTCTATCCAACTCTTTCTTAAATGAATCCAGAGACTGGGTCTCCACTGCC
>NC_057724.1:34126624-34151529 GCF_004010195.1 Chiloscyllium plagiosum | reverse complement strand
AGTGTAAGGTAATCCCGTCATTCCAGGAATTGACCTCATGGACCTACGCTGCACTCCCTCAATATCCAGAATGTCTTTCCTCAAATTTGGAGACCAGAACTGCACACAGTACTCCAGGTGTGGTCTCACCAGGGCCCTGTACAGCTGCAGAAGAACCTCTTTGCTTCTAATACCTCATAATCATACCTCATTATGATGGTGAATCAGAGTCGAAACCAACCAAGATCAGCCATGAAGTGGTTACATATGTCTGCAAGGACCACAAATAGCCCAAACCACACTCCCTCGACTCTCCTGCTCTGCCAGTTAATATAATTTTAATTGTGGTTCTCAGGTTGTATGGCTTGGATCTTTCCAGTGCTCTGTAGTAGACATACAAACATATGAACATACAAATTAGGAGCAAAAGTAGACTATTAATAAGATCACGGCTAATCTTTTCAATAACCACATTCCTATCTACCCTCAATAACCTTTAATTCCCAATTACTAAAAAAAAATTACCTGTCTTGAAAATATTCAATGACCACATCTCCTTCACCTCCTGGGGCAGAGAAGTTTAGAATTGCTCAAACCTCAGACAAAAGGTTTCTTCTCTGTCCTGAAAGGGTAACTAGAGTTTATAAAGTGTCCCCTAGAATTGGTCTCAAAAGAGGTAACATCCTTTTCACAGTCACCTTGTCAAGACCATCTAGGACCTTATGTATTTCAAATAAGTGACTCATCGCTTTTCTAAACAAGCCCTGCCTGTCCAAGCTTTGCTTGTTGAATCTTGGAGGTTTCTCTTATTGAGGTTTTCAAAATCATGAACGGACAAGACAGAATGGGTAGGGTGAAGGTGTTTCTGCTTGTAAAAGAGACAAGAGGGAGAGGGCGTAAACATAAAATGAAGTCCAAGTGAAACAAGGGTGGTATGAGGAAAAATAACTTTTCGCACAGTGAATAGTTAGGGTGTAGAATACACTGCCTGGAAATCTGTATAGGCAGTTTCAATTGAGGCATTCAAGACGGTACTGGGTAGTTAGTTTGTATAGTAATTGTGTGTCGGGCTATGTGAAAAAGGCAAAAGACTGGGACTAGGGAACAAAGCCAGACTATATAATACAGCCAGTGTAGGCACAATGGGCAAAATTGTGTCCATCTGCACTGCGCCTATTCTGTCATTCATATCTTACCCTGTTCATCCCAAGTATCAATCTGGTAAAGCTCCTCCACAATGCCTCTAATCTATTCACACTTTTCCTGAAATAAGAAGAACAAAATTACATAGTGTATTCAAAATGTAGTTTCACCAATGCCTTGTATAACAAGCAGAACTTCTATGCTCAATTGCACCTGTAAAAAAGATAGCTTTACTTTTACTTTTTTTCACCTTCTTTACCTGCTTACTAACTTTTAGTGATGCATGCACTAGAACGCTGCACCTCAGAATTCGGCAATTATTCTCCATTTAAGTAATATTTTACTTCTTTCTTTTCTTTCTCCCAAAGAGAACTTCATATTTTTCCACATTATACTCCACCTAATAGATCAAGTGAACGGGCAATATTCTTTATGTATGCCAGCAACCTCAATATGTCCTCTTCACAACATACTTCCTTTCTGCGTGTCATCTGTAAACTTAGAGACCTGGCCTCCACTCCCCTCACCTAAGTTATTGATATAAATTATTATCTTACCAATCAGAAAAAGACCCTTTTGTGCAAACTCTCTACTCTGTCAGCAAGCCAATCTTCTATCCATTTTAATATATCACAATCGTAAATCGTGAATTTATATTTTCCACAATAGCCTTCAATATTGCACATAAGCAAATGACTCTGGAAATCCACATTTATGCAGATCAACAGGCTTCCCTTTATCCAGTTTTCCTTCTAATTTTCCTTCCACTGTGTAGGCCTCTGAAGTTTGTGCGTGGCGGTGACTTCCGAAACGAAGTGTCAATACCGTGATGAATGTGTCGACACTGATTGCCATGCACAGAATCTTGGAGCAGCTATGCACAGCTTAGAATGAATATCAATTCACAGAATGTTACTCCATCAAAGGATTGCAATAAATTTGTTAAACATGATTTCCGTTTGATAAAACCATGCTGACTCTTCCATATCATCTTGCTTTGGAGATGTTGGTGTTGGACTAGGGTGTACAAAGTTAAAATTCACACACCAGCTTATAGTCCAACAGGTTTTTTTGGAAGCCCTAGCTTTCGGAGCGCTGCTCCTTCATCAGGTGGTTGTACAAACTCTCTCGCTGTCAGCAAGCGAATCTTCTATCCATTTTAATATATCACAATCGTAAATCGTGAACTTATATTTTCCACAATAGCCTTCACAACCACCTGTTGAAGGAGTGGCGCTCCAAAAGCTAGTGCTTCCAATAAAACCTGTTGGACAATAACCTGGTGTTGTGTGATTTTTAGCTTAATATTATCTTGAGCTTTTGCAAGTACATAGCTGCAACCTCCTTAATAATCAATTTCAACACCTTCCACAAGATAGCTGTCAAGTTACTGGTTGATAGTTTGCTGTTTTCTACCTTCTTCCCTTTTTCAATAGAGAAAATAATAATTATTATTTTCCAGTGTCCTGGAAGCTTTCTAGAATTTAGCAAATTTTGGATAATGAGCAACAACATATTGACTATGTTGTTAGACATCTCTTTTAAGACCCTAGGTTGAAGTCTATCAAGACTAGCAATTCAAGCCTCAGCATCCAGCAGGCAATTTGGGCCAGCAGCAGCAGTAGAATTGTACACAAACATGATCTGCAATCTCATGGCGTGGCACATAGCTCTCTCTACTACTACCGTCAGGTCAGGGATCATCTCTGGTTCAATGATGAATGCAGTATGGCATGCCAGGAACAGCAGCAGGCATATTTAAAAATGAACTGTCAATCTGGTGGAACTATAGCATAGGACCTCTTGTGTACCAAACAGCATACAGCAAGTGATAGATAGAGCTAAGTGATTCCATAGCCAAAGGCTCAGATCCAAGCTTTGTAAAACTGCCACATCCAGCCATGAATGGCAGTGGATAATTAAACAACTCACTAAAGAATACAGTTTCACAAATACTCCTATGCTCAATGATTGTGGAGCCAAGTGCCAAGCACATCATTGCAAAAGATAAGACTGAAGCATTTGCAACAATCTTCAGCCAGAAGTGCTGACTGCATGATCCCTCTTGGCCTCCTTCAAAAGTCCCCAGCACTGCAGTTATCAGCATTCAGCTAATTTGATTTACTCCGTATGATATCAAAGAATGGCTGAAGATACTGAGTATGCCAAAGGCTATAGGCCCTCACAATATTCTTGCAATAATACTGCCCTCCTAGCCAGCTGTAATGTGTGACAATATTATGGCTTTAAGAGATATATTTTATCCTGGTCTTTTTTAAATGAAGAGCAGTTGAGACAGAGGTTATGAGAGGTCTGCTTCAAGCCAATAAACAGCTTGTGAGGCTTTGTCTTTTTAAAAGTTGGAATAATAGAAGCAGCCTGAATGGGTGGGATCAAGCTCCCACAGAACCAGGGTTTTTAGTTTTAGCTTTCAGTAGCTGTTGAGGTTATGAAAGCTGCTACATCTTTCTCTCTCTCTGTCTCATTCTTTGATACAGCTAAACATTTGAGTTCTTCTGACTGCTGGAATTGCATGTGGGACAATCTATTTTACCTTTGCCAAGGATGTTACTATATTGGAACAGTCACTGTTCAGTAATTAAATAAGCTGTCATTCTTTTAAGTTTTCCAATAGAGTTAAATTATTCCAATCCTTCATTCTTTTGTTTGTATTTTAACTACAATGTATGATTAAAGTGTGTTTTCCTTCAAGCCTGGTAGTTTGACCAATCAAATTGCAACCAGAACATAACAGCTGGCACTTGCTTTTAAAATAAGAAAAAGCTAGGTTCTCGGCAATCTCCTTAATATGTTTGAGGGGATTTGGTCTGGTCCATAATAAATGCTACTATCTACCTGACAATGTGCAAAATTGCCCAGTATGTCATATGCAAAAAAGCATGCCATATGCACCCAGGCCAGTTACCTTCCTATCAAGGTACTCATAATCATCTGAAAAACGATGGACAGGATCATCAACAGTGCTATAATGAAGCACTTCCGCAGCAATAATCTACTCTGTGTTGCCCAGTCTGTGCTTCAATAGGGCCACTCAGTTCCTGACCTCACTATGGGCTTGGTTCAAATATGGACAAAAGGACTGAATTCTACAGGTGATATCAAAGCTGCATTTGATAGAATGTAACATCAAGGAGTCCTAGTAAAACTGGAGTCAATTAGCATTGAAGAAAAATCTCTGCTGTTTGGAGTCATACTGAACAAAAGAAGTTGTGATTGTTGGAAGTCAGTCAACTCAGCCCCAGGACATCTCTGCAGATGTTTCTTAGGCTAGTGCCTGAAGCCCTACAGTCATCAGCTGCTTAATCAATGATTCCTCTACCATAAGGTCAGAAATGGGGATGTTCACTGATGATTGTGTAACATTTAGGGCATTCACTCCACACAAATGAGGCAATAACGTTTTCCAACAACAGAGAATCTAACCATCACCCCTTTCACAAAAAAATGGCATTATTATTGCTGTATTTCCCCATTACTGGTGTTACCATTGACCAGAAAGGTGAATTGGACTAACCATCTAAATACTACTGAATCCAACAGCAGGTCAGAAGCTGGGAATGCTGCAGTGAATAACTCACCTCCCTCTAAGACCATAATGATAAAGGAGCAGAAGTAGGCCCATTAATCTGCTTCACAATTCAGTGAGATTATGTTAACCTCATAATCAACTCAACTATCCTGCCTTTCCTAACAACCTTGATATTTTGATTTCACTCAATTGCAAATCACATTCTCCTGACTCCTTGAATACCATCCATCATCTGCAAGACACAAGATGAAATACGTGTGTGAAGGAATACTCCCCACTTGCCAGCTCCAATAATATTGTAGAAGCTTTATATCATCCACAACAAAGCAACAATGTCCACAAATATTCATGCTTTCCACCACCAACACTCAGTAACAAAAGTCTGTACCATCTACAATATGCACTGCAAAAATTTACCAAGGCTCCTTAGATAGCTTCCAAAGCCATGGTCACTACCATGTAGAAGAATAAATGCAGCAGATAAATGGGAACACCACTACCTGCAAGTTCCTCTCCAAGCCACTTGCCAGACTCGTTGGAAATATATTTTTGTTCCTTCATAGTTGTTGGGTCAAAATCCTGAAATCACTCCCTAACATCATCCTGGGTGTACCTACAGCAAATGTAAGGATACGGTTCTTAAGGGCTTTTAGGGTTTAGCAATAAATATTGATCAAACCATGAAAGAGGGACCTGATAAGTATTGGCTCACAGCTCTGTCCATTTGCTCAATGTAGCTTCTCTGGTGATTATAGTTTCACCCAAGATTCTCTCTTCATTCTATTGCTTGGTAAACAGCAATTGCTGGAATGTTTTGTAATTCTCTATACTGAAGGTAGAAGCAAAAGATGTATCATTTCATCCACTATTTCATTATTATCTACTATTACATCCCCATTCTCACTGTCCAGAAGGCTTGTTTCACTTGTTTAAACTGGACTTGTATATCGCAGTGAGCAGCATACTGCTGCTTTAAGGTAGAAACTCGTGCCCTGGTTTCTCACGTGGAGGAGCACTTTAATTTCCCTATTGGTTTGGGGTCGTAGTTGCAGAGAGCCACAGCAATTGCCCAGTTAGTAGGGTTCAGGCTGGTATTGATTGCACCAATATAGCCAAAAGGCAACAAATCAAAATTCACATACTTCTGTCAATCAAAAGACTTTCACACAATGTTCAGGTAATTTGTGGCTAGAACAAAATTTTCCTTCAAGTTTTTTTAAAATTAATTTTTTTAATTGCAAAAATATATTTTATTTATAAAAAATCTTTATACATAAACAAGGTACTAAAATAGTTCTGCTGAGTCTTTGCAGAGACAAAAATAAATACATCAGAATTTGACATTTCTCAGGGCTTCTCTGTAGTTGCAAACAAAGGCATTTTCTCCTCATGCATGACACTGTGTACATTCATTTTTGAGGAATAGGGGGGTCGGGGTCTGACAACTGAACGGACCCTCATACTTTGAAAGAAAGACATTAGATGGTTGTCTTTCCTCACTGCGCCTTTGCAACAGCTGCCTCAAGCTTTAGTGTGTCCTCAGCACATAGTCGTGGACCTTGGAAAGTGCCAGTCTGCAGCCCTTGGACAAGGGCAATTGTTTACACTGGAACAACACCAACAAGGTTTGGGCAGACCAAAAAGCATCTTTCACTGAGAGGTTAGTTCTCCAAGCGCAGTCAATGTTAGTCTTGCTGTGTGTCCCAGGGAACAAACCATATAGCAGGGTCCTGCATCACAGAGCTGCTCAGGTAGAACCTCAACAGAAACCACTGCATCTCTCTCCAGACCTTCTTTGCAAAGGCACATTTCAGAAGGAGATGTGTGACAGTTGCTCTATGATGCCATCCCACACGTTCCCCCCTTTCCCCCGACTCCCACCCCATTGCAGCCACTTCGAGAGCAATGTGTCGTGGCACACAGTCCCCAGGTGAATCACTGATCCGTACCCTGGTTGGCAATGACCTTACACAGGATTTTCTAATCCATATTAGCAGTGAACTTGGTCAATGATATCGAATTTCCTCCTCTCCCCCTTCTGCTTGTAGATGATGGTGATAATACTTTTCCTCATGGATTTGCAGATGCTACCTGCCAGAAGCATACTGTCAAACACCTCCAACAGATCCTGGCTAATTATGTCCCACAAAACTGAAAAAAAACTAGCCAGTCAGCCATTGCCTCAGGGAGTTTTCTTCTTTCCAAA
The DNA here is from genome assembly GCF_004010195.1 of Chiloscyllium plagiosum. NCBI lineage: Eukaryota > Metazoa > Chordata > Chondrichthyes > Orectolobiformes > Hemiscylliidae > Chiloscyllium > Chiloscyllium plagiosum. The sequence continues at coordinate 34,144,651 of NC_057724.1, read as the reverse complement.
GGACTGGAGGCTTTGATCAGCCTGTCCAGAGAGATATCAGCTGGTCCTGCTATTTCTGCTGCTGTTGATCAGGTGGGCTGCTAGTACACAAAAAGCTTTGCATAGCTTTAGCTGTTCTCACGGTGAAAATGTTTTTTTATGGATGCCTTCAATTATGTCTCTGCTACACTTATGGCATATCTGTCATTGTACACCCTCGCATTCCAATGTCTCCCTGCACTCAGTAAAATGACAGCATTGCCTCCACTTTCAATGTTCCAATGTTTATTTACTACATCTTCATCTTCTTTATACATCATCACTGACCAACAGCTGGCTATTTCCACAGCTATTTGTTCCCAGCTCGAATTGGTTGTAGCCAGGTTGACAATGCCTAATCCCCACATCCACATTGTCTCCTTGATGTTCTGCACGCTCTTCAAATGCAAAGACAACATGAATTTCAGTTAGCTTGATAGACAAATAGAGATAGTTCCATTCAATGTATCTGGATATCACTATGCTCATTAACATCTGCTCTGAGCACACCCACATGATCAGCTTCCAGATGTAAGCATCAATACTGTAACAGAGATGTGTGTCAGGTCTCACTCCTTAGCTACCATATGCAGGTGTGATCCTTCACTTGCACCTTATGATGGATGAGCCCAGCTGCTCATCATGTCAGCATGCTGCAGATCTTAGAATATTTCTGGCCCTGAATCTAAAATCTTTGGTGGGCTCGTGCTGCACTCACGCAGCAGTACTTTCAATTTAAACCTTCTTTTTGGCAGCTGAAGATTTGCTCTCCTTTTCTTCATCTTAGATCGTATGGTAAACCTCAGGGCAGCTGGACCTGGTTCATTCCCAGTGTCTCCTCTATGACACTCTTACAGTATAAACGTAAAGTCGAAAGCTATATTATCTTAGAATTATCTCAGTCACATTTGTGTTCTTATGTGCACTAAACATTTTTACCATTTCATCAGTGATTCTGCTAAGCTATGGTGGAGGTCATGGCTCTGCACACATGCATGCTGTCAATGATATTGTTCCAACACAAAAACAGAAATCACTGGAGAAACTCAGCATAGCTCTGGCAGCGTCTGTGGCAGTGTCAGAGTTAACATTCCAGGTCCAGTGAGCCTTCTTCAGAATTATTAGTAGCTAGGAAAAGTTGATATATATGCAGAAGACATTGTGGGGGAGCGGGGTTAAGCAAATAGGTGGAGATGGAGCCCAGCAAGACAGAGACAGTTAGGCAGACAAAAGGGATGGATGATAATATGCTGGGGAGAAAGAAAAGCTGATATAGCAGACTATAAGTAGGTGAAAATCGGTTAATTGTACTGAAAGCAGCCCGTGTGATGACGAGGTCAAGGGTGTGGGGTGAGTAATGGACACAGAGGAAGGTTTTCAGGTTCTAAAATTATTGAACTTGATGTTGAGTCCTAAAGGCTGCAGGATCCCCAAGTGGAAAATGAGATGTTGTCTTTCCAACTTGCACTGGACACTGCAGAAAGCCCAAGGCAGAAATGTTGGCCAGGGAACATGATGGTGTGCTGAAATGGCAGGCAACAGGAAGCTCATGGTTATTTTTGTGGAGAAAACATAGATAGAGTCAGAGAGATGTACAGCATGGAAACAGACCCTTCAATCCAACTTGCCCATACCAACCAGATATCAAAATTAATTTAGTCCAGCATTTGGTCCATTCCCTCTAAACTCTTCCTATTCATATAGTCATGCAGGTGCCTTTTAAATGTTGTAATTGTACTAGCCTCCACCACTTTCTCTGGCAGCTCAAATACAAACAATAGTACAAATAAATATCTCAATGGCAAAGGAAAGAGATCTTCAGGAATGCAAATATATAAATGTGATGGGAAAGTAGCCCCAGCCTATTCAGCCTCACCCTACACTCAAACCCTCCAACCTTGGCAACATCCTTGTAAATCTTTTCTGAACCCTTTCAAGTTTCACAACATCCTTCCTATAGCAGGGTGACCAGAATTGAATGCAGTATTCCAAAAGTGGCTTTGCCAATGTCCTGTACAGCTGCAACATGACCTCCCAACTCCTATACTCAATACACTGACCAATAAAGGCAAGCATGCCCAACGCCTTCTTCACTATCTTTTCTACCTGTGACTCCACTTTCAAAGAAATATGTACCTGCACTCCAAGGTCTCTTTGTTCAGCATTACTCCCCACGACCTTACCATTAATTGTATAAGTCTTGCTCTGATTTGTCTTTCCAAAATGCATCACCTCACATTTATCTAAATATGTTCTGCAAAGCTGGCAGAGGGTTTGAACCCAGTGTTATCTTGCATTTAGCTCACACTATAGTTATCTGACCAACTGAGCTAACATAACCTTTCTAAGTAATTATAAACTAGATTTGTTTTAAAAGTCCCTTAGAGCAGTTACTCACCAGTCAATCGACTCAGGATTTACCTGTGATGTCTTTGTTTGTTTTTCAAATGTTTATTTCACCATGCACCCTTCCCCCTTACTCTGTGTAGCTCATGCTGGTCCACCTCACCTCTGCCTGCTCCTCCTCCGAAAGGGAAGCAATAAAGGCTGTGCTGTATCTATCCTCCTCCTCACTTTATATTTCTCCCGCAGGTCTGCCTCTGTCTGCTCCTCCTTTTAAAGGCAAATGATCATGCTCCTCACACTATATCTATGGTCCTCTCCACTCTGCAAAATCTCCCAGGTCTGCCTCCGCCTGCTTTCTCCCCAAAGGTCAGCAATATAGGTTATAGGCCCCATGCTATATTTACCATTTTTCCCATTCTACTTATCTCCTGTAGGTCTGCCTCTGTCCACACCTTTCCCAATGGTAATGTCTTTACTGGGCATAACAACAGCATTCCAACATAGTAAAATGTCACAGAATACTTTATAGGAACATTATTAAACTAAATCTAACAGAACACTACATGCAGACATATGAAGACACGTGTCCTAAATCTTGGTCAGTGTAGATTATAAGGAGTGTCTATACTTTGCACATTTTTCCCCAACGCCATATTTGAAACCCTCCAATCAGGTATCCTCCCCTGCCAAAGTACTTAAATGACTCTTATGAAAATTACAATATTCAGCCTACATGATTGTGACAAAGGAAAACTTCCCTTCGTATCCATCCTGATCTTTCTGTAGCCTTCATCACAACTGACCACGCCAATACCTCTCCACCTAGTTCAACTTGAGTGACTGCCATGTGCTTAGTAATATTTTTATCCATCTAATAATAGCCATTCAATAATCTGCAATTCTTTCTTTCTGCTCCGATACAGTCTAAGGATTTTTGTACCCTTTATTTAATCCATATTACTCCCCTCAATGACAACATCGAAAACGTAGCATCAGTTTCCACACGCATGCTGAAGATACTGAGCACAGCCTCATGACCGCTTCTGTCAATTTATTTGTTGTCTCTAACCGCTTGCCTGCTTTAACTGTTGACTGCTTGTCCAACATCTAGTGCTAAATGAGCAGAAATTGCCTTCAACTGAAAGTGGGCAACCAATTATTTGTGACTGCTTGGAGGATTGTAACATCAATTGTTTCAAACTGCTACTTTAACATTCTGATCATGTGTCCAGCGCACATCCTCGGTGTATCATGCACTTGTGACTCTATACGGTGCTTGTTAATGCCTTGCACAATGTTGCCGTGATGTGGGCCTGCAGAGGGCAGTCTAAATCTCTCAGCAACAACAGATTGTATTTACATAGCATCTTCAACAATAACAAAAAGCTTCCAAGATTTTTCGCACAGCCCTTCTTCCATTTTAACTTTCTCTTTAAAAAAGGGTGGCATAGAAAAATACCTTAATTTTAAAATGTTGTGACAGTTTGAAGGGCTGCAGCATGTTGTACGAGGCACGACAGAATCAAGATATTTATTCTGTTACGTGTACTGCAATCAATATTTGGAGTTTGGTGCACAGGTTCCAGGCCTGCTCCTAGTAATGTACACCTAGTTAGGCACACCTGATAAGTACTTATTCAGGTAGGGATTTAAAGAAACATTAAATGAGCTTTTTGCCCCATAACACATGATCGGTGCTCGAAATGAAGCTCGACATCATTCATACAACGTGGTTGCTTGAACTTAAATGCAAACATATCCAAATATCCTTGTAATCATGTGACTATAGCGTATACATTGAGCACATGACATGGTTAATCGAAATGGAACGGTGATTGAGTGTTGAAGCACAGCAAATAAGCATTCATAAACGTTCAGGAGTGTTGGGAGCTGCTAAAAGGCACTGGAAGCCACTGAAAGGAAAAAAGAAACAAAGAAGCAGATTGCAACGGAATCACTGGCGAGTCACACGTTCTCTGTAAACTTTGCTCTCCTGGCTCTGGTCTCAATGAAAGGCAGTGCCTGCGCTCATAATGGTCAAACTACATGGTTAGTTTGCAAAGTCAGAACAGATACGTGCAGCTCCACTTTCATCACTATTACAAAGCGTATTCCACCCTCCAAAGAACAGAAAAGAAAGACACGCAGGATTTCTTAAAACTTTATACCCTATGGGAACATAACATATGAACGGTATGTAAGTAATAGACCTCAATGCAAAAAGCAGCATAATGATAGGCGTGAATGCATTCACGTGACTTGCAAAATTCTGTGGTTTTGGGCACCCAAAAGATGATTATGTCAAAGACAGAATTACCTAAGGCCTTAGAGATAGTCCTATGACAATGCAATTGCTAAAAGGAGAGAGTCTGATTCTGGAAGTTATAAACATGTAACTAGTGTAGTGGTAGTGTCCCTGCCTTTGAGCCAGGAAGCCTGGGTTCAAGTCCTACCTGCCTCAGAGGTATGTCAGAAAATACATATATATAAACATATGCAGAAGCTTAGAGTTTGCATGTTAACAGCACAGTGCAAACATGGGGAACCTGGCAAGTTTATCCACATGTAGAGAAGTAATCCAGACCTGTGCATATTTTGATCAGCTGCTCAGACCAAGGACAACATTGAAAAATAACCTAAACATTTCAAGCACAACAATTTGGAGAAAAGCAACAAGTTATCCACTGAATGGCCAACAGAAAAATACAGGCCAAAGGACAAATTACAATGATTGCAGAGATCAACATGTAGAAGAAAAGGAAACATGTCCAGCATATAGAAAAGTCTTTTAACTGCGAGAAGCTAAACCACATTGTATGCAAGTGTTCAGCTAGGAAGACGACAAAGAAACTCGTAGAGATAGTTGTGGATGAGATATTGGGCAGCAATACTGATGAACTACTAGGATGCTAGGGAGATGACAGACAAAGATGTGGACAATTCAGATTGCACCTTAAAATAGGCAGATATAAAGTCTAAATTTAAAAAAAAGTTGGCAGGAATTATGAAGACAACAGTAGAACAAGAGCATTAAATAAATACAAAATGCCAGATAAACACAGGTGCTTTCCATGACATTGAGCTTTGTAGACCTGTATAACCTGTGTAAAGTTACACCAGATGGCAATCCAAATTGGAGCCCCTGGAGACAAAGTTGCAGCTTAGATGGTGCAACAAAATGATGCTAATCCTATGAAGACAAATTAATCTGAAAGACCAGTGCTATACCAAGAATGAAGACTTAGATTTCCAGATATTAGACAAAATTAAAGCCACTTTTCTCAGTTAAAGTAAGGCAAAAGCTTGCACTAGTAACTTGCCAGTGTTTTGCAGGCCACATTCACTGACAGACAAACAAAAAGTGAAACGCAAAGGGTTCAACTGCAGGACTACAAAAGAAATACAACTAAAAGGAAGCTTTGCTTAAGGTAAGTGTTTAATCAGCAGTCAGCTGAGAAGATTATGAAAATCAGAGAGCACATCATTCCAACTCGCAGATGTTCGAGAAAAAACTGATAACACATATATACCATCATAAGATCCAAACACTGTAAAGATCATGCATGTCATGAATGTAAAGAAACTGACAAAGAGTGGGATTAACAATAATAATAAACAGCTGTTAATGCACAAGAACTGTTGTTTGAATAGTTTATAACTTCCTAATTCACAGAATTATAATGCATGTGAATATGTTTATTTGTTTTTTATTTTAAAAATATACTTTATTCATAAAATATTTTGATGATCTGTACAATTGGTCATGCCATACATACATAAACATTCCATTTCTTTACATACAGAGATCAAGTAATCATTCGTATATACAGCTTTGCACATTCTCCCCGTGTCTGCGTGGATTTCCTCCGGGTGCTCCGGTTTCCTCCCACAGTCCAAAAATGTGTAGGTTAGGTGAATTGTCCATGCTAAATTGCCCGTAGTGTTAGCTGAAGGGGTAAATGTAGGGGAATGGATCTGGGCGGGTTGCCCTTTGGAGGGTCGGTGTGGACTTGTTGGGCCGAAGGGCCTGTTTTGACGCTGTAAGTAATCTAATCTAAAGTCTGTACGTTTACTGTCCATATGTTTAGCTGAGGCATCAGCGGAGCCCACTTACTACGTGGGCCCCCTGTTCTTTGGCAGGCAGACCTTACATGGTGGTCTTTCCCCACCTCGCCTTGGCGGCAGCTGCCCAAGCTTCAGCACGTCCCTCAACATGTAATCCTGGACCTTGGAATGTGCCTGTCCGCAACACTCAGTCAGGGTCAGCTCCTTCAGCTGGAAGATCAATAGGTTTCAGACAGACCAACGAGCGTCTTTGACCGAGTTGATGATCCTCCAGGCACAGTTGATGTTCGTCTCGGTGCGCGTCCCGGGGAACAGACCGTAGAGCACGGAATCTCACGTCACGGAGCTGCTCAGGTCGAACCTCGACAAACACCACTGCATTCCTCTCCAGACTTCCTTTTCATAGGCATATGCCAGAAGGGTGTGTGTGACAGTCTCGTCCCCCCCCGCAGCCGCTTCGAGGGCACCGTGCGGTGCGGCGGAGAGTCTGGGCGTGCATAAAGGATCTCACAGGCAGAGCCCTTCTCACCACCAGCCAAGCCATGTCTTGGTGCTTGTTGGAAAGTTCTGGTGATGAGGTATTCTGCCAAATGGCTTTGACAGTCTGCTCAGGGAATTGCTCGACAGGATCCGCCCTCTCCTTTTCCCGAAGGGTCTCGAGGACACTATGTTTGTTATTAAAATAGTGGATGTTGACATTGACAGTTATATGACCTCTGCCATGAAGCACACTCACAGCAGGAAGGCATTTTACAACCAGTTCTAATAAAGTCAGAGTGTACTCATTGAACACCTAACTTTGGGCACGGCCGAAAAAGGTCGATTCAACCATTTTGGAGCTTACTCTTAAAGAGAAAAGCATTTTTTCAAATGATTACTTTTGCTTATATTAGTTGTCATAGATACTTTGCCTTGTTTATGTGGTCTTGTTTTAAATATGGCTTCATTATTGGCTGTAAAATTGATCAATATCTTGTACATTGGTGATTCCTTCCAAGCAAAACAGTAGATATATGCCAATTTTTAAAAACTGCACTGCACCAATGCATTAAACTGCTTTATTCATTTGACAAAATACTTTCAAAAATGTTCTTCATAGCAGTCCGTAACAACACAAAGACTCTAATATTCTCTATTTAGCGGATTTCCACAATGTAGAGGGCATTATTGAATGCATATGTGTGAGCCATACATACAGCTCCAACCCACATGTCACCCCTTTCATAAACGGAAAAGAGTTTCACTTCAATAATGTGCAGCTGGTCTATGAATAGTCACTATCAATTTCTAGCACAATCATTAGCACTTTCAATTCTTTAAGTTAGGGCAATGCATGTCATCACCATTATAAAACAGAAAGTGCTGGAACAACTTGCATCTGTGGAGAGAGAAACAAAGTACACATTTCATGTCCAAAATGATTCTTTCAGAACAGGACCCATTTTCTGAGCACAAATAAAAAGAAAAAACTCCCTTATTCATTATTTGAAATTATACTAATTAAAAAGGAGAAACGAATACAAATAAAAAGAGAAAATGGCAATGAGAAAACTGAAAATCTTTTTGTACAATTTTTATTTCTACTGTAAATTGTGCACTTAGAAGCTATGTTAGCACTGTTAGCTCACATCACAGGAGAGAAAAGGTTCCTTAATTAGCATTCCAGTGCGTGCATACACAATCTATCACTGGCCTCACATTTAGTAAATATTCCAAAGTACTCCAGCATAGGAGTAGAGGAGAGATTTTCACTGGTCTCCCTCCTCCAGCATGGTTTTAATAATTGAAAATAGCTGGTAAGATGGTCAACACTATTGAATCATTGAAATGTTAGTGGAGGTGTTGTGCATCATCAGACTTTGTTTGAAATTTAAAAGCTTTTTTTAAGCCAGTGGAGAGACAATGGAATTTACAACTAATGTTTTTACATGAACACCAATAGTCAAAATTTGAGAGACCAGATCAAGCTTTTCATACAATTTCCATTGAGTAGTTGAAAGAAACGTTACCAGTTACCCAGATATGGGACAGGTCAGCTCAACCATAACTGATGGAAATCAGTGTCTTGAAGCAACTGCAGTAGTGGTAATGGGGCAATAAACTTGGATTAAAGCATGGACAAGCCATCCACTGTGACTTATGTGATAGATCTTACTACTTATATTTTTGGCCTCAAGTGATGCTTCGGGCAGATGCCTCATCTATCATCAAAAATTCCATGTCCAATATTTGTCCATTTTAGCAATTATGATAATAATTACCATTATTTTTGCAGTCCAATAGCTGAAAGATGCATTTTAATATAACATTATGGGACATTGGATAAATCTGTTTGCATTGTAGATGCAGAAAGGATTCCAATATCACATTAAAATTATATGTAATATAAAGTGTTTTACATTTATATAAAAAACAGCGTCAGTAAACTGGTATCAGCTTGGCTACCTTTTTAGTAGTCTTATTCATGGCTCTGAGGTTTTATGTTCAAGCTACCTAACTGTTAGAGTTTGCAACTTATTACATAGCTACCTTGTATTTACAGCTTGAAAATAAGCAATTCGGCCCAGCAGGTTGGGAACAGTGATTGCGCTTCACATGAGCACTCTCCGATCCTTGTTCCCTTTTATGTGCTTATCTAACATCCCACTAAGTATTGGGGCAACAGCATGACAGTGGCTTGTTACTGGACTTGTGACCTGGAGGTAAAAATCAGAAAATTGTGGAATAAATAATCAAGGCAGATAGCATCTTTAGAGAGGAAAACAGCATTAATGATGATCAGAAGGAAAGGTTCTATTAGTAATCTAGAGGCCTGGCTCTATCATCAAGAGTCACATGTTCAAATCCAAGCAGAGCAGCTGGGAAATTCAAATGCAATTAATTAAACAAATCAGAACAAAAAGCATGTAACCAATTAAAACTACCAATGTTTCCTTGTGTCCTTTAGAAGGAAACCCGCTGTCCTTATCCAGTCCGGCCTAGATGCAACCCCAGACGCATAGCAATGTGGTTAGCTTTTCACTGCTCCCTGAAATAGTCTAACAAGCCATTCACTTGTATTCCAGAAGGTGGCTCACTAAATTCTGAAGGACGATTAAGGAAGACGGAAAAAAAAAATGCTGGCTTTGCCAACAATTCCCATGAATGGATTTTAAAAGTCTACGTTTGTAACTCAACTGTTCCTTGTGGTAAGTTTAACATCCTAACCATTCTCTGGGTAAAGAAGTCTCCTGAATTCTGCATAATCAGTTATCAGTTTCTGTTTTACATTCATGCCACCGAATTCTGACCTATGTGTAGCCTGCAAAGCCCTTGCATAATTTTAAACACCATAATCAGATCACCTTTGATCTTCTCTTTCCTGTATCCTAATCCACATAGTTGATGAAGGATAGATCCAGATCCAGTCTTTACACGCTTGAAGTTACATTTTACAAACATATACCTCCTAATCCAACAACCATTTTGTGCCTAATTGGGGCGGGGGCAGTGAATGCTAGTTCATGTTGATCACCTGTCTACAATTAAATACAATTTAATGTACAGTTATCTCCCCTGCAGTTGTAATTTGAGGTTTTTCCAGTTTAGTGTTTTTCTATTACAACTGAGCAAGGATTCTATCGGCAAACAGTAGTGCAGGGCTGATATTGCATCGCTGCTCTTTAGATTTTAGCCAAACTAAGACTTCAACTAATTATAATTCAGTAAAGTATTAAAGAGCCTAATGATATTTTGAAAAAGGGTTCCAACACTACTAAACAAAGTAGTAATTGGTCTTACAGTTGATTGTGGAGCGCAGCTAGTAATGGGGTCGTAAAATTAATTGGGACAACACTCTTGCAGCATGAATTCAAATCTCATTCTATTTAAGACAATATATTCCGATGACGAGTGTTACAGAAGGCAAAGTACTGCGAATACTGGAATCAGAAATAGAAACCGAAAATGCTGTAATTACTGAGCATCTGTGGAGGGAGAAACGCAGCGAAAAGGGTTTCGAAAGGGGATTATAATGATCCAGTATTGTGGGTCCGCGAAGAGGGAAGTGCAGGGCGGTTTCTGTAGTGATCACTCATGCGGACGGGCCGGCTTTAGGGCCCCGGGCCAGGAATGTGGAGTCCTCAGCTTTGGACACATTCAGATAGTCGGGTGTCAGGGCGGTCTGAGGGAGCCTCTCCCAAAGAATCCAGTCAGTCCATCCCATAGAAGGTAATACATGCAAAAGGGGACTCCGACATAGCTGGGAATGGGGGTAACTGCTTCTTGGACGAATCCTTTGGATCTAGGATCAGTGTCAGATCTCAGTTGGAGGAGATTAGCTTCACACCAGAGGCTTCCCTGGGAAGGTCTGAGCAGGATTCCGCCCGGTCCTACAGCCACTCCGTCTCTCTGCTTCCGTGTTTTCCAGTCGTCTGCAGCCAATCTACCGAGCCTGCCATGATAAACTTTTCCTTTTTCGCTCGCTCAGCCTGTGTGGGAGGTTTCCTGTGTGGCTTAACTTCCGCCAAAATAGAGGAAGGATCCCGGAGACAGTTAAACAGAGCTGTGATACTGTCAGTGCAAAAAAAGGGTCCGTTTTCACCAGCAGCTTGGGACGCTGCTATTTGTCCTTCCTTTTAACTGACCCTTGTTTTTAAAATGGCAAAGCAGGAAGAATGTTACAGTTTAGTTTCTTTTTAAAAAAAAACACGAAGTCGACCATTTTTTGCCAACACTGACCAGCGGTACATGGCTTTTCACTGGAGCTGCCCCATTCTACTATACCATTTCACACATGGTTTTCTTGCATTTCGGCGCAACCGTGGGATGAAGGTGTGGGGATAGGGGGTGAAGATCGCTTTTATTTTCTCACCAGGTTATATCTCCCTGTTCCCACTATAAATTTTCTCCCGTGTCCTCCGCCCAACTCTGTCTGGGTGGCCACCTGCTATTTCCGTCCTTACTTACTTTTATATTCTGTCAATTTTCCTTTCAGCCGAATTCTCGTGTGCGTTTGCCGTGTCCTGTGGCTTACCGCGCTGAAGGGATGAGCTGGATGTCTAAGCAATGCCACTCAACTATTGCACGCGTGCAACAAAAGCCCAAACTATAAGGAGACAAACAGGAGGCTGGAAGAACACAGCAAGCCAGACTATAAATTGCTGCTGCTTTTAGATTTACAGTGTGGAAACAGGCCCTTCGGCCCAACAAGTCCACAACGACCCTCCGAGGAGCAACCCACCCAGACACATTCCCTGACATTTACGTCTTCACCTAACACTACGGGCAATTTAGCATGGCCAGTTCACCTAACCTGCACATTTTTGGAATGTGGGAGCTGGGGAAGTATCTGATCATTTACTTGACCCTTCCGGGATGGGAACCCTCCCAAGTGGAAACTGACAAGACACGTGTTTGTGCGCTCGATATTTTGCTAATCGACCTGCTCAGCGATCGTACTGTTGGTGTGTTTTCAGATACTGAGCCAACATGCCACCGCCCAAATCCTTCAGGTAGCACCTCTCAATCGGAGCTAACTCGCCGGTGATCAGACTGTGTGACTGTCGATCTTGTGTGTGACTGCCGCGTGTAAAAGCTGTTACAATGTTACCTTGTGGAGTTCCGGGGAAGCAGAGCTGCACCCGGCAGCAGTATGGAAACCCACGCTGATTATCGTTCGAGAGTGCTGTCGAAGACATTCAATCCAGTTCCTTTATCGCATTTTGTGTTGAGCGAAGGATGTGCTTCAACCAGAGTTACGCAGGGAAATCTCCCACACAAAATCAATCGACACATCTTTAATTTCTAAAATAAATTGGAGCCACGACCAGAAAAGGAGGAACCCCCATCTGTACAACGCTGATCGTAACTTCGAGGCATTCCAGAGCGTTTCACAGCCAACACTTACATAATGTAATAACTCGCGGTGTAGGAAATTTATACAAAGCAGGATCCCATAAACATCAATGATCTGAATACCCAACTAGTCTGTTTTAAGTGGTTCTGGTTGAGGGATAATTGGCTGAGGCCGGGAGCATTCTGTGCTCTTATTTAAAATAGTGCCATGTCGTCATTTGGCTACACCTGCAGGTGTTGCTGGATCTGCTGAGTACCTCTACCATTTTCTGTTTCGAACATTGACTAAAATGCTCTGGTGGGAAGATGGAATGAAATTCATGTCTTGCACGTGTTACACTGGTCATTATACTTTACCATGTTTCCAGTTACATGGAATTTTGCATCCTAAGATGGCATCCTGAAGTATGCTAAGAAAGAATGATCTGCATTTGTTTCGTACTTAATCAACAACTTGTTTTTTTTTGTATTGAATACTCTTAAGTTGTTTTACAGAGGCAAAACCAGACAGAAGATAAGGATATTGGGTGACAAAATGCTGAGTGAAGAGGTACATTTTAAATTAAATATGTAAATGAACCAATGCCATTTTTAGAATGTTTGTATGGTATAAACTGGCATGGAAAAATAATTACATAATCTTTATAAAGAAGTTCTCTCTCCTATGTGGAACATGTATGGTTTCCCCTAGTATTTCTGAAGGTGTTATTTCCAGTTGGGATAGCATACCGGGACTGGAAAATGGGCCACGCTCTTGGTACCTCTCTAAAGCAGTGATTCACCATCCATTAGTTTGCACAATGAGTCTCAGCGGGTCACTTTACAACAGAGAACATCATGGGAACTTTTGATTCTATTCTGAACTAACATCTTACATGGTGCTCAACCTTAAAGACTAGAAGATCCCTGGCTTGTGCGAAACAAAAATAAATGGAATGCAGTTGCTGGGAATCAGAAGCAGAAAAAACACAAATTTCTGGAAAAACTCAATAGATCTGGCAGCATCTACTGAGAGAAATCAGCGTTGACATTTTGGGTCCAGTGACCATTCTTCAGATACTGGCAGATCTGCTGAGTTTTTCCAGCAATTTCTGTCCTGGTTTGGCCTATATCTAGCCAGGCCATAGAGTCATAGAGATGTATAACTGTTAGATTGTTAGGAATTTGTTCAAGGTGCCCATTCTAAATTATTTTCTAGTAACTCCTGATAATAAGAGTCCTTTTATGGGTTTTGGAAAGAACAGAGTTGGCTTTGGATTTGTTGGCCTGGAGAAGAATGGCTATTGAAATTGCAGCTTGTATATACTGAACCAGGCTCGAGCAGAAAAGGTATGAAACAATTTTGTCTTTAAAAATATCAAGGCTCCTGCTGCTGATCACTGTCCTGATGGATAAGTATGTAGGTGAACATCAAATGAAAACAGGAAGAGGTTCTGAAACCCACCGTGATTTAGTAATCCCAGTGATACTGGCTGTCTGGTCTCACATGTGAAGTCCAGGCTCCCTGGTGAGCTTCTGAAGTGTGGGGATGCAGGACATTGCTTGTGGTTCTATTGATACAAACACTGGTGGAGAATTGGGATCTAATTTGGCATGTGTTATGTCTCTCTTTTTCCTCCCTGCCCCACATTCCAGAATTTCCTGACACATGCTTCCACTCTTTACATGCAGTTGCCACATGTAGAATTGTACCCCAACAAAAATCAGGCATTTCAGGAGTGAAAAGAATGTTTAAAGAAACAAATGCAAAGAAGGTCCATGCAGAATAAGTTGGTTAAGGCACAGAAAACAATAGATAGTTGTTGATTAACATTTTTCAGAATGGTGAACACTGAAAAATCATATTCCCAACATGAGTTGAACACTTGCAACTGAATAAAGAAACTGTTTGATGTCCAAAATGCAATTAATTAAATAAAGAATTTAGATTTTTCTACTTTGCCCTAGAAATGGGCCTCAGAACAACACTGGAAAAGAGAAAGTGAGGACTGCAGATGCTGGCGATCAGAGTTGAGTGTGGTGCTGGAAAAGCACAGCTGGTCAGGCAGCATCGTGGAGCAGGAGAATCAACTTTTCAAGCATAAACTCTCCATCAGAACAACACTGCACACTGCACATTTGAGACATATTTTACCATTAACACCATCAGCCATTCTGTGACCTATCTGTGTGTTCACAAACTTTGTATATCTTTGATTTGAAGGCTTATTCTCACTAGAAACCGAATCAAGACATCCAGAAGTAATTTCAGGTGAAAGTCTTTCAACAATGGGAATTCATGGAAATAATGAAATCCAGAGGTCTGAACTGAATTTCAACTCAGTTCCAGAAATTAAGGCTCATGTCTAACACATTGCTTTACACAATTAGAGGAGAAATTTAATTTTAGCATGTCTGGTGGTAAAATGTTGTGATTGCTGTGATCAAAATGGTTCCTACCTTTGCTTACATAAAACATTTGCTACAGTTCACAGCTATTCATTTTATGTGAAGGGTTTTGTAACGTTTCAAGAGACTTATCACTCTACCATATAAATTGAAGCATTTCTTTGAAATTATTTGCTTATTTTGATGCCAAAACAGAGGTTACTGCATAGATAATTATTAAATTCACATTGTTAACACTAAATAAAACTTATGCAAAAGACACAAACTTAATGTCTCTAAGAAACAGCATCAAAAATCAATGGTGCCATGTCAAAGATTTCAAATTAGATCCAGCTTCAAGCTGAAAAAATTACTCATGATGTGGTTGTCGTAAAATTTATTTAAGATACTTATTGTATGACTGGATGCCCTTTGGTGGCCAGCTTTATATAAACCACAGATCCTCAGTGTGCAGCCTCCAGTCTAAAATCAGACAATGCTGTTCATGCTGCTTCAAATCCCTTTAAAGCCAAGCAAGTAGTTTGTCTAGTATTAATGGCTTTGCCTTCAGCTGTTTAGGGTTCTAAGTTCTGCATTTCCCTCCTTAACCCTCTCCACATCTGTTTTTCACTCCTTCAGGACACTCCTTAAAACCAATCTCTTTGACCCAGGGCTGAAAATGTGTTGCTGGAAAAGCACAGCAGGTCATGCTGCATCCAAGGAGCAGGCGAATCGATGTTTCGGGCATGAGCCCTTCTTCAGGAATGAGGAAAGTGTGCCAAGCAGGCTAAGATAAAAGGTAGGGAGGAGGGACTTGGGGGAGGGGCATTGGAAATGCGATAGGTGAAAGGAGGTTAAGGTGAGGGTGAGGGGTCCAAGGACCTGCATGTCCTTGGTGTAGTGGGAGGGGGAGTTGAAGTGTTGAGCCATGGGGTGGTTGGGTTGGTTGGTCCGGGTGTCCCAGAGGTGTTCTCTGAAACGTTCCGCAAGTAGGCGGCCTGTCTCCCCAATGTAGAGGAGGCCACATCGGGTGCAGCGGATGCAGTAAATGATGTGTGTGGAGGTGCAGGTGAATTTGTGGCGGATATGGAAGGATCCCTTGGGGCCTTGGAGGGAAGTAAGGGGGGGGGAGGTGTGGGCACAAGCTTTGCATTTCTTGCAGTTGCAGGGGAAGGTGCATTCCTTCCTGAAGACGGGTTCATGCCCGAACAGTCGATTCTCCTGCTACTTGGATGCTGCCTGACCTGCGCTTTTCCAGCAACACATTTTTCAGCTCTGATCCCCAGCATCTGCAGTCCTCACTTTCTCTTTGACTCAGGGTTTGGACATCTGTCCTATCTACTTTTGTTGATCGGTTTCAAACATCTGCAGAAAGTTGGTGATGTTTTTGCTCGGTTAACACTGCTGTCTTTGGGCATTTAGCTATTTAGATGACATTGTTTAATTTGCCCACAATGTGCAGATTGATTTGCTCTGCTACAACTTCTATCTGTTCCCACCCAGCTTTGGGCCACTAGATGCACAGTTCACCTTCCAGTCCTCCAGCTGCTCCTTCCTCGCCAAGCACAGCTTCGACTTCCAGAAGGCATGGTAAGTAAGTTCGCGGGTAACAAGAAATTGCTAGTCTAGTGGACAGTGAAGAAGGTTATCTAAGATTACAAAGAGGTCTTGATCACTTGGGTCGATGGGTAAAATGTGACATGAATTTAATTTGGATAAATGTGAAGTATTGCATTTTGGTAAAAGAAACCAGGGCAGGAATTACATAATTCAAAAAAGGGCCTTGGGTAGAACTGAAGAACAGAGAAACCTAAGGGTTCAGGTACATAATTTTTTGAAGTTTGCATTGCATGTGAGGAGAGTGATTAGGAAGGCATCTCGCACACTTGGCTTGCATTGCTCAAACCTTTGAGTATAGAAGTTGAGATGTCATAATGAGGTTGTACGGATAGTGGTGAGGCTATAGGAAAGGTATTATTAAACTGGAGAGGGTTTAGAAGAGATTTACCAGGATGTTGCCAGGAATGGAAGGTTTGAGTTATGAGGAGAGGCTGGATAGGCTGGGACCTTTTTCACTGAAGCATCAGAGTTTAAGAGGTGACCTTATAGAGCTTTATAAAATCATGAGAGATATAAATAAGATGAATGGCAAGTGTCTTTTCCTTATGGTGGAGGATTTCAAGACCAGGGGGTATATTTTTTTAAGGAGATCGGGGGGAGAATTTAAAAACTTATAAAAGGCCTTTTTTTACACAGTGTGTGATTGGTATGTGGAATGAAATTCCAGAGGAAATTGTGGATGCGGGTACAGTTACAACATTTAAAAGGTAAGTACATGAATAAGAAATGTTTGGAGGGATATGAGTCAAGCACAAGGCAGTAGGACGAGTTTAGTTTGGGATTATGGTCAACATGGACGGTTGGACTGCAGGATCTGTATCAATGTTGAATGGCTCCATAACTCTCTGACTCCACAGCATGATTGTAAGATAGTTCTGAAGTAACATAGCTCTGGAATTATCATGTGTAATATTAACATACAAGTACAACAAGCATTGATAATCTCAGATCATAATTTCTTAGTTAATTTAATTAAATTCAAAGACCTGGTATTTCCAGAGAAAGTATGCCTTACCATATTTAACTTAAAAATGTCTACTCTTACCCTTTCTCCAAATGGAAGAAAGTGAGGACTGCAGATGCTGGGGAGTCATAGTTGAAAAGTGTGGTGCTGGAAAAGCAGAACAGGTCAGGCAGTATCTGAAGAACAGAAGAGTTGACGTTTTGGGCATAAGCCCTTTATCAGGAGCTTATGCCTGAAACATTGATACTCCTTCCTCCAAATGGTTCAATCAAGTGCTGAAGCAAAACAGCTGAGCCACCTAATATTTGAATGGCTTTTCTCATTCTGTTGTCCCGCCATTTTCATGTAGTGTCTTCCTCCACCTCACCTCTCCCTGTCCCCAACCCACTATCTCTTGCCATTGGGTATGCATCCAGAAAATTGACATTTTTATACATAACAGTGTATCAATTACTTTCCACGCCCACCACCATCCCCACCATTTTTCACCCTAGCACTCGGACGTAGATAGGAAACTTGTAAATATTACTTTATATACTGCTTTCAGCTTTGGGGCCAGTGTAAAAAATAAAAAAAATCCCAAAATAATGACAAATGACCAGTACTGTACTTTATAGCCCTACAATTGGGTTCTCCGGCACTGTTGAGTCAACAGTGAATGGAACAAAATACTTAACTTGGTCAAGGATGCCATTGGTTTCTTTCGGGGGAATGGGACCTGGGACAGAGTCATAGAGTCATAGAAATGTACAGCATGGAAACAGACCCTTCGGTCCAACCTGTCCATGCCGACCAGATATCCTAACCTAATC
>NC_057724.1:34028143-34124297 GCF_004010195.1 Chiloscyllium plagiosum | reverse complement strand
TCATTTCTGAAGGCTTCCCATTTTCCAGCCATCCCTTTACCTGCGAACATCTGCCCCCAATCAGCTTTTGAAAGTTCTTGCCTAATACTGTCAAAATTGGCCTTTCTCCAATTTAGAACTTCAGCTTTCAGATCTGGTCTATCCTTTTCCATCACCATTTTAAAAGGAATAGAATTATGGTCGCTGGCCCCATAGTGCTCCCCCACTGACACCTCAGTCACCTGCCCTGCCTTATTTCCCAAGAGTAGGTCAAGGTTTGCACCTTCTCTAGCAGGTACATCCACGTACTGAATCCGAAAATTTTCTTGTACACACTTAACAAATTCCTCTCCATCTAAACCTTTAACACTATGGCAGTCCCAGTCGATGTTTGGAAAGTTAAAATCCCCTACGATAACTACCCTATTATTCTTACAGATAGCTGAGATCTCCTTCCAAGTTTGTTTCTCAATTTCCCTCTGACTATTTGGGCGTCTGTAATACAATCCCAATAAGGTGATCGTCCCTTTCTTATTTCTCAGTTCCACCCAAATAACTTCCCTGGATGTATTTCCAGGAATATCCTCCCTCAGCACAGCTGTAATGCCATCCCTTATCAAAAATGACACTCCCCCCTCCTCTCTTGCCTCCCTTTCTATCCTTCCTGTAGCATTTGTATCCTGGAACATTAAGGATCAATTCTCTGGAAACTGATGTAGATCTTTTGAGGAATTTATCCAAATTGATTCTCTGTCCCTTTGTCTGGTATCTACATGGTGGTTACAGTGTAAAAATGCCAGCATTATCACAAGCAACGTGACTAACTCAATTTTAGAAAAATTAAAATGGAACTCAGACATAATTGTTAATCTTGGCCAGGACAGAGTATGGTACTGTTTTCAACGAATTCCAAAGAAACCTGCTAAAGGTGAAATAATTAATTTTGTCACCACCAGATTCGTGGAGTTCACCTCTTGGACTGATAAAATTAATCTGTACCACTGCTCCATGGACACAATCTCCATGATCACAACTGATACATAATCCAAAAATTAACATACCAGCAGTTTTTCTACCGCCAGGCCTTCCTCCATCCTGGTCTTAAGGTTTAAATCAAACAGATTCCACTAGGACATTCCTAACTCCGAATATATAGCAGTAATCAGAATAGAGAATAGAAGTGTTGGTGGCCTGGTCAGAATCAAAAAAGATAAGGAATTGTCAGCAGCAATCAGAGGTGTTAAAAACCTGGAATGGGAAGTGTAGCAGCGTTGAATAGTGGGGATGTGTGGATGTCAGTAATTGAGGGGAGGAGAAATGGTGACCAAAACGGTCTGTGCAGTTTGAAAATGGGATTTGAGAAGCCGACCTTCTCTACCCGGCTCTCAATAACTTGTTTGAGATTTTTGAATAGGTGACAGAGAAGATTGATGAAGGTAGAGCAGTAGACATCATCTATATGAACTTCTACAAGTTTCTGCATTGTAGGTTGGTTAGCAAATTTAGATCACTTGGATTCCTGGGGGAAGTTAGCCAATTGATGCAAAATTGGCTTGAAGGTAGGAGATGGAAGGTGGTGGTAGAGCATTGTTTTTTGGACTGGAGGCCTGTGACCAGTGGTGTGCCAAAAGGATTGGTGTTGGGTCTGCTGCTTTTCATAATTTATCTAAATTATTTGGATGTGAATACAGGAGGTAAGGTTCATAATATTGCAGATGATACCAAACTTGATGGTGCACTGGAAAGAAATCAGGAGTATTATTCTGGAATAATTATCCTCTCCCCAGGTTAGGAAGTATAAGGCAAATTGTAACATCTGCACCCTGGACTCAGAGGAGAGAACTATGCAGATTTTTGAAGAAAATTGAGTGATTTTCACACTTTTGCAGCAAAAGGCAGAAAAACTTGTATGTAAATACTGTCTTTCATATAACAGATACTCCGGGCGCTCTACTGGAGACCTGAGGACACCTCGGAGAAAGTGGGAAAGATCTTACTGTGGGACTGATGCAGTAGTTCAATAGATAAGGTTTAAGGACGTTTTGTACAGCTGGAAAAGGGAAATGATGGGGCAGAAGAGTCTAGTAAGCGATTTGCAAAATGAAGGATGTGCTGCATTGGGCAATGTATCTAGTCCATATGACGTACAAATTCACTAAAATAAAAAGCAAAGACTACAAATGTTTGAGATCTGTTAATACTTCATAAAACGCAGAAGAGTAAGTTAAGGAAAGCGTTGGATGAAAAGAGGCCACTAAGCCTTTAAACTTTCTCCCTCTTACCTAATAATTCTTTTATGTTGAAGAGTTTGCTTTTGCCCTAATTATTTATTTTCTGTTTGATCAAAAATGGTTTTCCAACCACTGTTACAAATTTGCTGCCTTTTTATTAATTCACAGAATTGTGTTTCTCAATCGCATCATTATTTATTGCTCTTGAGAAGGTAATGGTTGTAACTACACCAAATCGACCACTGCAGCCTATTTAATATAGGTACACTCACAATGCTATTAGGAAGGAAGTTTAGGATTTTGATTCAGTGATACTGAAGGTACAGCAATATATTTCCAAGTCAGAATTTTGAGTGAATTGAAGGGGAATTTGCAGGTGCTGCCTTTGTCCTTTCAGATGGTCGTGGTTGTGGGTTTCATTACCATTATTAAAATAGTGTCCTTTTTTATTTGCTTTTTTTCTCATTTCTTAGGTATTTTTAAAAAATATATATATATATAATTGTAAAGACACATTTTGATAATTTCCTTTAAAATAAATATTCCAATAATTTGTTGTATTGTGGTTTATATTTTTTCTTTTAATCCCCATATAGCAGCAGTGACAGGAATGTGATCCAGAGGTCACTATGATCCAGTTCTCCTCAGAAATCCTTGGTGGGCCTACTGACCCAGCTGCGTCTATAGGGTTTAATTTTCTGCTCATCAGTTCTGGATGTTAGCAGGGATGATACTCCGAGAAGGGAACAGAAATGTTTAACAAAAACAGGAAAATTAATTTTAAAAATAAAATTCCAAAAGGTATTTTCCAAAAGTAACTGGCTGCAGAGTAAAATTAGAGTTCATGGTCTAATAGTAGAAGTTGGACGCAAAATGGACTGAATGACAGGAAACAGAATTTTAATAAATGTTTATTTTTCATAAATAATGAGGGCCCCTTGAGAGTGGTGTTAAAACCATTGCTTTCCCCTCTCTGTTAACAACCTGGGCTTGGATATGCAGGACAAAATTTGAAAATTGTGCAAAATCTTGAAATAATGCGAAATGTAAGGAGGATTGTGTTCAACTTTGAAAGGACATAAGCTACTGGATGGATGTACAAGTGACAAATGAATATGAATGCAGCAAATTGTGCAGTGACTCATTTTGATAGGAAAAATGGGAGCAGGTATTATAAGGTAAAGGGTAAATTCTGACAGGGAATGTATGTGTACAAATCATTGAAGATGCTAGGGCAGATTTTGAGCATTTAATTAGTCACATGGGATCCAGGTCTTTCTATCTCGGGACACAGTGTACAAAAACTAGGAAGTTATGCCAAATCTGAATGTAACACTGATTTAGCTTCAACTGGAGCATTTCATTCAGATCTGGGCACTTTAGGGAGGGTTCAAAGCCGTTAGACAATGCAGGAAATATTCACAAGAATAGTTCCTTTGATGAGGTACTTCATTTATATGGATGAATTAGAGAAACTGCAACTGTTCTTCTTGAAGAAAGTAATCTTGATAGAAGATTTCGGTGTAGTTGTTCAAAATCATGAGGTGTCCGGACAGAATAGATTGGAAGAAACTGTTCATATGGATGGAAGGATTTAGAACCAGAGGACACCGATTTTAAATGTCTTGCAAAAGAATCAATGGCAAAATGAGGAAAAAACTTTTTTTAAAGCAGTGAGTGGTCAGGATCTGAAGTGCAATACGAGAGAGCATTGCTTTCAAGAGAGAATTGAGTAAATATCTAAAGAGATAACATTCACAGAGCTATGGGGAAAAGTTGTTGAAATAGAACTAGATGAGACGGTGTGTTCTCTAGTGTTTTTATATTCACTCTGATAACGTGACCTCTGAGACTGGGTTCTTACTGAGATTAGGCATCAGAAGATTTATTCATAGAGCAGCGAAATATTTTTCAACTCTATCACAGTCATTGGTATAGTCTGCACTCAAGCTGGTTTATTAACTGACTTTCCTCATGGGTTACATAGTTCAGTAATAGGTATTCAAGATGGAGCTGATGTCTTTATACAAGAATATCACATAGCATGGATTCCCACTGATGTCGTCACTTAACAATTAGAAAAAAGTGTAATGTCACAACATTCCCCCCCCACTTATCGCTCATGGAATAGCATTTCTCCCATGAGAAATATGTACAATATACAGATCAAAATAACAGATACATTTACACACATTCTCTTTACACATGGACATAATGCTTTGGTGGGTATGTAATGGAACCAAATTAAGTTCTTAAACAGTTCTCAGGATGTGGTTGTATAATTTCATGCTGTTGTGTGTTGTTTGCTATTGTAGATTGGTGGGACTGTTCGCTGTGGACATATTGTTATCTGGAATGAACACAATAGTTTCAGTTTCTAAATTATCATTTTGAATTAATTGTTCATTACCAAATGCAATTCATATGTGTCTTCTGTTCCATCTCCGTGTATGACCATTGCTCATAACAATGTTGGAAAATATAGGCTGAGAACATTTTCAGTGTCCTTCTATGTATTCAAATGTTGCCCTTATTGTCTCGTACTCTCACATTTTGACTTGCATGAAGTGAAGTCCTTTGAACATATCCCTGCACCATTCTGTCTCCTCTTTCCAGCAAGGAATCATATGCACCTCGTTGATTAGAAAATGTGTGAGATAGAAATACCATATAGGCTTCTTTTCCAAACATGAGAGTTGCAGGTGAGAGTGAGACTTTGCCTTGAGGTACAGCTTGAAGTTCAACACAATGATCCTGAAATCTTGCTGAATTGCCTTGCACTTCATGGTCATTGCTTTAACTGTGTGTATAGTACATGCTGCCTATTAGATTGTGAATATTACAGAAAATAATACAAAATAATAAATAATATAGAATATACTGAATTCCCCATTTCCTGCACAGATTTTGGAATGGCTTACTAATGATCAGAGGACCACTGACTGACATGATCGATGATGGGTGCTGAACATAATGAAGATAGCAGTTAATCTGTCAATGACTCTGATTCCTGCTTGGCTTATCTGACAAAAGAAAATTTGGTAAAGTAATTTAGCAGTCAGATATAGTCTTGAGCATGGACCTGAGATAGATCTGCAGCAATCATGGACCATGATTCGAGAGAATTTTATGTGGAATTGTGTTTTATGTTGCTGGCATTGACAAAGTTGACATTCTTTACACATTTGTATCAACTGATCTATATCTTTGTTGATGCTGTGCCAATAGACACATTTATGTGTCAGTCCCTTGGCTTTCTATGTGCCCACATGACAAATATGGAGATAGTTTAGCATGACTTCATGCAATTTTTAAAAATTCATTTATGGGATATGGGTGTCACTGCCTGGACCAGCATTTATTGCCCATCCCTAATTTCTTAAAAGTGGTTGTGAGCTTTCTTCTACAAACCATCTGGTGTGGGTATATTTACAATACTGTTAGAGAGTTTCAGGATTTTGAGCCAATGATAGTGAGGTATGATATATTTCTGAGATTGGTAAGTGACTTAGAGCTGATCTTAAAAGTCAAGACAGCAGATACATGGGAATGCCACATCTGAGAGATGGAAGTGGTTTTGGGTTTGGAAGATGTGGTCGAAAGAGCCTTGGTGAATTTCTGCAGTGGGTCTTGTGAATTGGTACACACTACTGCTACTGAGCATGTGTAGTGGAGGGAGTGGCTGTTTGCAGATGTGTTGCCAATCAAATGGGTTGCTTTGTCCAGAATGGTGTCAAGCTTCTTGGGTGTTGTTGAAGTTGCACCCATTCAAGCCAGTAGGGAGTATTCAATTACACTCCTCCTGACTTGTGCCTTGTACAGGATGGACAGGCTTTGGGGAGTCAGGAGGTGAGTTACTTACTGCAAGATACCTATTCTCTGACCTACTGTTATAGTCACTGTATTTATATGGCTAGAGCAGTTCAGTTTCTGGTCAATGGTAACTCTCAATGTTGATACTGAAGGATTCAGCACCACAATGTCCTTGGATGTCAAGGGGCATTGGTTAGATTTTCTCTTGCTGGAGATAGTCTTTGCCTGGCACTTGAGTGACATGAATGTTACTTGCCACTTTTCAGCCCAAACCTGAATATTGTCCAGATCGTGTTGCATTTGAACATAGGCTGCTTCAGTATCTGAGGAGTCATGAATGTTGCTGAACATTGTTCAATCATCAGCAAAAATAATCATTCTGACCTTATGATGGAGGGAAGGTCATTGATGAAGCAACTGAAGATGGTTGGGCCTAGGACACTACCCTGAAGAACTCCTGCAGAGAAGTCCTGAAACTGAGATAACTGATCTTCAACAACCACAGCCATCTTCCTGTCTTCCAGGTGTGACTCCAACCAGCAGAGAGTTTTCTTCTTGATTCCCATTGACCCCTATTTTGTGAGGGCTCCTGGATGCCACACTTGGTGGAATGCAGCCTTGATGTCAAGGGCTGTCACTCTCACCTCTGGAATTCAGCTCATTTGAACCAAGGTCAGGAGCTGAGTGGTCATGGTGGAACCTAAACTGGCTGTCACTGAGCAGGTTATTGCTGAGCAGGTGCTGCTTGATAATACTGTTGATGACACTTTTCTTCACTTTATTGATGATCGACAGAGGACTGATGGGGCAGTAAGTCATTCAGGTTAGATTTGGCCTGGATTTTCTGTACAGGATAATGGGCAATTTTCCACGTTATCAGATAAATGCTCGAATTGTAGATGTACTGAAACAGCTTAGCTAGGGGATGTGGCAAGTTCTAGAGCACAAGCTTTCAGTAATGTTGCTGGAAAGATGTCAGTGTCCACAGGCTTTGCAGTTTTCAGTGCTTCCAGCCATTTGTTGATATCATATGGAGTGAATCAAATTGGGTGAAGACTAGCATCTGTAATGCTGGGGATCATTGGAAATGACTGAGATGGATCATCCACTTGGCACTTCTGACTGAAAATTATTGCAAACATTACCTCTTTATCTTTTGCACTGATGTGATGGGTTCCCCAACTATTGAGGATGGATATAATTGTGGAGTCTCCTCTGTCAGTGATATATTTAATTGTTCACAGGACTGCAGAGCTTAGTTTGGTTGTGGTGATTGTGGAGTTGCTTAGTTCTGACTCTCACTTGCTGCTTATGCTATCTGAAATATCTCTTTTCTTGTAGCTTCACCAGTTTGATGCTTCACTTTTAGATTTGCTGTTCCTGTTATACCGTCCTGCCCTCTGCATTGAACTAGGGTTGATGCTCTGGCTTGATGATAATGCTAGAGTGGAGGGTGTGCCACGCCAAGAAGCTGCAGATTGTGCTGGAGTATGATTTTGCTGCTGTTGATGGCTCATGGTGCCTCATGAGTTTTGTAATACCAGACCTATCAAAGTCACACATTTAGCATGGTAATACAACCACATAAAATGACGCAAAGTATGAAGAATGTAAAGACAGGACTTTGTCTTCACTAGGATTGTGCAGTTGTCACTCTTACCAATACAGTTGTGGACAGATGCATCTGCAGCTGGCAGATTGGTGAGGATGAGATCCAGTATGTTTTCTCTTTTTGTTGGTTCCCTGACCACCAACTGTAGACCCGAGTCAGCAGCTTTGTCCTTTAGGACTTGACCATCTTGGTTAGTAGTGCTGCTGCCAGCCACTCTTAGTGGTGGATGTTGAAATTCCTTACCCAGAGAATGTTCTGTGGCCTTACCACCCTCAGTGTTTCCTCCAAGTGTTGTTCATCAAAGAGGAGTACAGGATTCATCAGCCAGGTTTCTATGACAGTCTCTTGGTTTCCTTGTCCATGTTTGACCTGATGCCATGAGATTTCATGGAACCTAGTTTCAATGTTAAGGATTCCCAGGGAAAATCCCTCCTGAATATATATATCACTGTATCTCTGCTTAGTTTATCCTATCAGAGAGGATGGAGTGTGATGGTGTTGTCTTGGATGTTCTGTGTAATTAGTATTTGCTTTCCCTTGGAATTGATGTTTCTTGCTAAGTCTAACTCAGCTCTAAATAGCCAAGAGGCAAACTTATTCAGGAATCCACTTAATGTGTATAGGCATTTGCTAATAATGATACATTTCAGCTCTTGTTACTGGTCTTCATCAGAAGTAGCATTTTGAATTTAGCAATCTTGATTATGATTAGAGTGGATGGATTCAGTTATTTTGTCTGTGATCCTTCATGTCAAAGCAGATGTTTTTTGCTACCTTATGAATCATTATGATGTGAAGATTCATGCACATTGGTAGACCAACAATGGCTGGGCCACTTACTTTGACAATGTAGAAAATTTCTGGGGTCCATTCAGAAGAACCATATTGACATTTGAGACTCTCAGTGCCAATACACGGAATCTCAGATCCATTATAGGCAGTGCACTTGTCACATGTGGACTTCAACACTGTGCCATCTTCCTACGTACAACTCACTCTTAGCAATTTCAGTTCATGTGGTCCATTTTTCTGCGTTCATAATGAATTCCCCAGCTCTTCTAACTTTATCAAAATGATGTGTCAGATTGGCCACATGTACAGTTTGATTAAGATCTGGAAGCAGCTTTGTTACAGGCATTTCCTGAAATTTATCTGTATGTTTGTGTTTCAAGGCTATAACCATTGTGATATTCTTTGCGTTGGGTACTGTCTGAATCCTTTTTTGTGTGTTGTTGTTCAGCTTTGTGCTGTTTCTTATGCAGTTCCTGATAATTAGATTCTGCACATCCTTGCTTAGTATCCTTCAGCTGACACATTTTGTAGAATTCTGGACACTCAGTGTTCAATAGGATAAAGCATACTTCTTGCATTCTTGTGTGCTTTATTGACTTTCTTTGTCATTACTACTGTTGTATTCAAACACTTGATGATATTGCTGACCTGCAACATTGGCTTCAAACTTTCATTTGTCTTCCAATCATCTGTTAAAGTTGTGTCCTTTAGCTTTCACTCAGAGTATATTTTCAGAATGACATGATTGGTTTTCAAGCAATTACCACTTGATGAAGTCATACCATGCACCCCTGTGCAAACAGAATTTCACTCAGTTGCTTCTCTTAGGACATAAAAGCAAGTCTTGAATTCTGAAGTTTACCCTAACCTTGAGCTGATCTTCAACGAGTTTAAAGAACTTTTCAGGGTTTTCTCGTAATTTTTGGAGAAAACGAAGGAATTAATTCTTCTCAAACTTTCATTTCTGAGAGCAATGAGGAGTTTGACCACTTTCTTGTTCAACTGTTTGTTTGTTAAAGAAGTGGAGTATCATCTTTTGTTTTAATAATCAGAACTGCAGAGGTGAGAAGCTTGCCAATCCATATTATGAGGTTTGTTTACCATTATGGCTGATGTATTAAATACTTACTGTATCTTTATTATATTTACATTTTATGCCTACAGAATTGTTGCTGTGCTTTAACATACCAGTTGAAATGCATTGTACTTCTTTACAGATATTTCTTTTCTAATCAGTGTACTGGAAGAGAAATTGCAGCTGGATACTGTGTTGTAAATCAGTATTTGTTGTTGACTGTGGATTACTTAAGGTGGGCTTAAAATGGCCATCATTACACCAAATAAAAACAAACTGGAATCCCATGCATCTTCACGCATTTTGCGCCTCATCCCTAAAATTAAAATGGTAGAATTGAATGATGATTTGACAGAGGACAATATTCTGTTTCATGCTCTGGTTAGGAACCACTATTGCTTCTGAGATTTGTTGCATTGTCAAGAAAATACTGTCATTCTTCTGCCATTAGGCCTGGATTGATTCAGAAAACAAAAACGCTGAAAATCACAGCGGGTCAGACAGCATTCATTGAGAGAGAGCAAATTAACGTTCAAGTTTAGATGCAAGTGCATCAAGGTGGATAAAGCCCAGGAACGTGATTAGGTGTATCGTAGAATTCTGTGGGAAGCTAGGGAAGTGATTACTGGTTCCCTTGCTGAGATATTTGTATCATCACTAGCCACAAGTGAGGCGCTTGAAGATTGGAGGTTGACTAACGTGATGCCAGTACTTAAAGGTGGTAAGGAAAAGCCAGGGAATTCTAGATCAGTAAGCCTGACATCGGTGGTGGGAACATTGGTGGAGGGAATTCTCAGAGACAGGATGTACATGTATTTGAAAAGGCAAGGACTGATTAGGGATAGTCAACATGGAGTTGTGTGTGGAAAATCTTGTCTCTCTAACTTGATTGAATTTTTTTGAAGTAATAACGAAGATGATTGAGGGGTGATCTATATGGACTTCAGTAAAGCGTCCCACAATGTTCCTCTTGGTCGACCGGTTAGCAAGGTTAGATCACATGGAATACAGGGAGAATTAGCCATTTGGTACAGAATTGGCTCCAAAGTAGAAGAGGATAGTGATAGAAGGTTACTTCTCAGACTGGAGGTGTGTGACCAGCGATGTGCCACAAGGATCAGTGCTGGATCCAATGTGTTTTGTCATTTATATAAATGACTTGGATGTGAACTAGGTGTGGTTAGTAAGTTTGCAGGTGACACCAAAATTGGCAGTGTAGTGGACAGTGAAGAAGTTTACCTTACAGTACAACAGGACCTTGATCAGATAGGCCAACAGGCCGAGGAATGGCAGCAGGAGTTTAATTTAGTTAAATGTGAGGTTTTGCATTTTGGAAAGACTAATCAGGGCAGGACTTAAACACTTAATGGGAAGATCCTGGGGAATGTTGCTGAACAAAGAGACCTTGGAGTGCAGATTCATAGTTCCTTGAAAGTGTTATTGCAGGTAGGCAAGGTAGTGAAGAAGCCATTTGTTATGCTTGCCTTTGTTGGTTAGTGCATTGAATATAGGAGTTGGCAGGCTATGTGGCAGCTGTACAGGACATTGATTAGGCCACTTTTGGAATACTGCATGCAATTCTGGTCTCTCTCCTATAGAAATGATGTTGTGAAACTTGGAAAGATTCAGAAAGGATTTCTAAGGATGTTGCCAGGTTTGAAGGGGTTGAGCTATAGGGAGAGGCTGAATTGGCTGGGGTTTTTCCCCTCAAGCACTGGAGGCTGAGGGGTCACCTTATAGGGGGTTATAAAATCATGAGGGGCACGGATAGGGTAAATAGACAATGTCTTTTCCCTGGGGACGGGAGAGTGGAAAACTAGAGGGCATAGGTTTAGGGTGAGAGGAGAA
The DNA here is from genome assembly GCF_004010195.1 of Chiloscyllium plagiosum. Classification (NCBI taxonomy): domain Eukaryota; kingdom Metazoa; phylum Chordata; class Chondrichthyes; order Orectolobiformes; family Hemiscylliidae; genus Chiloscyllium; species Chiloscyllium plagiosum. The sequence goes on along the minus strand of NC_057724.1, from coordinate 34,112,947 downwards.
TGATTGATTTAAAAGGGACCTAAGGAGCAACTCTTCTATGCAGAGGATGATCCCTGTATGGAATGAGCTGCCAGCATTTGGCCCATATCCATCTAAACCTTTACTATTCATATCTCCATACGAAAAAAAATACAGAATTTGTACTTTTGTCAGCTATTGTGTTACTGTTGCTAGAGAAGGATTGAATGTAAATGCTAAGATTAGGTTTCGCTAGGATTTCTATCGAATTGATTTGCCTGCCATTATTCCCAGCTTAAACATTGATTAAACATTAGAATAGAGCGACCTTAGTCACATTTGATCCCCTGTTAAAATGTATTTGAGGAAAAGTCCACAATTTAAAGAGAGGAAGAGAGAAAATTGAGAGCAAAGATAATCATTCACAGCTAAAGACTTAAAGTATCTGCACCTGGGCACCTTGTTTCTAAGATAGTAGTAAGAGGCAACATTACAAATTTTTCACTACACTCAGTCCAGTGCAAGTGACAATAAAGGCTATTCTAATTCACAAATTCAGCATTTTCTCATGGAAGTTCCAGCAAGATATTAGGTTTAATGATCATTCTCGAGATTTTGATTCAAAATTCAAATTCAAATATTAACTTGCCTTTTGTCTTTCAACGACTAACATCTATGTATTTCCATCTTGTTTTTATAAGTAATTTTAACTGAGTGAAGATAACTATCTTTCTTGTCATTGTAAATATTTTATTCAGCAGGTGAGAATTCAGTAAAGTTGCTTTATGTGGTTATCTTTTCTATAGACTGTTGTGAAACATCATGATTTATTCTGTATATAATACAAAATGTGACTATGGTGCTTGATTGTTGTAACTTGTATCATGAACTTAAGGGAGTTTTACCCTAGATTTGACTATGCTATATCCAACTCGAAGTGCTGGATCTAAAGTAGGAGATATTCCATTCTTCAGTCTCATTTGTCAACTTGACAAAAACAAGCATCAAAGTTGCTTGTTTGTCTTAAAATCCTAGTTAATTAAGGATGAAAAAGAACTTGTCATCCTTAACCACTACACATGACTCTAAGCCCAAATTATATGATGTGCTCTTAGAACTACTAGGAAAAGGCTATACATTTTTCCTTCATCCCATTTCTCACATCTTAAAGAAATAACAAAAATCTCAAGTGTTTCATGCACCTAATTTTATTTTATTACTTCATGAAATGCGAGCATCACTAGCTAGGCCCAATATTCACTGCTCATTCCAAATTGCCATTGAGAACATGGCGATGATCCCCCTTCTTGAATTGCTGTAGCCCATGTGGTGCAGTGACACTGACAATGGTGGCAGCTGTGTTAGACAGTGACAGTGAAGGAATGATGATATAGTTCCTAGTCAGGATTTTATGTGTCTTGTAGAAGAACTTTCAAGTGACCGTACTCCCATTCACATGCAGCCATTGTCCATCTCGGTGAATGAGATCATTGGCTGGGACGGTGCTGTCAGAGACGCTTGGGTGAGTTGCTGCATTGAATGTTGTATTTTGTTTTAAAAAAAAAACCCCACACTACCACCTAACTGCGGTATTGCTTATTTTTCCTCAGCACCCATGTTGTGTGTGTGTGTGCAGGTGTGAGACACAGTGAAAGACAACAGGTGTACTGATCTTTATTCAATTTTCACCACCAGAAAGACAACACCAAAGTGGCCAGTGACAGGTAGTGGCCTTTTCATCAAAAGCCAATGCTGTGTGATCAAAACGTTAAAGGGGAGGGCAGGGATTAAATCAAAATAGAGTTGGAGGAGGAAATAATGCACTCCACTCCCTATGATGCCCATCTTTCCCTGAAAATCTCAAGGGTGTTGGTGGATAGCGCGTGCTCCTTCTCCAAAGATACCCGGGCTCTGACATACCCATGGAAGGGGGTCAGGCAGTCGGCCATAATGACCCCTTTCACAGCCCGCTGCCTGGACCTATTTATGGCCAATTTGGCCAGGTCCAGGAGGAGATCCATGAGGAGGTCCTCTGACCTACTCTCCCTCCTCCGCACCTGGTGCCCAAAGATCAGGAGCATGGGACTGAAGTGCAATCAAAAAAAGAGAAGGTCTTTAAGGAAATCAAAAAAGGGGTGCAAGTGCCCACACCCAATATATACATGGTCCACAGCTCCACAAAACGAGCAGTTGGGCTGGGAGTCCGTGAACCACCACAATCTGCGCTTGCAAGGGACCACTGCGTGCAGCACCCTTCACCCCAGATCCTCGAGATAAAGGAGGAGGACTCCCATGTAGAGAGCCCTCCACTGGGGATCCCCACCGCCAAGGGCACACCAAGGTGTGTCCGGGTGGTAGATGAGGGAAAAGAAGTGGATGGTGTGCAGCAGCATTCTGTACAGGGCCCGCCATAATACATCCCCAAAGGGGACAAAACTAAAACTCCGGAGGCGGCTCAGGTTTAGATTTTTAGATTAGATTCCCTACAGTGTGGAAACAGGTCCTTCAGCCCAACCAGTCCACACCGACCCTCCGAAGAGCAACCCACCCAGACCCATTCCCCTAACTAATCCACTACACTATGGGCAATTTAGCATGGCCAATTCACCTAACCTGCACATCTTTGGACTGTGGTAGGAAACCGGAGCACCTGGAAGAAACCCATGCAGGCACTGGGAGAATGTGCAAACTCCACAGACAGTTGCCCGAGGCAGGAATTTAACCCGGGTCCCTGCCACTGTGAGGCAGCAGTGCTAACCACTGAGCCACTGTGCCGCCTCCGTTGGGTACAGGCTCCCGCAGGAAGTACAGGACCTTGGGGCCAATGTGAAATTCCATCCGGGCAGGGCTGAGCGCAGACAGGATTCCACCGCACACCTGAGCTCCATTCTTCAGCTGGTGCACTATGTTGGGTCCGAGCACCACCGTTTTAAGGCGTCGAATGGCAATGGCCACAAACTTGACATCTTCCGCTGCCCTGCTTGCTATATCCTGTGACAGTGTCCAGCCCAGACTCCCGCCACCCAGCATGCCCCTGACCCTGGTCACCCTCGCAGCCACGGCCCTCCCCTATGAATATTGTATATACTCTTTGTTGCCAGTGTACACCTATGATTGAAGGATTGAATGTTTCAGGTGGTGTATGTAGAACCGAATAAGTGTGCTGGAACGTCCTGGATGGTGTCGAGCTTTTTGTTTTGTTGAAGTCACAGCCATGGAGACTATTGCATTATATTCCTGACTTGTATCTTGCAGATGTTGGACAGGCATTGCTCAGACATGAGGTGTGTTATTCATTTCAGAATCCTCAGCCTGTGAAATGCTGTTGTAGCCACAGTACTTTACATGGCAGGCCCAATTCAGTTTCCAGTCAATGGTAACCTACTATGTGTTGATAATGGGGGAAATCAGCAAAAGGTAATGACATTGCATATAAGTGCATGATTGTTAGATTCTCTCTCTTTGGAAATGTCCTTGCCTGGCACTTGGTGTGAAAACTGTATACCACTTCTCAATCTAAGTTGTCCAGGTCTTGCTGCACATTAGAATGGACTGCTTCAGTGTTTGAGTATTTGCAAATGGTACTGAACATTGTGCAATCGTCAACAAACATCCCAACTCTGACTTCATGATGGCTGGAAGGTCATTGATGAAACAGCTAAATGTGCTTTGGCCTAGAAAATGTGTAATGATAACTACCTATGAAACATAGGAATAGATGTTTATACTCAGACTCCCAGTTTGCATATTTACCTACAGTGAAACCTTGATTAAAATCAATTACCCTAGTTCCATTAAAAACAACTTTATTAACTGCATTTTCAGAGAATTCCACAGGGCCCTTTTGTTAATTTTTGACAAAAGGCACTTCTCAATTGCTATTTTTTTTTTACAAATGGTTCAATGTGTAATACCAAAATGACAATGCTATGCTATGCTAAAGATCTGACATTTAAGATTCAAAGTTACAGAAATTAATTGACAGACACTGGAGTATAAATATGGAACTCTTTTAACTGTGAATTGAATGAAGGTCTTCACTCTTAAAAACACTGGAAATGAGGACTACCTCATATGATCCAAAGACTCTATTGCAGAACATTCACACAACAATAAAGTTTTTCTGAATGTTTCTCCAACCGTGTGGTGGCATTGGTTATATGAATAAATCAACATTTACATTTAAAAGGGAATTGTCAACATAAATGTCTAAATGCTCAATGGCACAAAATAAATGGTAATTTGAAGATCATGAGACTTACTTACAATTTATCAGTGACTTTGTGTTTAAATCTTTCTTGTGACAGCTTCTTTAGTAAAACAGAATATAAGTGCGACATTCAAATGAGGACATCTGAGATTTGATTTCTGTCCAGTTGGCTAATATCAGTAAGTTGTGATCTACATTTGGCTTCAGCACCCTAGGATGAGAAGCAGAAAAATTAGACAGGATTCTGCTCCTCATTGCTGTTCATTGGTATCTTTGAGAAAAGGACATTAGATGAGAATTGGATTGGATTTGATTCTCTTTTGGTAAAGGTGACTGTCACACTTACACTTTAAGCTCATCCTAAACAATATCATTTCAGTAGAAATGCTGTAAGATGACAGGTGTTGTTTGAAATTTATTTTAACTAGAGGGTGTGATTTTTGGAGAGAAGAAAGTAAGGAAATCATCTCCCACAAATGATGAACTGTTCAAAAATGTGGTTAGTGAGATGTCACTAACAGACTTGCAGTGGTAAGCACCTATGTATAAATACTTAGTTTGTGTGTTGCTTCCACTCATCTATAGAGTCAAAAAGATGTACAGCACGGAAATAGACCCTTCGGTCCAACTCGTCCATGTCAACCAGATATCCCAACCTAATCTAGTCCCATTTGCCAGCAATTGGCCCACATCCCTACAAATCCTTCCTATTCATATACCTATCCAGATGTCTTTTAAATATTGCAATTATACCAGCTTCCACCACTTCTTCTGGCAGCTCATTGGTGTGTTTGTAAATCCCAATATTCAGTCACCATATTTTATAAACTTAAACATAAGCATAATACTTGACCACTGAATTAAATAAGGGAATATTTTGACATAACAGCTACAGCATTGCTTTTCCATGTTCCAAAGCACAGGAGACACCCAAGATTATCTTGCGAGGCAGGAGCTATAATTAAGAATCAAATCATGAGACAAAAATTTCCAAAGCTTGAAAATGGGTTCCAGGTTCTAAGTGAAGGTTGGATTTCACATTCTAGCTTTGCATTGACTCTTCTGCAAATTTGTATGAATATCATATACATTTTTAAACTGTAGGTCTGCACATTTTTGACAGACACACGTTTAGATTTACAATAACTTCCTTATCCCAAATCTTGATCGGCCCTCCTGATGGACAGCAAAAGGCAATGAGGTTAAAGGGGAGAGGTGAATTGAGGGCAGATGGGGTTGGAAGGAGAGGAAATGGGAGATTGTGGTAAGAATAGAGCACAAAGATTCAGGCTCCTTACTACATTCTAAGAACACACGGCCACACAAGTGAGAAATATTAAGAGTTGAGTTCTCTTTCCTGTTTACAAAGGTAGATTAGTATTTTCAAGTGCCAATTTAGTAGTGAGAGCGAATATTAACATCTAAGTTTCTTATCAGGTCGCACTTGATCCTGGTATAATTGGCAATCAGTCATATTTAGCTGATACAAATGTATGTCCCCTGTAAGCTAAATAGACAATATTGAACTAGATGTGAACTGTAATTGCAGGACGGGGTAGACTCGATGAGGACTAACCTGAGAAATACGGTGGCAATGTGCTGATTTGAAAATGACAGCGTGCTCTGATTACGGTCAGATGGTGTGTCCTTTGGCTGTCCCTCACATTTGCGAGAATGTAACTTTTTTTGGAGCGTCGAGCATACAGCCGGCGATGTTTTAATCTGCTGATTATGAGTACCAGAAATTCCGGGTATGGGTCGGTGGGGAATGCAATGGTGAGAACAAAAAGATTTTTTAATTTAAAAAAATGCACCGTGTAAATGCGATGGCGAATATAACAGGAGGAAGTCACTCCTGAATAGCCATCCGTGGCATTTTTGGCCTGGAGTATGGGAAGATGGTTTGCGCAGGGTTCAGTGGGTTTTCGAGATGTGACCGTGCAAAAGACAGCAGCGGCGCTAGGACCCTGGGGACGCGACTGCAGTGAGGAGTGGTGGAAATGTGCGCAGCAGACAGCGATATGGAGCGAAAGTAAACTCGTTCCTGGCTTCACATGTTATTGTATGCGTTTAAAACAAAATATCGACCAGCACAGCCCCAGCTCGGTGCTTCCGCACCGTCGGGACCCGCACTTTCAGAAGCCCGGGAGCTTCGGATCGGATCTGGATCCGGACCTTTGAACGGGGAGCAGCAGCAGCAGCTCCAGATCGAATCCCAGGTAATCTGTTTTTGAAATAAAGAGGCTGAGCTGTGTCTTGTGGCCGGGAAGCTGATGTGCCACCGTGTACCCCTGAGTGTCTCTGTCTCTTCCCCCCCAAGCACCAACAAAAGCAGCAGCCCCTGGCTTTGAGCTCCCTGGGGGCCAGCTTCGCCAATGTGCTCCCCGCTTCACTCGCTGCAGCTTGCTCCTCTCTCTCTCTCTCTCTCTGATTCCGGAGTGGACCCGTGTACACCGCGAGGGAGAGAGAGAGAGAGAAAATATACCAAAGCCGAGCGAAATATTTGACAATGAGAGAGGCTGTTTGAAAAATACAAGTTTAAAGGCTCCGAGCAAGACATTTAAAAGGGCAAATGCCCAACTTCCGGGAAGCAACTTATTCCCACATTGCGCGGTTGTTTTATCTATTTTCTACAAGACGGAGGCTGGAATCTCCCTCCCGGAGAGATTCGGCAGGCTGCTCCGTGTCGTGTGAATGAATAGTTTGGGTGGATTGGCATCTGCAGTTGTGGAGGAGCCGGGCCCCAGGCTGGAGGGAGTGAATTGCCTGTCAGGTCAAAGGGGCTGCAGCCGGGCTGACCGACATCCTTTCAGTCTCTGCTCCCTGTCTCGTCCTTGAGGGGCTATTCAGGGAATCCCCAGAACGATCACAAATGTTTCCAACAGAGAAGCAACGAGAGCCAGCAAATGATAACCACAGGGGCAGTGTCAATTCCTTTTTTTTTAAACACACAATATAATGCAACCCCCCCCCCCCAAACAAGTATCCACTTTGTTCTTTGAAATGTCAATTCCGAGAGGGTCCAGCCTGATGTTTGCTGAGAGTTGTGGGTCTCGGCTTCCCGGAGTGCTGTTTTTATAAGGTCCAGCAGCAATGACCCCCCCGCCACTGGGTGGGAAGAGGATGTGACGGATTATTTAAATAGCCTTTTGGGCGCTCGCTATTCCGTTCGAGGATAGTAGAGACGGGCAGAAATATACCTTGCTTGAAACTCCCCAGATATCCACGGTGTTTCGGAACACTCAACGCCGTGTTTGTTTTAAATTTAAATTTAAGACCGCCTCCTAATCCAATCCGGGCCAGGCAGCAAGTCCCCTGAATTCATTCTTCGGTGTGTGGCCTTGTGGTGCAAGCGTATCCCGGTCAATTTAGAGAAAGTTTTCAGATTGGATTAGACCTTTTACACTGGTTTTCCGATGCTGCTCAAGCTGGTAGTTTGGGGCAAGTGCTACACTTGCTCTTAAGGTCATTGGGGAAGGGGTCAGTCAGGCAGGTATCTCGGTGCTTCCACCTGTAAAGTGTACCTGTTACACGAGAATCGGCTGGGAACATAACTACCAAGCCCCGTGTTAGAATAGCGTGCCATAATCAGCTGTCTAGGCCTAAATATTTAAAAAAAGTCACTTGCGCCCGATATTCGCAGTTAATGCTCAATATAGGTTTATCAGGCGAACCGTGTAAAGTGTTAAAAGTACTCCGCATCATTGCTCATCCACATTATCCTGGATAAAGCTAAGTAGCTTGCTTGGTCAATTCAAAACGTTTTCAAGAGTCAATGGTTTGGTGTGGGCCTGAAGTTACAAAGAGGCTAAAGGAGGTAAAGCACTACACTGCTGACCACTGTACAGCCTCAATAATTAAATAATATTATTAATGGTTTTCCTTTAGATGTTGCACCCCACCCCCACCACTTCAGATTCAGTGTCATCACCTCAAAGATCCTTTCTGGGGAATTTTCTCCATTCTGACATGGAACGTGAGCGTTGCTGGCTGGTCAGCATTTATTAGGAAAAAGTGAGGACTGCTCCTCGGATGCTGCCCGACCTGCTCTGCTTTTCCAGCACCGCACTCTCGATTCTGGTCAGGATTTATTGCCCATCTCAAATGCTGTTGTGAAAGTGGTGGTTAGTCACTTGTTTGACCTGTTGCAATACAGCTGCTACAGGCACTCCCATGGTGCAGTTCAGAAGGGAATTCTAGTACTTTGATTCAAGCTGTTGTCTACTACTTAATGTGCAATGATAGTGAAGGATGCAAATGTTTTAAGTTGGTGAATGGGGTGCCAATCAAGCAGGGTGCTTTGTCCTAAATATTATAAAGCTTGATTATTGTTGGAGCTGCGCTCATCCCAGTGGAGAATATTCTATCACACCTGTGTCTTGTAGATGATGGACAGGCTTTGAGGAGTCATGAGGTCAGTTACTGTCTGCAGAATTTCTAATTCCTCATAACCCTTGGTTCCATACTGATCAAAAATCTATGTCAGCCATGAATATACTTAATGGCACAGTCTTGACAGTCCTTTTTGATAAAGAATTCCACAAATTCTTTACACTTTGAGAGAAGGAATTCATCCTCACGTCTGTCCTTAAATGGGTCCTTACTTTGAGATAATGCTCTCTGGTCATAGTCTGTTGCACAAAGTTTCTTCATTTGGAACCTTCACGGATCAGATTTCTCGAACATTCCCCTGCTCTCTTCACCCCCCCCCCCCCAACATAACAGTGGGTGTACACACACCATGTGAACTGCAGAAATCCATGATCTTCTGAAAGGGTCTGGCAACATTGTAAGTGATGTTTGGATCCCAGGACTGAGTTTTTAACAAAAAAACACATACAAACCCTTGTCCATCAGTCATGGGATTTCGCGTTTCCTGCCAAATTAGTGAAACTTTTGTCAAAGGAACACTGACATCCTGTGCAATTGTGACCATGGCAAACAATCCATCCTAATGCTTCTCATCAACCTTTGACATGGTTGACCACACTATTCTCCTCCAATGCAACTCCTCCATCATCGAACTGGGCAGGTCTGTATTTACCTGGTTCCGTTCATATCTTTCCCGTCATAGCCAGAGAATCACCAGCAATGGCTTCTCATCTGACTCCTGCAATGTTAACGCTGGTGAGCCCCAAGGATCTATCTTTGTTTCCCACCTATTTCTTTTGAAAGCTAGTGGAAGCTGATTCCATGAATTATTTTTAAAAGGGAATTGGAGGGGTGCTTGAGCAACTTACAAGGTTGTGGGCAAAAGTTGGCATGTAAGATTAAGCACAGTGTCCTTTCAAAGAGCCAACTGAGGAATGATGTGCTGAAAGGCATCTTGTGTTTTATCAACACACAGTCCTTTAAAAATACCATCCAAAAATTAAATTTCACCAGTATGTTGATAAAATCATACACTACCTCATCACCACCCACTCAACCTGACCAATGTCTTTGAATTGTCATATTTCTCGGCTGACATCCAGTATTGAATTAGCAGAAATTTCTTCCAGTTAAATATCAGGGACACTAAAGTCAATGGGCTTTAGTCCCTGTATTTCCTAGCCATCTCCTTTCTTTTGCTGGCAGATTGAGAGTGAATGACTCTGTGTGCAATCTTGCTGTTGCACCTGACTCTGAATTGAGCTTCCAACCACATATTCAACTGAGCACCCATTTCTACCTCATAACACTGCCGGATTCTGTCCATGCCTCAGTTAATCTGCTGTTGAAATTCTTCATCCATCTACTTGTTACCATTGGACTTGATTATTTTTCTGTGCTTCGAGCTGGCCTCCCAAGTTTCACCCACCATAAACTTAAGTTCTTGCAAAGCTCTGAATCAAAGTCCTGTTCACTCATTATCTACTGTGCACATTGACCGATATGTGCCTCCAGTTAAACAGTGATTCACTTATAAAATTTTCATCTTTGCTTGCAGTTTATTCCAAGGCCTCAATCCTCCACAATCCTCTTTAAAATCAGTGTTTCTTCAATTCTGGTTTCTTGAGTATCTTGATGTTAACCTTTCCACCTCTCGCATCAGTGTATATCAATTGCACTGCAGCAGCTCACCCAGGTGCCCTCAAATGCAACTTCCATACTAGTGACCTCTTCCATCTCGAAAGATAAGGGCTACAGTTACATGGGAACACTACCACCTGCAAGTTCCCCTCCAAGATATACAGCGTTCTGATTTGAAATTTTATTTCATTTTTGCTGGGTCAAAATCCTGGAACTCCCTTCCTACAGCACAGTTGATGTCCCTACAACCCAAGGATGGCAAGAGTTCAAGAAGGCAGGGCATCTCCACTTTCTCAAGAGTTTTACAATGGACATTAAATGCTGGCCTAATCAGTGATTCAGGTCAGGCAGCATCCAAGGAGCAGGAGAATCGATGTTTCGGGCATAAGCCCTTCTTCCTGAAGAAGGACTTATGCCTGAAACGTCGATTCTCCTGCTCCTTGGATGCTGCCTGACCTGCTGCGCTTTTCCAGCAACACATTTTTCAGCTCTGATCTCCAGCATCTGCAGTCCTCACTTTCTCCTAATCAGTGATTCCTATGAATGAATTAAAAAATACCATTGCAACTGTGCCTTTAGGTACCAAGATCCTAAGTTCTTGAATTCAATACCTCAACCTGTCCAATTTTCTCTCCTTCTTTAAGATACTTCTTAAATACTTATTAACTGTCTTATGTGGCTTGGTGTCAAATATTGTTTGAAAATGCTCTCAGGAAGTGTCTTGAGACATTTCACTCATTAAGAATAAATGCGGGTTGTTGTTGCAAAAGACATTAATAGTCTAGTTTTGTTTTTCCCAACATCAGACAAGTTTATGGTCACTTTTAACCAGTACATTACATGTACCTGCAGCATGAGATGAATATACCATGTTATTTGATGGTAGTCCGAATACATGCTAAATGGTACATTGCTTTAAGAGTAGAAGCCAGGGATAGGATATTGCACAGAAGAAGCTTCTGAGGGGAATGTAAAGGACACTGGTATCTGACCATAATCCATCCTTTCAAAAAAAAGTAGACCAAATAATGTTAGTAAAAGATCAATGCTACTCAGAAATGAAAAGTAAATATATTTTTGATTTTCCTTTCAGGGTCCAACCTTGCTTTAATGCTTGAACTTCATTAAAACATATTTAAGCTTGTGTTAATGACCAGTTGTTGAGCAAGATTTTTCAACATATTTTGGTACCAGAAAGACTACCTCAAATTGTATTCTGTGAAGATTAGATGTCAAGTTATTGCAGCCATTATTTTGGGTAATACCAGTCACATCAATGTTGGTAGGTGAGCCTTGTTTTCAAGATGCTTGACTTCAAAGCCTTTGTCATGTTCCTTTCTGGCTGAGGTTCCACGGGCTCTCTGGCTTCTTACAAAGAAAGAGAACAACTTCCTTTCCTTTTACCTGCAATGCTGGGATGACTAAGAAGTTTTCTCAGCTGTGATTATCATAGCACATATCTCCATCCACTAGGACACATAACCCCAGAGCTGGAACAGGCTTTTAACCTCTGTTCTTCTGTATTCTTGAAAGGGGAAAACACAAACATATCTCTACCCAGACTGCTCTCTTTTCTCTCATTACGTTCACAATCTGAGATAACACACAGCAGATTGCAGTTCAGTTTGCAGTGCATTTCTCTTTTTGAAGACTTTTACTTTGAAGCTTTCTTGATATCGGTCTAGTGTGACATTCCATGTTCGGTCTCAAGGCTGAAGATAATTCATACAGACCTTCCAGACAGTCACTGACTTACACCTCTTGGAATTTTAATTCTTAGTCTTTTGGTTATTTTTTTAAAATTTGAGTTGTAATTGCCAGTTCAATGTATCTGTTGGTGATCTGCAATTATAATGCAGTCATGACAATTGGTAATCAGCGTGTCCATGGTTTCCACACAGGATGTTTGAAGGCCAGTAAACCTCTATGGTTGTATTGTGGAATGGAAGATGCTTCAATATCATAGTAGGCCTTCAGCCTTCACACTAGATAATTCAACATACCAAATATTGTATTATCAATCAAATGCTTTCAGAACTGTGGAGGAAAACTGAAACGAATAGATACAATGAAAAAGTTTTAAATCTGTTAAAGTGCTAGTGTAGATGCATGTTAAGTTCCACCTTTAGAATAGCTTATCCTCTATTCACTTTTAAGGTGCAGTTAGCATAATAGATTTTTCATGTCAGACACATTCTAAAGGTAATTTTGTAAGCAGTGAAATAACCTTGTATTTCTGCTGACATTTTTTACTTTGTAGATTAGTGAACACCTAGCCATTCCAATGCTGTTATATGATGTAATTTTCACTCTCCCCTCTATTAGTTGCTGTGAAACTACACTAGTTGTTGCTCTTTCAGTCAGTCCTTCTAATTGAAAATTCCTTCATCTCAGTTTTGGCCTTAGTCTTATCAGACCAAATTTGTTGACTTCCTTAGAAGTCCATTTTCAACGATACAGCTCTCACATTCTGCCAATTACAATTATTTTCCAATAACTCACATTGTAACTGGGCTTTAGTCAATTTACACTTTTATTGATCGTTTGCTGTTCAAGCTGGTATTCAACACTCTTAAGCAGTAATTTCAAAAAGATCTGCTACTGTGCCTCGGTCAGATTGGTTGCCGTTGCTATGAGGGATTATTAGTTCAATAAGCAGTTTAAAAAATGATTCTTAAAACCCAACACAGAATAATTAATATGCTGCAATAGTATCTCTGACATCCCTTTACTTTTTAAATACTCCTTCGCGTTTAACTCATTGTGCATGCATCTTGATCTTTTATTGAAATTGCAGTTTTGGACCCATCTGATTTGTATCTGCTTTCCTTTAGCCTGGTATTGGGGCCATTATTCAATTTTCAGATGCGGTGTACCTGTTACTGTAAGTTCTACAATGTCCATTTAATACCAGTACAAAATACGAACAATTTTATCTATGTATGAAATATATTTTGTAGTTTCATACCATTCATTATCTTCTCAAAGGCAGTTAAGGATGGGCAACAAATATTTGGCTTGCCCACATCACATAAAAGAATTTTTAAAAATCTTAGACTTTTGTTGTTTCAGGCACCAAATAGCTGATGATACATTCTAGACATCTGTGTGGTTTCTCAAACATTCTGCACTTCTAATTCACTCACAGCACATCAAAAGGTAACATTATTCCTTCCATCTCTACAATCCTGGATTAAGTACTGACAATTGCTGAGTTACAATTCCATGAGGTCAGATATGCTCCATCACCATGTGTAAAGATTTATGCGCAAAATCTTCACAGTAAGTATTGTCATGTTATTTGACTGAGCCCAGTCCAGTCCTGAGTATGTACCTTTTCCTTGTGTGGGTATTGGATTATGATCAGGAGTAGCACCCTGGATAAATTACTTGTATTTTCTCGAGCACAGGTATGTCAGACCAGTCAATGTCTCAGGTGAGAGCAGCGATTTCAGCACAAACTCAGGAATGACCCAGAGATCTTCTGTATGGCTTGTAATGCATGTGTCATCATAAAAACTGTTAATATCATTTAATATAACATTGCAATTTGACACATAATGGTTCCTAACAATCATTTGCACATCCAAAAATAGACATATAATACAAAATAGATATTATGTTGTTAATCTACATTGAATGTTTATTGCACATGTGCCCATTAAAATCTGTCAACATTTTATATTCATTAAGTAAGTGATGTGCTATACCAATGTGGAATTTTATATGTGGGAAATATCAATTGTATTTCATATCTTTAGTGCAATCTCCAAGATCACGTACACAGAGTATCTATTGGTAATGTGAAGATCAAAGAACAAAGTTATCAATAAGATTGCAGAATAATGACATGAAAAATGTAGGCATTTTCATATTGTTACCCCGTCACTTATATTTGTCAAGATTAGATTGGTGTTGGGAAAGCACAGCAGGTCAGGCAGCATCCGAGGAGCAGGAAAACTACAACAAGGATAGAACCACCCTGGTTCTCACCATGCACCCCACCAACCTCCGCATAAACAGCATCATCTGCCGACATTTCCACCACCTCCAAACGGACCCCACCACCAGGAATATATTTCCCTCCCCACCCCTTTCCGCTTTCTGCACAGACCGTTCCCTCCGTGACTACCTGGTCAGGTTCATACCCCCCAACAACCCACCCTCCCCTCCTGGCATCTTCCCCTGCCACTGCAGGAACTGCAAAACCTGTGCCCATACCTCCCCCCCTCACCGGCATCCAAGGCCCCAAAGGACCTTCCACATCCATCAAAGTTTCACCTGCATATCCACCAGTATCATTTATTGTATCCATTGCTCCCGATGCGGTCTCCTTTATATTGGGTAGACTGGACACCTTCTTGCGGAGCGCTTTAGGGAACATCTCCGGGACACCCACACCAATCAACCCCACCACCCCGTGGCTCAACATTTCAACTCCCCCTCCCACTCTGCTGAGGACATGCAGGTCCTGGGCCTTCTCCACCCTCACTCCCTCACCACCTGATGCCTGGAGGAAGAACGCCTCATCTTCTGCCCCAGAACACTTCAATCCCAGGGTATCAATGTGGACTTCACCAGTTTCCTCATTTCCTCTCCCCCCACCTTACCCCAGTTCCAACCTGCCAGCTCAGTACCATCCTCATGACCTGTCCTACCTGCCAATCTTCCTTACCACCTATCTGCTCCACCATCCTCTCTGACCTTTCACCTTCATCCCTACCTCCATCCACCTATTGTATTCTTAGTTACCTTCTCCCCAGTCCCACCCCCCTCTCATTTATCTCTCCATCCCGGAGGCTCCCTGCCTCATTCCTTATGAAGGGCTTTGTTCCGAATTATCGATTTTCCTGCTCCTTGGATGCTGCCTGACCTACTGTGCTTTTCCAGCACCACTCTAATCTTGACTCTGATCTCCAGCATCTGCAGTCCTCACTTTCCCCTACTTATATTTGTCACCAGAGTTATACATAATGATGGATATATGAATATTTTGTTCTGTGTTTGCTTAAATTGAGAAAATACGGCATAATTCACATTTTATCCTTCCAAATACTGTATGGGCTGTGTCTAGAGAGAGTATTTGGAGCTATTATAATATTAGGGTGAAATCATGGCAGTCAGAAGTCTGTCAGTAGATGTGATTGTTGGGAGTAACTTGAAAAGAAGTGTCAAAACAATTATGTAAGTAGCATACTGGTAAATTAAAATGGACTGGTTTAAATTTGATTTTTTAAAATTTCCCCATGACATATTCGGATCAGTTTTCAAATCAGAATGATAATCTCAGTGTTTGAATTGAGCATCTCACAATTCGTATTTGACCAGGACATGCTTTTTGCAAAGTGCATGCCTCAACTGGCACGTATTCAAATAATGCCTGCTGGAAGTGCCCATGTGTGAATGATGAGTGAGACCAGGATGTGTATTGTGATGCTCCTTATGAATTGAAATGCCCTGTGCCCCTCACTGTATAGATGCAGACACCTGAACCTGCAATTGGTGCTTGTAGAACTGTACGTCAGCAGGGAGTCGGCACCTTCTCAAGAATGAGGAGAAAATGTGGGAATATAAGTAGGAGGAATCATATCTCCATAGCAACATGAAAGACAAACCAAATCATCATTAGAAACCACTCTGTAACTCTCTATTTTCATACTTTGTGCAGGGTAAAGTATAATTGTGAAAACAAAATAAATTAATGGCAGTCAACAACATTTTAACTATATGTAATTCAATATAATGCAGAAATCTAGAACTCCATCTTCTACTTTAGATTGCTAATTCTTAAGAAAATTATTACATATATTTTCTTTATCTATTAATTAAAATTTAAGTTATCACCATATTTGCAATTCCAGTTCTGAGATTAATTTTAATTTCAGGATGATTAATAAAAATATAATTGCTAGAGTCAACCAGATATGAGCTGAAAGATTGTGTGATTTTTACATTTAGATGTCTGTGTATAAATTATTTCAGTCTGTAAAAGCTTTGTCTTATATGAAGATGACTCAGAAAAGTCCCAGATTTGATTCAGGATCCGTGCTGATATCTGATCCCAAATAATTCCAACCTAAAATTAGAAAAAAAGAGGAAATAAATCTCTTAATGTTTGCGTATTCTTACATTGCAGCAGGAGCCCCTAAATGACAATCAAGCATGGAAACCCTGGAAGTTTTTTTTACTCTCCCAAGCCCAGGGCAAGAAAGGGAAAATGTTGCTCTTAACACACTCTCTCCCAGAGATCAATTAATGCAGCTCAGATGGTTTTTGCTTCCTTATGGCAACTTGAAGTTGGTGATAAGAAGCTCATAGATAAAATCCAATAGAGTACAAATAATAAAGAAAGATTTGTATGGTTATAAATTTGTGGTCACTTCCCTGAAAAGCAGATGAGATCTTTTTAACGTTTTACCATCAACAAAAATTAATATAATGGGACCTTAGATTATCCAATTAACTCAGCTCATTGCTGACCAAATTAGCTTTCCTGGATCGGATATTTGTGGGTTCGAATGTCTTACTCCAGTCCACTATTAAGACAGTGTTGTATTTTCAGCAGCGTTACCCTTTAACTTAGTTCCTGACTACCAATTCCAATGCTGAAAATGTGTTGCTGGAAAAGCGCAGCAGGTCAGGCAGCATCCAGGGAACAGGAGAATCGACGTTTCGGGCATAAGCCCTCCTTCAGGGCTGAAGAAGGGCTTATGCCCGAAACGTCGATTCTCCTGTTCCCTGGATGCTGCCTGACCTGCTGCGCTTTTCCAGCAACACATTTTCAGCTCTGATCTCCAGCATCTGCAGACCTCACTTTCTCCTTACCAATTCCAATGGCTGAGGTGAATGCTAAGATTCTTTAACACTGTTTGAAGAAGAACAGGAAGTTCCCCTGTGGTTGAGCAGCATTTCTTCCTCAGTCACCACTAAGGAAATAGTTTGATTATCTGTTGTTGCATTTCCTTACTTAAAAACAAGTAATGTAATTTAGCCCTTAAATTTACTTGCATTAACTGTTGTGGAGTCTTTTGAAAGCATGCTAAAATGCTAGATTGAGATGTCAACCTTGACAGATTGCAACATTCTTGCCTGAGTCAGTAGATTATCATTCAAGTCTCATTATTGAATCATGAGCCCAAAATCCAGGCTAACACCTCAGTGCAGTACAATGTCTCTTAGTTGTCATCTTTCAAAGAAAACATCAAATTATTGATCCATTTGCATTTGTAACTCCCCCCAAAACCATGTGTGACCCTTAGCAAAGGCCTTTTATTTGCTGTGGGTGCAGCAGGGACATAACCGCCGACAGTACTCTGCCAATGGCCTTTCTTGTCACAGAATACCAGAACTATTGCAGCACAGAAGAAAACCATTCAGTCCATCAGTTCATTAAATGGGCATCATTACCTATTGCCAATCCATAACCTTGCACGTTATTTTTATCCAAATAATCATCGAATGCCCTTTTGAATGCCTCAGTTAAACCTGCCACCACCACACTTCCAGGCAATGTATTTCATGCCCTGACTATTCACTTTTCCTCACTTCACCTTTGCTCCTTTTGTAAATCATTTTGAATGTATGCCCCTTGCTTTTGTTACTTTTATTGAGCAGGAAGTTTTTCCCTATCTAGTCTATCCAGCTCACTCAGAATTTTGGAAACCTCTGCCAGATCTCCATTTGTCTTCATCTCTCCAAGGAAAATAGTTTCACCTTCTTCAGTCTATCCTCATAACTGAAGTTCATCCCTGGAACCATTCTTGTAAATCACTTTTGCACTCTCCCCAATGTGTCACTTTCTTTGTATAATGTGGCATGCACAACTCCAGCTGAGGTCTTATACAAGTTCAGCATCATGTCCTTACTCTTTTATTTTATGTCCCATTAATAAAGCTGAGGCTACTGTATGCTTTACTTAGTGCTCTCTCTACGCATCCTTCCACTTTCAATGATCTGTGCTCAAATACGTCCAAGTCTCTCTGCTCCTGCATGCCCCTTCATAGAACTGTACCTCTATTTTATATTGTCTTTCAATGTTCTTCCTACAAAAATGCATCACGTTATAATTCTCTGGGTAATGAAACTATGAGCAATTGTCAGTGCCTCCCTTAGCTATATCTGCATGAGTATATAGTATTCACCAGTTTGTGACCATGGGCTGGGAGAGTATAGACTCTCAACCTAAATGAGTGTATCTGGACTGGTGTTGGATGCAGATGGTAAGTGTCATGCTGCACTTTTAGAGTGAGCCAGATTGTCATCCTCCAAAGAGCTGTCAGTTGGAACACACGGGAGTTGGTCTTTAGTCATTGTAATGGTTGACCCTGCAGCATAAACACAATTACTGGAATCCTGATATTAAGGGCCACCATCATGGTAACTGGTGATGATGGGCAAACACAGTTCCTGTAGTATAATGAGAATGGATATGTTATTGAGATAGTGGTGTTTAGCATTATACAACAGTGTTATGAGCTGTCACCTGCAAGAGATTATGAAGGAAAGCTGGAATAATCTGCACGAGTGAGAGATGGACTTACAGAGATCAGTATTATGTACAATAACATAAATAAGAGTTTCGAGAAACCTACCAGAACCAGACAACAGTCACTCTTAGGTAAGGGAAAACCATTACCGACCGCAAGTTTCCAAAAAGACTAAGATATCCCTATCTCCAATGTGCACAATAGAATCTCGAGCTCTGAGTCCCATGGCAACACAGACCATGAGAGCAGTGGTGGGGACACCAAGTTAAATTAGTGCCATATAGCAAAATCCATAAATGAAGTATCGGCAAGAGCAAAAGAAAATTTAAAAATTGGAAAACTAACATAAGTGAAAAGTACACTGAAAACCAATAGTAATGTCAGCGTCATTCCAACAGTCACTGCCTCTCATGTATCCATTTGATTATTCTTGAAGATCCTCTGAGAGATCCACATTGGGCTGTTATGAAAGAAGTAACTCCAAAGGTACCAAATAATATTGAGTTTGCATGCAAAAGAGTAGAAGCACAAGGCTACTATGTTCCTGTATGCAGTCAGACCTCTGGCTGTCAACGTCATTGTGAAGAGACCATTTCCGTTTTCAAATCTATGCTAAAAGCATTCAATGCACATTTCAGCACAAAACAGAACCTTGTAGTCAAGCAAGCACAATTTAATCAGACATCCCAGAGTTGGGGGTAATTTCTTTGATCAATTTCTTTACTGACCTAAAAAGGTTTGCTGATTGGTGCTGATATGGAGCACTGAAAGATGAGCTTGTTTGCAATCGAGTCATTGCCCGTGTCTGCAATGAAACATTCTCAGCTTTTACTTATGGTCAAAAGAAGACTCAAGCACATTAAGAACCGAATTTGGTACACTTGAATAAGCCATTCAGTACACTGTGCAAACCAATGGGATTGGGCTCTATTCTGGTTAAATATCGAGGCCTAAGATGAATAATTTAGTTGGGTAGGTTTACAGAAGGAACATGCGCTTTCTCATAAGCCCACAACAGGGCAAGATTGGGAAAGCAGTACAAGAGGCACTTTAAAAAATGTTCTTATGGTGGAGCAAACCAAAATCACAGACAGCAGAGTGCCCAGCAAATGGAGCAGAGTGTTTCCAATGCAGGAAGGCAAGACACTTCAAGTGGTTTTGCAGAGCAACAAAAAGGAAAAAGCAAGAGAAAATCTCCAAAAATAGGAAATTCAATACATTTGGAAATACATAAAATCAAGGAAGTAAAAGAGAGAATCATATGAGTCACACTGGACAAGACAGAGTTTAAGCAAGACATTGGCACAGATGTTCAAATTTGGCAGACCATTTGCAGTGGCTCAAAGCAGATGTCCAGCAATAAAATAAATTATATTACAAAGTCAGATTCTGCAGATCTTCAACCAAAAGGGTAGATCATTCCCACACTTAACCACAAAGGGCAAAAGATCAGTGTGACTCTTTATATTGTAGTGAATAAAAAGAATATTGCAATTGAGTAGAAATGCATGCATTCAACTAGGTCTTCTGGAAAGAGCAGAGAAAGTCCTGCAGCAAGACAATGGAGCAGAAATTCCACTGAATTCTAGCAGCTCTTTTAGGATTTGGTAATCTCAAGAAAGAATATCACTCTGGGTGGTATTTTACCAGAATCTAAGCGTCATGGACATGGTAAGATCTGTGTAGGGATTGGATGAGGAGTCCGACAAAGCCCATCTTGACATTGAGAGCATTAAGCATCATATTTGAATTATTTGCTGGTGCATTTCTCAATCGGCAGTAGTGAGTTGCCGATTAAGGGGGAATTATAATTTGTTAAGTGCCTTGATAATGGCCCAACTTGCCTCAAGATTCAGCTTTCCAACTTACCCAGATGCACCAAACAAGCTAGACATCAAAAAAAACTCAATGGAAACCAGAATAGGGGCTTGGTGAATTCAATTTGCTGCTTTCTCCAAGCAACCTCTACATTGTGTGCAATCAAATTGCATTCTAGGGCATGAGGAATAGTCACCAGCACTTCATCCACGGGCATTGCCATCATGCGTTTGCCAACCCCTCATGATCATCATGGCAAAAAGGCAGCTCTCAAGGGCAACTAGGAATGGCTGATGAATGCTGGCCCAGCCAAAAATGCCCACATCCCACGAGTAAATTTTAAAATGTGCCGGTAGTTTATGTGGTAAATACACTGCATGTGCAGCAAGCGTGTATTTATATAAAGTGTCAGGGGAACTTTTGTTCAGCAAAGTTCATGGAGGCATCTAAAAGTCAGGGGGTCTTGATGCAAAAGTCAAGGGCAGCCTGCCATTCGGTCCAGGGATTTGGCATGATCAAGTGCCCAGTTGCTGTGATTTTGGGGAGGGCACTGAGTCTGAGCAATCTGGGGACTGGGTAATGGTGCTCCATAGCGGGCATTTCCTGGGGGAAAATGTACAATGTTTAGTTAAGACACTTCTCGACAAGGTTTGTCTGGTTTAATTGTTCACATGGTGAGTCAAGATTAGGCTGCAGAGACCAAGGGAAAATGGGATTGGATGTGAACACGTGGGGCCATATCCAGGGGAGAGGACTCAGGAACTTATTCATCATGCCTTGGAATCAAAAGCTGGAAGGAAAGACGGTTGACAACTGGAAGCGGGAGTGGGAGGGTTGGTGATATGCAGAGGGGGAGGGCTTCAGTTTTTCTAAGGGGGAGTTTATGGGAAAGGGGTGAAGCGGAAGGGGGTTTGTCCGCACGAAAGATTATGCTGGATTCAAGATGGGACAGTGCACAACCACACCATGCATGGTCATCTCATTTGCCAGGAGCTGGGGGATAGTTGGTGCAATGCATGTTCATGTAGGTTGGTTAGGTGGGGACGTGGGAAGATTCAAAGTCTATGTGTTTACAGGAAGGGCAATCAGGAAGAGGATTTTGATTTCTGGTCTTTTTGTTCTTCTTCCTTCTGCTACGTCTTTGTGAACTCTGTTTCCACAGCTGTGGTTGTCCCGTGATTCCTCTGTCACCATGTCTTCGGTCCTGAGGGCCAGTGCATGGGCTGATGGACTGTAGCTGTGTACGCCTCTCCAGCGGGCCCTCAGGGAGCTGGGCCTGACTCTCCATGGCAGATAGCAACCTGTCCATGGAGGCAGCCAGATGGTTGCAGGACTTACTGCACTGCTGCAGTTTCTGGGCTCTGAGGGTCATTGTGTCCTACATCCCCATCTGCCATTGCTGCTCCTCCTGCTGTTTGGGGGCGAAGTCCCTGATTGCTGAATTGTCACCTCCTGCCTGGGGCTGAGCAGGTGCTACTCCCAGTTTTCTCCTGCGAGGGCCAGAATTCTTTCACCATATGGGGTGAGGGACCTTGGGTCTGGTACCCCTCTGTCCATATGGCTCTCTGCTTCATTTTGGGCGATCTTGTTCTGCATAAGAGAAAGGAAGGCATTAATGTGGGTGGCAGGTTCCTTCTGATGCAGGTGGCCAAATGATGGTAAGGTATTCTGAGGAAATGAATTGGTATCACAGAGCAGAGTCGATACAGGTTTAGTGGTGTGCAAGGCTGGGGGTTAGAGCAGGATGGTGACGGCAAATGAAGGAAGATTTTGCAGGCAACAGTGACAGTAGCAGACATTGAGGCTTAATGGAAGGTGAGTGCAGTAGCAGTGATAGAGTGAATGTGAGGTAGCAGAAAGAGAAGCGTGACACTTACCCTGGGGTGCAGTGGACCATCTTCTGGCACTACTGACCATTTCTGCAGATGATCCTCTGGTCTTTAATTGTAGTTTTGTAGTAACAAAGGCTTTGAGGGAAGTTACTCGTCATGGAAATAACCATGTGTAGAGTTCACAACAGTCTGTACATTGGTCAGAATTTCCAACGACTTTGAAAGTTTCAGAATGTCTTGCTAAACCTGTGCAAACAATAGTCAGACACCAACAAAAACCTATTATCTTCTGGTCTTTCAGACAGGCCATAGAGTAGAACTCTTCAACTAAAGGGAAAGCATAATTGATCACAGTAGATGGCTATTCTGGGTGGCTGGAAATTATCAGACTTTACACTGCACTGAGACAGTGATCAAATCACTGAAAAATCTTTTTCACATGAGAGTTTCCAGATGAGATTGTTTCAGACAATGGTTCACCATTTGTGCATGAATACTTTGAGATTCACAACAGCATTGGAATTAATTGTATCACACAGCTTCCTCTTCAGCTACAGGTCAATGGAGAAGCTGAGAGATCATGAAAGGGGTAATGACTGAAAACGGCGTTTGAGATTCAACTTAAATGAATTATAGAACAACACTCTTGAGCAATGGATATTCACTGACAGTTATCTATTGGCAAAAGACAAAAATGCAAGTTCACTGTACATCCAAAAGGCCATAAAAGCAACCAAGAATTACCAAAAAAGAAAACAGAAGAATTGGTGTCATTCTGGGCATGAAGTAAAGACTTTGATGCCAGGTCAGAAGATATGGATCAGAGATAGGAATGAGAAGGCACAGTCTAAACTGGCAGAGCAACCACATCTTTGCATTGTTTGAACTCTGGCGAGAACGTTCATAGGGAACAGAATAGCATTAAGTCCACTCAAGAGCCGATAATGAATGAGCATGAGTATCACAAAGTTTAGAAAAAGAAAAGAACTACCATGATTACCTGATAGAATGATAATCATATTACTGGGGCTGTAAAAATACCACAGACCTGTAAAATGTACACTTTGTGGGTAGATGCAGAGGCAGGAGGAGGCGATGGTGGGCAGGTGGGGAGAATGTAAATAGTTTAAAGAAATATTTAAATAATGTTTTTGTAAAATTGAGAGAACTCGTGTACAGATATAGATGAATGAGAATGGAGATGATAATAAGATGCTGACATTTACATAAAAGTGACATTAGCATTCATGTGCAAGAAATTGTGAAGAAGAGGTGGAATAGGCTGTTAGTATTTAGAGATGTGCTTACCGAGAGCAGTATTATGTACCATACAATAAATTTAAAAAGCTGCATATAATTAATACGTAAGAAGAAACCATTCCAGGCCACAAACTACCAGCAGTGACAAGGATAGTCATCTTTCCAATGGGCTGAATACAGCCCTGAGCCACAGGCTTGGTTGCAAATTCAACTTTAGAAGTGGACTTGCCATCCTGCTCCCATGGCAGTTCCAGGGATTCCAGTTCTGCCTTGATCACCTTATGAATCTCTGAAACACAAACCCTTGTCTTGGATCTTTTGTCTGCATTTTGCACCTTTTGTCAGGCAAATATATGCAGAGAAAATGTGAGATTTCCACTGATGCTGAGGAAAGTCCCTTTCTGCTGGCATTTCCCCCAATCCTTTAAGGTACCCGGTTTCCAGTTGTCCATAAGACCTTAAGAAATAGCAACAGGTGTAGGCCATTTGGCCCCTCAAGCCGGCTGCACCATTCAAGAGGATCATGGCTGATCTGACATTCCTTACATTCGTATTCTTGCTGTTTCCTCAAAACCTTTGATTCCCCTACTGATCAAAAATCTATCTACATCGGCTTTAAATATACCCAAGGACTCTGTCCCACAGCTCTCTGTGGCAATAAGTTCTAAACGCTCACAACTATCTGAGAGAAGAAATTCCTCCTCATCTCAGTTTTATGTTGGTGATCCTTTATTCTGAGACTATCCCCTCTGGTCTTAGATTCTCCCACGAAGGGAAACATCCTCTCAGCATTTACCCTGTCAAGTCCCTTACGTTTCAATGAGATCACCTCTCTGTCTTCTAAACTCCAGGAGTGGAGTCCCAATCTGTTTAGCCTTTGTTCATAAGACAATCCCTTCATACCAGGGATCATCCTAGTGACCCTTCTCTGAACTGCGTTCAATGAAATGAGATCTTTCTTTAAGTAAGGGGACCAAAACTGGTCACAGTACTCTCGATGTGGTTCTCATCATCACTTTGTACAGTTATAGTAAGACGTCCTGACTCTAAAACTTGAACCTCCTTGAAATAAATGCTAACATCCCATTAGCATTCCTGATTACCTGCTGTACCTGTATGCTAGCTTTCTGTATTCATGTACAACTTGCCCCAAATTCCTTTGTGTTGCAGTTTTCTGCAGTTTTTCATCATTTAAATAATAGTCTGTTCTTTTGTTTTCCCTTTCAAAATGAACAACTTCACATTTTCCGACACTGTACTCCATTTGCCAACTTCTTTCCCACTTATGTAACCTATCAATATTTCTCTAAATTGTTTGTATCCCTCTGACAACCTATCTTTTCACCTATTTTTTTGTGTTGTATGCAAATTTGGCTCCAGTACATCCACTTCCTTCCTCTAAATCGTTAATATATATTGTAAACATTTGTGGTCCCAGCACTAACCCATGTGGAAACCCACTGGTCACATGTCACCTAAAACAAATCTATTATCCCTACTAACTGTTTCTTGTCCATGAGCCAATTCTCTGTCCATGCCAGTATACTATCTAACACCATGGGCTCTTGTGACTTGTGAGGTTATTTTATGACTTAATCTTTTGTGAGGTACCTTTTCCAACCTGGAAGTCCAAATACAATACATCTTCTGGTTCCCTTCTATCCATTCTGATTGAGACTTTCGTGGAAAACTTTAATAAATTACTTAGACACAACTTCTCTTTCATGAAGCCATGCTGACTCTGCTTGATTAGATTACAACTTCCCAAATGTCTGTGATTACTTCCTTAATAATTTATTCTAATATTTTTCCAACAGTAGATGTTGGACTAATTGGCTTATAGTTGCCCTTTTTTTTGCCTCCCTTCCTTTTTGAATAGGGGTGTCATGTTAGCAGTTTCCAATTCTGATACTTCTCCAGAGATTCAATGAATTGAAAAATTACAACTATTGCATTCACTATCACTGTAGCTACCTCTTTTAGGAATTGTAGGATGCAAACCACCCTGAATTTTGAATTTATCCCAGTCTATGGGGCTATCACTGACTTTGGCCACCTTATATGCTTTGCTTTTCAACTTAATACTCACCTTAACTTCATTACTGGGGTGTATTTTTGCTGAGAATCATGAAGTAACTCCTTGAACGCCTCCCACTGTTTGCTTGCTGTCATACTTGTTAATCTAACTACCAGTTTACTTTCGCTAACTTTATCCTCATTTCATTGTATTCCCTTTATTTATGTCAAACACAGTTATTTCTGACCCAAGTTTCTCATTCTCAAACTGAGTATTAAATTTTATCATAGTTATGATCACTACTTCTTAGAGGATCTTTTACTCAGAGGTTATTTATTAAACCTGCCTCATTGCACGTTACCAGATCCAAGATAGTCTGCTCTCTGGTCAGGTCCATGACATATTGCTCTAGAAAACTATCCCTAATGCACTGTATGAGTTCTTTGTTGTAGCTACACTTTCCACTTTAACCCAATCACCATGAAGATTAAAGTCACCCATGATTATTGCCCTATTCTTTTTAAAATGATCCTATTATTTGTTGATTTATAACCTTTCCCACAGAGTAGCTACTTTTTGTAGGTCTATACACTACTCCTACTAAGGTGTTCTTTCCCTTGCTGTTTTTTTACCTTTGCCCAAATGTACTCTACATCTTCTGAGCCTAGTTCATCTCTCACACCTGTCCTAATTTCATTTCATATTAATAGATGAATCCCATCAGCTTTTCGATTCCTCCTGATCCTCTGGGAGGTCAAATATCCTTGAATGTTAAGTTTCCCATTTTGATCTCCTTGTAACCATGTCTCTGCAATAGTTATCAATCATATTCATTTGCTTTGCTTTGCATCATCAGCTCATCTACCTTAATCCAAATGCTTTGTGCATTAAGATACAAAGTCTTGTTTTGTTATTGAGCTTCCCTACATTTTTACGGTTCCTTGGTAAATAATGACATCCATATGTTTTGTCCTTTCCTTTTTATTTTCTGGTAACAATCAACCCCATCACAAAGTTGCAACCTTCTCATTCATTACGATATCTTATATCTTGAAGTTTATAATTTTCCATGCAACTGAACGCCCCATTCCATACCACGACCACCACACACCCAATAAGTTTAAAACCCGATCTACAGCCCTACTTATGTGATATGCTAGGACTCTGTGAATACTGCATGATTCAGGTGGGAGCCCATCCTTCCCCGTACAGTATTGGTGCCAAAGTCCCTGAATTTAAACTTATTTCTCCCACACTAATCTTTGAGGCATATGTTATTCACTTTAATCTTGTTGTCCCTCTGCCAATTAGTTCATGGCTAAGGTGGTAATCTTGAGATTACTAATTTTTTAGTTCTGCTTTTTAAATTTAGCTCCTTGTAGCTAAATTTCCTCTTTCTGCTTACAACATTGGTACATGGACCATGACAACTGGATTCTTCTCCTCCCACTTCAAGTTCCAGTACAGTCCAGATGAGCTATTTTGAACTCAGGCACTAGGCAGGCAACACACTCTTCAGGATCTCGATCCTGGCCCCAGAGACTAGTGTCTATTCCCTGGACTGTTCCACCCTCAATTATAACTACATTTCTCTTTTCTCCCTCTCTTGAATCTCTCTCTTGAATGTACCATGGTGCTATGGTTAGTTTGCTCATCTTTGTTACAGCCCCTCCTCATCCACATGGGGAAAAAGAGTCTCAAATCAAT
This sequence comes from Chiloscyllium plagiosum, assembly GCF_004010195.1. NCBI lineage: Eukaryota > Metazoa > Chordata > Chondrichthyes > Orectolobiformes > Hemiscylliidae > Chiloscyllium > Chiloscyllium plagiosum. Next base: position 34,085,647 of record NC_057724.1, on the reverse strand, counting down.
TAGACATGCTCAGTGGCTGAGGCTCCTTCAGCACTACCCCCTGGTTGTCTCATGCTAATTAATCAGCCACTAGAGAAACTTGGGTAATAAGCAGAGGAAGGTGAAGATTCCTTGATGTACATGCAACAATTCTGTACCACTATGAAAGCTGGTGAGGATGCGGAATGTGATGTGATCCCTACTTTTCTTCCCACCTTCATTCAATTCTTCACAGAGTGAAGTTCAACTCATCCATTCACCTTACAGTGCGGAAAAGGTCATTCACACTGACCCAGTCTCTTACAAGGTGCCCACAGTGACTTACCTTTGTGCCATCTGTTGTTCAGGCAACATTATTATTCATGACAGTTATTTGTAACCTAGAGAAGGTTGCATAGCCAGCTATATCTGTACCATGGGGGTGATATACTGGGTGGATTGTGGCATCTTTCAAATCTGTTGATAGCAACAACTAAATTTTCATGAAGGTGGAGATTTAGTTTACCTGGATGCTCAGAAGTTTTCTGTTGTGATATCAAGCACGTGACAAATTTTGCCAGTCAATTCTTTTGTAGCCTTCTCTCAGAAAAACTGCTCGCAGAATGTCAGCTTATAAAGCAGGGCTTTCACGATTGGGTTCAGGCACTATGTTCTTCCTGCACCAGATTCACAACTTCTTCTGGGCTCACTGATAGATTCATTGACAAAGTAGAGAAGATGGTAATTTAGTACATCACGTATGTGCCAAATGTAAATGAGGTATCCAGTGTACCTCCACTTTCTGTGTGTTATAGAGTTGGCCAGTAACTATGTAGGTCACGGCACTTCAAAGACATGCTCTGAAGTAGATGCACTGGTGTCTGGTTGTGTTGTTTTCTGGCATATCGATAGAAATTAAAAATAAAGAAATTCAAACTGGTTGCTGAGAAATAGAGTTCACATCACATTCCATTAAAGGAGTAAACTGAGGATTTCAGGACAGTGTTTTCCTGCCAAATAATTATGCATAGTAGGATTAGGAGAAAGAAAAACAGAATGTCATGTTGACTTGTACTTTTCCACCTTTGTCACATTTAATGGCCTTGCCTCAGGATTTGTTGACTATCCTCCACACAAAGGATAGGAGAATACAGAGATCGTAATTTGGCACCTTTTGCAGTTCTTTCTCTCTTTATGGACTCTCTGCTTCTCTTCATTTAAATGTACAAAATGAGTAATTAGTTATTGTGAAGCTATTGGTATGGAGATCATAATGCATGCACTTACATTTGAGGCCAGTAATGGAATGATTGCAGGGAGGTAGTGAGTGAAGGAACATGGGCAAGTGGGGGCTGGCAGTATTATGGAAACACATTGGTTCCTGGGCAATAAATAAATTTTGAGCACCCTGAACCAGTCTAAATTGAAATTGCTGCAATTCCTGGGGAGTTTGGACAGCATCTCACACTTCTGCTATTCAACAAGGCCATTAAAGCTTTTCCTTAACTTTTTTAAAAGCATTTCATGTTGGTACTTTTCCTGCTGTTCCCCAAACATGGCCTCCGTTTTTTTTGCTTCCTTGGTCCAGCAACATCTTCACAGTTGTTTTGAGGAATGTGAGGGTTCACTTCTCTCCCAGCAGATCTCGTCATTCATTTTTCTAATGAAGAAACCTTGATCCTTTGCTGTCAAAATAATATAGTGGCTGATTGTACCTTTAAATTGCTGCAGAAGAGCAGAAAACACTTGCAACAAAATGCCGGTTCTTGCCCCTGATGGTGAAGCCAATAGTAAGTGGTGTTGCTTGTGCCTTGATTTACTCTAAATATTAATCTTACACTAAACATAGAAACCTGATGTAAGATCCTCTGCTTGATGTTTGGTGCATGTGATTTGTAATCTCTGCTTGGGATCTTGCCTACGTGAAGAGCTCAAACTTGAGTAGCAACAGATTGTTCAATATGGAGAAATTTCACTGGTAAACTTAACACCTAATGCACCGAATGCAATATGCATTGGATTGGGAGTTGGTAATTTTGACTTTGGATTAAAATAAGGCAGTCAGTATCATATCAACCAAACCAGTCCCAATTTTCACGACAGAGTAGTCAGACAGTCACAGACATGTACAGAACTAAAACTGACCCTTTGGTCCAACTCGTCCATGCCAACCAAATATCCTAAACTAATCTAGTCCCATTTGCCAGCACTTAGAGGGTCATAGAGATGTACAGCATGGAAACAGACCCATTGGTCCAACCTGTCCATGCCGACCAGAGTAAACCTCTATAAGGTCACCCCTCAGCCTCCGACGCTCCAGGGAAAACATCCCCAACCTGTTCAGCATCTCCCTATAGCTCAAATCCTCCAACCCTGGCAACCCTGGTAAATCTTTTCTGAACCCTTTCAAATTTCACAACATCTTTCCGATAGGAAGGAGACCAGAATTGCACGCAATATTTCAACAGTGGCCTAACCAATGTCCTGTACAGCCACACATGACTCCCAACTCCTGTATTCAATACTCTGACCAATAAAGGAAAGCATTCTAAATGCCCTTTTCATTATCCTATCTACCTGCGACTCCACTTTCAAGGAGCTATGAACCTGCACTCCAAGGTCTCTGTTCAGCAACACTCCCTAGGACCTTACCATTAAGTGTATAAGTCCTGCTAAGATTTGCTTTCCCAAAATGCAGCACCTCGTATTCATCTGAATTAAACTCAATGTGCCACTTTTCAGCCCATTGGCCCCTCTGGTCCAGATCCTGTTGTAATCTGAGGTAACCCTCTTCGCTGTCCACTACACCTCCAATTTTGGTGTCATTTGCAAACTTACTAACTATACCTCTTATGCTCGCATCCAAATCATTTATGTAAATGACAAAAGGTAGAGGAGGCTGATATCCCTCTAAGGCCCATTCCTGATGAAGAGCTTATGCTCGAAACATCGATTCTCCTGCTCCTCAGATGCTGCTTGACCTGCTGTGCTTTTCTAGCACCACACTCTCGACCCCCATATCTCTCTAGACCCTTTCTGTTCAGATATACTATTCAGATGCCTTTTAAATGTTGTAATTGTACCAGCCTCCACCACTTCCTATGGCAGTTCATTCCTTACATGCATCACCCTCTGTGTGAAAAAGTTGCCCGTTAGGCCCCTTTTAAATTTTTCCCCTCTCACTCTAAACCTATGCTCTAGTTTTGGACTCCCCCACGCCAGGGAAAAAATCTTGTCTATTTACCCTATCCATGCCCCTCGTGATTTTATAAACCTCAATAAGGTCACCCCTCAGCCTCCAATGCTCCAGGGAAAACAGCCCCAAGCCTATTCAGCCTCTCCCTAGAGCTTAAATCCTCCAACCCTGGCAACATGCTTGTAAATCTTTTCAAGTTTCACAACGTTGTCCCTATAGTTCCTGACCAATGTACTGTACAGCCACAACATGACCTCCCAACTCCTATATTCAACGCTCTGACCAATAAAGGAAAGCATACCAAATGCCTTCTTCACTATCCTATCTACCTGCGATTCTACTTTCAAGGAATTATGAACCTGCACTCCAAGGTCTCTTTGTTCAGCAACACTCCCTAGGACCTTACCATTAAGTGTATAAGTTCTGCTCTGATTTGCTTTTACAAAATGCAGCACCGTACATTTATCTAAACTAAACTCCATCTGCCACTCCTTGGTCCATTGGCCTATCTGATCAATATCCTGTTCTGTGAGGAAACCTTCTTCGCTGTCCACTACACCTCCAATTTTGGTGTCATCTGCAAACTTACTAACTATACCTGCTATGTTCACATTCAAATTATTTATATAAATGACGAAAAGCAGTGGAGCCAGCACCGATCCTTGTGGCACACCACTGGTCACAGGCCTCCAGTCTGAAATGCACTCCTTCACCCCCACCTTCTGTCTTCTACCTTCAAGCCAGTTCTTTATCTAAATGGCTAGTTCTTCCTATATTCCATGTGATCCAGCCTTGGTAACCAGTCTCCCATGAGGAACCTGTACAGAAGAGCTTGGAAAGCAGGTTAAGCTAAATACCTGTAAAAGTTTAACATTTTTACAGTATATCAAATGCGTGGCCCAAAGCACAAAGGACATTATTACACTTATTTCTAAACATGAACTATGAAATTCAGAAGCTGGGAATAGGTCTTTAAAGGAGCAATGTTCATTATTTTTATCTTGTACATTTAACTCTGACTGGAGAATTGGCTCACTTGTTCAAGTTCCTGTGGTAGATCACAAATTGGTCCTACCTCTGTTGATCTCAGTTGAATACTAGTCTGGTTGTTTCTGATATTGACCCATAGACCACCATTGAATGGGGTCAGGCGATAGGTAGGTGACAGTGCCCATTCACATTAAAAAATAATGTACCCAATGCAGTTATTAAGAGCCCTACTTGTCTTTTGTCTTCATGTTCTAGTTGCCATTGGAATTCCAATTTGTAGTAGTGTTTCCATCAATTCTAATTGAGGCATGTGGACTCCATTTTGTCCTTGCAGCATTATGCCTTAATTAACACCATTAAGTACCTGCAAAACATTAGCTCAAAATGGCCATTATATCAGGATCAAAAATGATCCTCCTTACAATTGAACTGTGAGTTTCGTGCCTCTTGCTGTCTTCCACTTACTTGTTTAGGGTTGTGCAGTTTTGGGAACAGAGTGCAGAACAGCAAGGATTGTACAGAAGTCTATGTTTGTATGGGAACATAGACAATGTCTATAGGATTAGGATAAGAAGAATAGAAAGTATAGTGGAAAAATGTTCCAACTTCAATGTGAAAACATTGCTCAATAGTTATTGAATCCTTCATAAACATGCTTCATAAAAATCTTTCATAATCAATGCATTGGATGTGCTTGGTATGATAAATTGATCCATATAAAAATGAACTTATCTCCAGATGTAAAGTAATAATCTATCTAATTGTGTAGCAGCTAATTATTTTAATAGACAACCTTAAAGTGTTTAAAAACGTTGAAGTTTTAAAGGCTTTGATTTAACTTTGTGGCATTATTTAATAAGAGATGGATAAACTAATTGAACCAGGTAACATGCTGCTTTTACAGTCTATTTGATCTTCCTCTCTATTGAAAATATTATTGGTTCGGGCGTGAAACCAATGTTGCAACCTAACCCTTGGGTTTTCTACATGGTGAATTAGGATAAAATTGCACCCTTAAAGAGTGTGCTTGGACTTCAGATTTATCGTGACTGGTTCATAGTGAACATCTATTTGCCTCTGCTTTTTGCAAGCGTTGTCAGTCATTTAATTATCTTCACTTGCAGAATCAAGTAAATTTTGCAAATATGGTTTCTGGTGGTCTTATGGCACAGTGCTAGTGTCCCTATCTTTGGACCAGCAGGCCTTCATTCAAGTTCCATCAGCTCCTGAGGTGTATCAAAACATGTCTGAACAGGTTGATTAAAGTAGCTATATAGTAGCTTTCCATGCACGTCAGATTATGTTGAAAGATGGATCAGTACGCACTAAATGTTTCAGTGAAGCAATACTGCACTATTTCTTTTGAAATAAATGACAAATAATTATTGTAAAGTGTATTTTCCCAAACTTTCATTGAATCTACCATCACTCCTTTCACTTAGCAATCAATGACTGAATATCCCTTAACCTATTGTCTATTTTGCCCATTCTGAATTTCAATCGAGACCAATGCTGTAAAAAGACACCCCTACAATCTAGGCTGTGTAGTACCAAGCCATTTCTTTGGATGCAAGTGACTTATTTTGAATTTTAAGAAGAAATCCTAGTTATTTTATTGACAATTGCAGTTATCATATAGTATTCCTAGAAAATATTTAATAAATATTTTACAATATCAAGTTTATCACACATGTAAGGAAGACAAATATTTATGTATTTTCTAATCGAACTTTTCAGGGATGTTATTACACACCTCTGAAGCAAATGGGACTTGAACCTGGACCCCTAGCTCAGAGGTAGGGACACTATCATTGTTCCACAAGAGCCGCTGAAACCTGCTTAATCAATCCATTGAAGGTATTTTCCTAATTAAACTTTTCAGTGAGATTATTACACACCTCTGGAGAAAGTAGGACTTGAACCTAGGACTCACAGCCCAGAGGTAGGGACACTACCACTGTACCATAGAGCCATAAAACCAAAACGAAGCAAGTAGTGAAGTAATTTATATCGGGTAACCCCTTGAATCAGAGAATTGAAGAAAGATTGGCCAAGTCTGTTCTTTCAGTCTTGAAAGCAGGCATCTGAGAGGTAATGTTACCGAAACATTTTTTTAGATTAGATTAGATTACTTACAGTGTGGAAAGAGGCCCTTCGGCCCAACAAGTCCACACTTCGGCCCAACAAGTCCACACCCACCCAGACCCATTCCCCTACATTTACCCCTTCACCTAACACAACGGGCAATTTACCATGGCCAATTCACCTAACCTGCACATTTTTGGATTGTGGGAAGAAACCGGAGCATCCGGAGGAAACCCGTACTGACACGGGGAGAATGTGCAAACTCCGCACAGAGTCACCTGTAGTGGGAATTGAACCCGGATCTCTGGCGCTGTGAGGCATATATGATAGTAAATTGTACAGGAAACATAAGTCTAGCTCCATTTAAAAAAAAACAAAAATGAACATTTTCAGAGCAGCCTATTGAGCATGAACTTTAAATTGTTTTAATATAAGGTTGACCAACTGTGAGTCACACTATCTTATAACCAGCATCATCAAAGAAGGCACTAAGATACAAATGTGAATTGTGCTGAGGCTGGTATTCTAGTCTACTGCAAAATTAGGAAAGTAGAGAGGTTTTTAAAATAAATAATGTGGACCAAGGAATCAAGTTTGGGAAGATGTGAGAAATCAAAATGTGAAGAGACAAGGTAAGAGAAAAAAGTATTCATATGTGAAATGATAAACATACCATGACAGGAAGGGCTACATAGTGCAAATCTAAAATGTGAATCAACACATAAGGCTAGACATTACAATATTAATAAAGGCTAAGACTGTGTGTAATAATGCACGCGGTATTTGAAACAAAACAACTAAACTGCGAGCACAAATAGATGTAAGTATGTACAGTCTAACAGCCATTGGAGAGACATGACTGCAGGACAACATAGATTGAAACCTGAATACTGAAGGATACATGGTATTTATGTTTGGATAGAAACTAAAAGATAGAGGAGTGGCTATGTTAATGAATCGTGATATTAGCACAATAGGGAGGGATGACCTAAATTCAAGAAACCAGGATGTAGGAGCAGTTTGGGTATAGGGTAAGAAATTACCTCAGTAACAATTCACTTGTTGGAGTAGTGTACCAACCTCCTAACAGTAACCAACACAGTTGGATAGAGTATTTGCAAAGAAGTAATGGGAGCCTCTCAGACAGGTGTAGCAATAATCTTGGAAGAATGTAATGTACATACTAGAAAAATCAATGGAGAAATGAAGACTCAGTGAGGAATCATTGAATGGTTTCTAGATAGTTTCTTAGAGAAGCACATTCTGGACCCACGTAGAGAGCAGGTTATACTGAACATGGTATTGTGTTATGAGATAGGATCAAGTCATACTGTCGTAGTGAAGGAACTCCAACCAACCATAGTTTGATTGCATTTTACACTATGTGGGAGAGAAGAATGGCTCCAAGACGAGTATTTTAAACATAAAGAAAATAATTAAGTAGGTATGAAAATACAGCTAGTTAGAATGAACTGGCAAATTTAGTTAAGCGATAGGTCAATAGAGATTGACTGGCAGAAATTTAACAGGGTAATCAAATACAGGGAAAAGATACAATCCAATGAGAGTGAAGGATTCCAAGAGGAGGACCCATCATCTATAGTTAACTAAGAAGATTAAAGATAATATCAAACTAAAATAAAAAGACATATAATTGTACAAAGATGGGTGGTAAGTCAGAAGATTAGATAGCATCTAATTAAGGGCAAAGAATGATTAAAAGATTAGCGAGGAGGAAAACGTTAAAAAATGAAAGAAAACTAGCCACGGCTACAAAAACAGATAGTAAGAGTTTCCATAGACATTTAAAAACACAGTTAACAAAGTGAGTATTAATCCTATGGAAAGTGAATCTGGGAACTTAATAATGGAAAATAAGGAGATGGCAGATGAATTGAATGAGCACTTTACATCATCTTTATTAGAGGGGAGACAAGCAACATTCCTAGAAATAGCTGTAACGCAGGAAATTGAAGGAAAGAACTCATGAGAAATACAGTCGTCAAGGAAGTTGTGCTGATCAAATTGTTGGAGCTGATAGTTGACAAGTCCCTGTGTCCTGATGGATTTCACCCTCAGGCCATGTAAGAAGTGGCTAGTGAGATCGTTCACACATTGGTTCAGATCTTCCAAAATTTCCTTGATTCGGGAAATGTTCCACTAGATTGGAAAGTACTGAATAAAATTCATTTATTAAGACTAACAAGGGATTGCAACACTCCAAGATGCAGAGAAATATGGATGTCCTGGAAGTAAGAACATTTCTTTTTTCACTGGTCATGAGATTTTGAAACTTTCTTCCTTAAAAGACCTTGGAAGCAGAGTCTTTGAATCTTTTTAGGGCAAAGGTGGATAGATTCTTGATCGGCAAAGGGATGAAATGTTATTATGGGAAGGCAGAAATGTGGACCAATTACGTCAACCAATGATTTTATTAAATGATGAAGCAGACTCTCAGGGCTAAGTGTGTGTCTCCTGCTCTTTGTTTGTATGTTTGCATGGTCATAAACCATTTACAGAGCTCACCTCCCAGCTAAGATTCCACACAGCACTGAAATAAAAACAGGAAAAGTCAGAAGTGCATGTGAGTCAAAATTTGAACATGAAAGGACAGACTGGTATTTCAGGGTGATTTCCTCATGGATCACTTCATGAGTTTTGACAAGAGTTCTGAACAAATACTACCACTCATCATTTTGTCCTTTCTGACTTAATATACCTAGATTCTGCCTGAACCAATACCTCTTTGAAGGTAATCCATTGCTCAGATACTACTTTTCAAACTAAACTTTGGTTCCAGTTCTATTCTTGCCCCTTTGATGTCAGTTCTTCTCCAGTTAATTCTTTCTTGTATTTGACCAATGTCATTTTCCTCTGTCATTCTAAACCATATGATATGACGATCACTGTCCCCTAAAATGTTTGCCACTATCACTTAATCTACTTGGCTCACCTCATTCCTAAGAACCAGATCTAGCAGTGCCCCCTTATTAAAATTTGCCTTATTGCTCAAACAGAAAATGATAGAAATATATAAAATGTCTGTTATCATCTAAACAAAGTTGATGATTTTTCTTTTCACCAGCTGTTTAGACAGTTTATACCATAAGCTCATAAGTTAAAGAAAAGATGTAGATTGAAACAGCACTTTCATGAGTTCAGAGCACCTAAAGATGGGCCTAATTGAAGGTCTTTTGAATTGGAATTGAAATTGTAGTATAGAGAACACAGCAGTTAATTTGTACAGAGCTAGATTTATCACAAATAGTAATGAGATAATAACTAAATAATCTGTCTTGGAAAGATGCTGGTTGTGGGATATATGTTGGATTGATAAACATGTTGACTTTGAATGCAATATCACTGCATCTGCATGAGTTGGAGATAAATCTAGGTTCCCAGGCAAAAGGTCAGTAATGCCCAACTAACTGCACTATGCAATCCATCTTCTGATTTATCTAGTTTTCAGTTTCCAGCATTCATATTACTTTTTAAAAAAACTTTAATTTTCCTGCTGAGCAAACGCGTAAAGCTGGCATCTGAAAAGTATTGTACCTGACTGTAAGATAGACTTGGAGTTCGAGTGCAGTACCTGCTGATTTTTCTTGAAACACTTGTCTTGCAATGTAAGCCATATCCCTAATGTAAGTTTATATATTTAAAAATACACTTTGCTAAACAGGCAATAAAGCCTTTGGAATGCAAACGGAATTCACTCTGTTTAGATGTTAATAACAAATCTGTAAATTACTAGAGCTTCACTTTCTCAGCATATCTGTAAGAGCAACTGTTGGTCATGCATAACGAGAATCTCCACATTCCAGACATTGGTATATCTGCCACACAGAATATAGGGAGCATTGTAATCATTTCTTTTTGACATGCATGTGGGGCCTTGCTTTTGCTGTGTGAAAAGCATTTGCAGTGTCATTCAGATGTATTAGTTTAGTCGAGACACTCAACATGCCTAGCAGCATGAGGAATCCCTTTTGGTATGTCCTGCTTCATACAGTAATTATTTCCAAAATTAATGTTAATCACACATCAAAAAGTAGAACTGATAATTAATTTTGGCACAGTGACAAAATAAGAGATTCACTTAAGGAACATTATGTTAGATAAGTTATTTGGTGGTGCGACTTTCCCTATTCCCTACACCTTAATGAAGCAACTGGCAGGGAGTAAACAAATTGAAAATATTATGAATATCGCTACATTTTTATGTATTTATTTTTGTGGGATGTGGACGTTGCTGGCTGGTCAGCATTTGTTGCCATTTCCTAGTTGCCCTCAAGGAGGTGGTAGTGCGCTACCTTCTTGAACCGCTGCAGTCCACCTGCTGTGCTTGACCCACAATACCATTTGGGAGGGAATTTCAGGATTTTGACCCAGCAACAGTGAAGGAATGCGAATATATTTCCAAGTGAGGATGGTGATTGGCTTGGATGGGAACTTGAAGTTGTTCTTGTCCTCCGAGTGGTCTTGAGTTTGGAAGGTGCTGTCTGAGGATCTTTGCTGAATTTCTGCAGTACTGTTTCTAGATAGTACTGCTGCTACTGAGCGTTGGTGGTGGAGAGAGTGGATGCTTGTGGATACAGTGCCAAACAAGTGGGCTGCTTTGTCCTGGATGGTGTCAAGCATCTTCAGTGTTATTAGGGCTGCACTCTTCCAGGCAAGTGAGGAATATTCCATCACACTTCTTACTTGTGCTTTGTAGATGGTGGACAGGCTTTCGGGAGTCAAGAGGTGAGTTACCTACCACAATACACTGGCCTCTGACCTGCTCTTGTAGCCACTGCATTTATGTAGTGCGTCCATTTGAGTTTCTGATCAATGAAAACGCCCAGATCTTGTTGATAGGGGAGACTCAGTGAACGTCAGGGGCTGTGTTTAGTTAGTCTCTTACTGGTGATGGTCATCGCCTGGCATATGTGTGGCGCGAATGTTACTTGCCACTTGTCAGCCCAAATCTGCATATCGTCCAGATCTTGTTGCATTTGGACCCGGACTGCTTCAGTATCTGAGGAGTTGCGAATGGTGCTGAACATTGTGCAATAATCAGCGAACATCCCCACTTCTGACATTTTGATAGAGGGAAGGTAATTGATGAAGCAGCTGAAGATGGTTGGGTCTAGGACACCTGCAGAAATGTCCTGGAGTTGAGGTGACTGATCTCCAACAACCATAACCATCTTCCTGTGTGTTAGGTATGACTCTAACCACTTGCCCCCCGATACTCATTGATTCCAGTTTTGCTAGGGGTCCTGAATGCCAAACTCGGTCGAATGCAGCCTTGGTGTCTAGGGCTGACACTCTCACCTCACCCATGGAATTCAGCTCTTTTGTCCATTTTTGAACCAAGGCTGTAATGGGGTCAGGAACTGAGTGGCCCTAGCGAAACCCAAACTGGGCGTCACTGAGCAGGTTATAGCTGAGCAGGTGCTGCTTGATAGCACTGTTAATGACACCTTCCATCACTTTATTGATGATCAGCATTAGACTGATTGGGTGATAATTGAACGGTTTAGACTTGTCCTACTTTTTATTTACAGGACATACTTGTACAAGTTTCCACGTTGTCAGGTAGATGCCAGCGTTGTAACTATACTGGAACAGCTTGGTTAGGGGAGCAGCAATTCTGCAGCACAAGTCTTCAGTACTATTGCCAGAATGTTGTCAGGGCCCATTGCCTTTTTGGTATCCAGTGTCTCCAACCATTTCTTGATATCACGTGAAGTGAATCAAATTGGCTGAAGACTAGTACCTGTAATGCTGAGGACCACTGCAGGATCATCCACTTGGCACTTTTGGCTGAAGATTGCTGTGAAAGCTTCAACCTTATGTTTTGCACTGATGTGCGAGGCTGTTCCACCATTTGAAGATAGGGGTATTTGTGGAGTGTCCTCCAGTGAATTGTTTAATCATCCACCACGATGACTGCAGAGCTTAGATCTGATTCATTGGTTTTGGGATTGCTTAGCTCTGTCTAGCACTTGCTGCTTATTCTGTTTGGGATTCAAGTAGTTCTGTTTGATGGCTTCACCAGGTTGACACCTTGTCTTCAGATATGCCTGGTGCTGCTCCTGGCATACCCTCCTGCACTCTCCATTGAACCAGGGTTGATCTCCTGGCTTGATGGTAAAGGTCGAGTGGAGGATATGCCAGGCTATGTGGCTGCAGGTTGTGCTGGAGTACAGTTCAGCTGTTGCTGCCCCACAGCACCTCATGAATGCCCAGTCTTGATTTGCTAGGTCAGTTCAAAGTCTGTCCCATTTAGCATGGTGATAGTGCCATACAACACAATGGAGGTTATTCTCATTGTGAAGATGGGTCTTTGTCTCCACAAGGACTGCGCAGTGATCACTCTTACCAATACTGTCATGGATAGATACATCTGCAGCTGGCAGATTGGTGAGGATGAGGTCAAGTCTGTTTGTATCTCTTGTTGCTTCCTGACCCAGCTCGATCAGTAGTACTATTGCCGAGCCACTCTTGGTGGTGGACATTGAAATCCCCCACCCAGTGTACGTTTGTGCCCTTACTAACCTCAGTGCTTCCTCTCAGTGTCGTTCAACATGGAGGAGTTCTGATTCATCTGTTCTGAGAGGACAGTATGTGGTAATTAGCATGAGGTTTCCTTACCCATGTTGAACCTAAAGCCATGAGACTTCATGGGATCCAGAGTCAGTGTTGAGGTCTCCCAGGGCAACACCCTCCAAACTGTATACCACTGTATCGCAACTTCTGGTGGCTCTGTCCTGCTGGTGAGACAGAACATCTCTAGAGATGGTGATGATGGTATCTGGGACATATTCACAGAGTCATACCTTACAGAGAATGACTGTCAGACTATTGCTTGACTAGTCTTGCAGACAGCTCTCCCAATTTTGGCACTAGCCCCCAGATGTTAGCAAGGGGGTCAGTAGAGTTGGTTCTGCTTTTGTCTTTTCCAGTGCCTAGGTCGATGCCAGATGATCCATCCAGTTTAATTTCTTTGAAACTTTGTAGCGATTGGTACAACTGAATGACTTGCTAGGCCATTTCAGGCGGCAATTATGAGTCAACCACATTGCTGTGTGTCTGGACTCACATGTCCGTCAGACCAGGTCAGGATGGCAGATTTTCTTCCCTGAAGGACATTAGTGAACCAGATAGATTTTTCTGACATATGACAATGATTTCAAGGTAATCAGTAGATTCATAATTCCAGACTTTTTTTTAAAATTGGATTCAAATTCAACCATCTGCCATAGTGGGATTCGAACCTGGGCCCTCAGAACCTTATCTGGGTTTCTGGATTAATACTTTAGCAATAATACTACAAGGCCATAGCTGCTACTATAATTGTGAATGTCATGTCTGTGATTGAGAATGTTATGTCTGGTGTGTCTCTAGATGTATGAAAAAGATGGGTCAAAATTAAAATCAGTTGGGTCTAAATTCAATAGCCATAAAAACGGATATGTGAATCATAGTGAACAATTAATCTATGCCTGTTGATTGTAGTGAATTTGGCATGCTTCCTTCTCTTTTGAGTAACCTCTGAATTCAGCTAATATTAACAGTGCGGTTGATTGGCCGAACAATCCATAGGGGATCAATACCATGAGTGGCTCATCCACTTAAAGCACAACTTAATGCTAACCTGTGTCCCTTAAAGGAATGCTGCATTGTGGCTGGAGGTAATTTTGGCAGTGATGGTTGTAAAGAATCTGAAGTGGGAAACAATGAGTAATCATAAATGAGGAATGAAGGGACTCCAAGGTTTTTGGATGCGATACTGAAGGAGAGATGTCCGGTGTCAACAGTGGAAAAGGAAACCCATAGTTGCCAGGTCAAAGGCAGTGAGACAAGTAGCTGTGGATTTCAATGTCAATCCTGAAAACACTGGATGCAAAGTCGCAGAAAGTTCAATAGCCTCTTGTGAGTGGTTGAAGTTAATTAATTAATTCATTCACTTTTAAATATCATATACCACTAGTAGAATAGTACCCTGAGCAATCACTCAGTCAAAACAGCCGTATCTGTCAATTGCTAATGATCAGTGTCGAAAAGTGTGGCGCTGGAAAAGCACAGCAGGTCAGGCAGCATGAGGGGAGGGGAGATTTAGAAACTAGAGAAGTCAACGTTAATGCCGTGTGGTTGAAATGTCCCAAGGTGGAAGATGAGGTGTTCTTCCTCCTGTTGTCAGGTGGCTTGGATTTGGGGGTGGAGGTGACCCAGGACTTGCATGTCCTTGTGGGAGGGGGGAGTTGAAGTGGTTGGCCACAGCTCAATGGAGTTGTTTGGTGCATGTGTCCCAAAGATGTTCCCTGAAACGCTTCCTGTCTCCCCAATGTCGACGAGACCACATTGAGAGCAACAGGCACAGTCTATGAGGTGGATGGATGTGCAGGTAAATCTCTGCTGGATGTGAAATGATCCTTTGGGGCCTTGGACAGAGGTGAGGGGACGAAGTGTGGGTGGAGATTTTACGCCTCTTGCAGTGGCAAGGGAAAGTTCCAGATGTGGAGGATGGATTGTGGGGGGTGGGGACCTAATGAGGGAGTTGTGGAGGGAATGGTCTCTGCAGAAAGCAGATGGTGGGGGGTGGGGAGGGAAATAAATCTCTTGTGGTGGTGTCTGATTGTAGGTGGCGGAAATGGTGGAGGGTAATGCGTTGTATCTGGAGGTTAGTGGGATGGAAGGAGAGCACCAGGGGGTTCTATCCTTATTGCGGTTTGAGGAGTAGATTTCAAGGGTGGGGGTGCGAGTGGAGGAGATGCGCTGGAGGGCATTGTTGCTCATGTGGAGGGTGAGTGCAGTCCTTGAAATAGGAGGCAATCTGGGATGTTCTGGATTGGAATTGCTCCTCCTGAGAGCAGATATGGCACAGATGGAGGAATTAGGAGTAAGGGATCGTGTTTTTACGGTGGGGTGGGGGGGGGTGTGGTTGGGAGGAGGTGTAGTCAGGGGAACTGTGGGAGGAGGTGTAGTCAGGGGAACTGTGGGAGACAGTGGGTTTGAAATAGATTTTCGTGTTGAGCCGGTCACTGGAGATGGTGATGGAGAGGTCCAGGAGGGGGAGGGAGGTGTCCGAGATGGTCCAGGAACACTTCAACCCCAGGGCATCAATGTGGACTTCAACAGCTTCCTCATTTCCCCTTCCCCCACCTCATCCTAGTTTCAAACTTCCAGCTCCGCACTGTCCCCTTGACTTGTCCAGACTTGTCCGACCTGCCTAGCTCCTTTTCCACCTATCCACTCCACCCTCTCCTCCCTGATTTTTACCAGGTGAGCGTAAGATCAGGGTGGAAGGTGTTAGTGAAATTGATGAACTGTTCAATTTCCTTATGGGAGCACGAGGTTGTGCCGATACTGTCATCAATGAAGCAGAGGAAGTGGTGGGTGGGGGGGGGGGCGGTGGTTGATGCCGGTGTAACTGCAGAAGAGGCAGGCACAACTGTGGCCCATGTGAGTGCCCATGGCTACCCTTTTGGTCTGAAGGAAGTGGAAGGATTCGAAGGAGAAGTTGTTGAGGATGGGGACCAGTTCTGCCAATCAAATGAGTGTGTCGGTGGAGGGGTACTGTTTAGGTCGGTAGGAGAGGAAGAAATGGGGGGCTTGGAGTCCTTCGCCATGGCTGGATGACCAAGGTGAAGATGAGGCTTTGGGGGCCAGGGAAACAAAAGTCATGGAGGAGGTGGAGGGCATGGGTGGTGTCCTGAATGTATGTGGGGGTGCATGCACCAAACAACCTCACCGCCCTGTGGCCGACCACTTCAACTCCCTCAAAGACGTGCAAATCCCGGACCTCCTCCACTGCAAAAGCAAAGCCACCCACCAACTGGAGGAAGAACGCCTCCTCTTCCACCTTGGAGCCCTACAACTGCATGGCATCAACATCGACATCATCAGTTTCCAAATCTCCTCTTCCCCCACCTCATCCTAGACCCAACTCTCCAACTCGGCACTGTCCTTTTGACCTGTCCTACCTGTCCATCTTCCTTCTCACCTATCCACTCCACCCTCCCCATTGACCTATCACAATCACTCCCTACCTGCATCCACCTATCACCTTCCCGGCTACCTTCCCCCCCCACCCCATCCCCATTCCCACTCTCTGTTAATCTCTCAGTCCCCTTCCCCCTCCATATTCCTGATGAAGGGCTTATGCCTGAAACATTGATTCTCCTGCCCCTCAGATGCTGCCTGGCCTGCTGTACTTTTCCAGCACCACACTTTCCGACTCTGACTCTCCAGCATCTGCAGTCCACACTTCCTCCTAGTTGCTAATAATCAATGTGTCGCTTATGCCAAGGTTATGGCAATGAAGAGGCTAGAACCATTCAAAATGAATTGTACCTGATCCTGCTGAATTTAGATTTAGATTACTTACAGTGTTTAAACAGGCCCTTCGGCCCAACAAGTCCACACCGTCCTGCCGAAGCGCAACCCATTCCCCTACATTTACCCCTTCACCTAACACTACAGGCAATTTAGCATGGCCAATTCACCTAACCTGCACATTTTTGGATTGTGGGAGGAAACCGGAGCACCCGGAGGAAACCCACGCAGACACGGGGAGAACGTGCAAACTCCACACAAACAGTCGCCAGAGGCAGGAATTGAACCCGGTTCTCTGGCGCTGTGAGGCAGCAGTGCTAACCACTGAACCACTGTGCCGTCCCTCTTCTCACATCCCACTTCCTCTGCATCTTCTACGTTAAAGCTAGCAGGGCCTACTTCAGTGCCCACCTCCCACAACAGAACATTAGTGTTCTGCCTTCTTGTTTCAGATATATAAGAGGTGCAACTTGGCCAGGAAATGAAGGAGAGAGTAATGATGAAGACACAATGTATTGTCATACTCAACAGTAGTGACCAGGAAAGGGATCAGAATATACTCAGGATGTGACCAGCACTGTCCCAGAAGGATCTGTGTTAGTGCCTCAATTATCCATCTTATTTATTTTAACAACTTAGACAATGGCATAAGTAAATGGGCAAAGCTGTGGCACGTGGAGTTCAATGTAAGCAAGTGTAAGGTTGTTCATTTTGGATGAACACTAGGATAGATCTAGACGATATGAGGTTAAATACAGTGGCTGTCCAAAGAGACTTGGTGGGGTTTCAGGTGATAGATTTTTAAAATATCATGAACAAGTGCAGATAATAATCAAGAAAACTAATGGAATGCTGGCCTTTATATATATATATATATATATAGAGGACTACAGTACGAGGATGCAGAAGTTATGCTGCAGCTATACAAAACCCTGATTAGACATGACTTGGAGTGTTGTGAGCAGATCTGGGCACCATACCTTAGGAAAGATATATTGCCTTGGAGGGAGTACAATGTAGGTTTACAGAAATGACACCAGGACTTCAGGGGTTAAGTTATGAGAAGACATTATACAAATTAGGCCTGTTTTCTTTAGCATTTGGAAGGTTAAGGGGTGATCTGATTGAAGTCTTCAAGATTTTAACAGAAAAAGACAAGGTAGATAAAAATAAACAATTTCCATCAGTTGAGGGTTCTAGACGAGGAGGCATGGTCTGAGAATTAGGGCAAGATTGTTCAGAAAAGATGTTAGGAAGCACTTCCATATAATGTGGTATATATTTGAAGCTTGCTTCCACAAATGGCAGTGAATATAGGATCTATTATTCATTTTAAACCTAAATGTCTGTTTGGCAACGGTAAGAATGTATCTATTCCCCATGATGTGGGGATGCCAGGGTTGGGCAAAGTCAAAAATCACAAGACACCACTGTATAGTCCAACAGGTTTATTTGAAAACACAATTTTTCAGAGCCTTACTCCTTTTCCAGATGCTAGTGAGAGAGGGAGACCTTAGACACAGAATGTATGTGTAAAAGATCAAAGGGTCATACAACTGATGCAAACAAATTGAATACACCTAAGATGGCTGTTAAATCTTTAATCAGTTAGACTGGAGGTACGGGTTTCGATTGATTAATTTGCAAATCCCAGAATTTCTTTCAAGTCACTGCTCTATTGGACTATAACTTGGTGTTGTGTGAACTATTCCCCATGGCAGACATTTCTAAAAATAGAGGGTTTAAGTTTAAGGTGCAGAGTGAGTGGTTTAGAGGAGATCTTAGATATTGCTTTTTGCCCAGCACATGCTGTCTGAGAAGGTGGTGGAGGCAGGTACCCTTGCAACATCTAGCTGAGTATTTAAAATGCCTGGGCATAGTAGGCTATGGACCAACTGCTGATAAATGGGATTAGCATAGTTTGGTGTTTGTTGGTCAGCATAGACATGGTGGGCTGAAAGGCTTGTTTCTAGGCTGAATAACTCGTGACTCTGTATTGAGGGATATGGGCTAAAAGGCAGGTACATGGAGTTAGGCAACAGATCAGCCACAATCTCATTGAATGGCAGAATAGGCTTGAGGGGTTGAATGGCCGACTGTTTTCTTCTATGTTCCTCTGCTGACACTGTATATTATGTAGGGTATAGATTAGTTGCGATCTCCATCTGGTAAAAGCCAGGGTGTGAGATGGCAACAGTCAGGACACAATGAGAGTGTAACTGCCTGTTCACCAGATGAAGTGAACACAGGTTCCACTCCAGCAGAATTGATGGAATACCCAATAGGAGAATGAAAATGACTTTGCATAAGAAATGCCTTGCACATTACAAGATCTATGAGATCTGCAAAATCCATAGCCAAAGTCAAAAAAACATTAAGGAGTGCAGAATCAACTTGCTTTCCGTGTTTGTCCAGAGCTTGGAATTCACATTTTTTAGCATAGATAGAAATGGTGACAAACTATTCATACTTGCAAACCATGCATGATGCAGTGGGATAAAGGGGGGACATTTTCATGATGGCAGTCTGTAACTAGTGGAGCATCACAGGATCAGTTTTGGGGCCATAATTATTTACAGCATATATTAATGATTTGGATGATGGAAGTGACTGTATTATCACCTAGTTTGCAGATGACACAAAAGGAGGTGTGCAGTTAAGTTATAAGGAGTCACCTTGGAGATATATACATGTTACATGAGGGCCATAAATTTGGCAAATGGAAGATAATATGGGAAAATGTGCTGTTATAAACTTGGGAATGAAGAATGATCTAAGAAGAATTGCTCCTACAGCGTATGGTTATATGTAATAGCTAAAGTTATCATTATATTACAAGTAGAAGCCACTTGACATCTAAATAGTGTCATAGTCTCAAACTCCTGCTATAATGGGTGTAGACTATAATGTATAACAAGGCTTTCAGGGTCTCACATCAAAACAGCAATGCATCCTTCAATGGTTTATTAAATTGTTTGATGTGTCAGCTAATGGGGAGAGAGGGGGAAATTGCAATGGCTATGTGGAGGATAAACTTGGTGTTCTCTATCAGGAAGACACTATTCATCATTCCTAATTTTGCCACTTCACCAGTGTCCTTGCTATCAGCCAGCCAATATTGCGTTCAGGCAGATAGCATATTCTGTAGCTGTGCCTTCTAGATCTTGAAGTGTTTGAAACATGTTCTTTAGGTCCTAGAATTTAGCAGCCTTCCACCCACCTACATTGGGAGGCATGGTGGCTCCGTGGTTTGCACTGCTGCCTCACAGTGCCAGGGTCCCAGGTTTGATTCTAGCTGTGTGGATTTTGTACATTTTCCCTGTGTCCGTGTGGGTTTCCTCCAGATGTTCTGGTTTCCTCCCACAGTCCAAAGATGTGCAAGTTAGGTGGATTGGCCATGCTAAATTGCCCATAGTGTCCAGGAATATATAAGCTAGGTAGATTAGCCATGGGAAATGCAGGGTTACGGAGATGGGATGGGCCTAGGTGGGATGCTCTTCAGAAGTTTGGTGTGGACTTGAGGGTCAAATGGCTTGCTTCCACACTGTTGGAATTCTGTGATACTGGGCTAATAGCATGTAGGACTACTAGAACAGGGAAAAATTTATTGAAGAAAGATACTCAGGAATGCAGATGAGTGATCAGTTGATTTTCGTATGCTATATGACATGATATGAATTCTGAATTTGTATTGAAACATTTATCTTGTGGGAGACTTTTATTCTTGCATTGTGGTAAAGTGAACACTGATGGGCAGTAATAAAGGGAAGTTTAAGATGTGGGAGTGTTGTGGAATTGAGAATTGGGATGGTGATTACTGATATCATATTTGGTTGAGTTCATCATGGACAGTCCGGACAGAAAAGGAAAATCTCGGTTGCCTCCTCCCTTCTACATGCTCCTCATCCTAATGCTCCTCAACTGCTTGGCAAAGAGTTTGTTGCAAGGGTTGCCCCCTTCTCAGTGGTAAGATTGTTTAGCACATAGCAGACCATCACAAAACTTGACATGCACTCTGCTAACTGTTTCAGGCTTTTCCACTACAGTTCAGGCAGTGGAATCATTGCTTATTTCAGCATACCAGTGATCTGCTCTATTAAAGTTTGTATGACAGTATGGGCTTTCCACCATGCCTGCAGCACATATGTGCACAATTTGTGTGACTGAGCTTGCATTATTGCTGTGGTGGATTTCAGTGAGGAAGTCCGTATGGAGTCCAGACATTTTACTGGACCTTGTAGAGGGTCAGGTAGGAGACTAGCTCTCTGTGCACCTTTTGTGGATATTACCTCCTCATGTAAGCTCTGCTTATCCCTTTTGCCTACCCCTTCCAGCAGCTTGCTCTACCTTACCACCTTCCAGCCTCCAAGGAATGGTGACCACAATACCCTTGTCTGCGATCACCTGACTCATGCAGAGGCCTTGGTATCAATATACAGTCCTTGGGCAGCTGCTACAACACTCCTTTTGCAACTCAAAACTGAAGTAATTCCACAGAGGCGGATATTCCATTACCGAGTCGCCCTTTATTTACATGTGGAGAGTCCTTGACATTTATCCAGTTTCCTCAGAGCCAGGTCCTAGAGTGAACAGAACCTCTGAACCTTCTGTTTATTTTTTTTAAACAATTACAAAACAGTTCACAAAAAACAGTTAACATTTGCAGCTGTATGCAAGAGACAGCAATTTTACAAGGGAAAGGAGCAGCAAAACCAGGCCCCAAACCCTACCATTCAAGCAGTTTACAGGGAAATGAGGACAAACCCCAAATCCCAGTTTCAAGCATGACAAGACAGCAACAATGACATTTGTACATAAAATGATAATCCAATTCCATAAAAACCATGCATACAATACAGACCCAGCAAGCCCCCGTCCCTCCCACCTTCTGGCCACTCTAAGGCAGCCCGCCCCTACGTACCTTCCGGCTCTCGGTCCACCCCATGCCCCTTCCAGTTCTCGGTCTGCCCTGACACACCTTTCGACCACCTCTAGGACAGCCCACCCCGGTACCCACCCAGGGTGACAGCGGTAACCTTCTGTTCATACCTGTCAGCCAGACTTCCCTGATTGGGGTTGTTAATCTGACCCAATCAGGGAACTCATTCTGAGGTCCACCTGGCTAAATTCATTACAAAAACTATAGAATGCTTAAAAGACTCTGCTAGAATTGTAGTAATAGCCATAAAAAATCAGCCAGCAAATAGCTTGAAAGTCCCTTTAAGAAGCTAAGGTGATGGGGTTTCTTCTTGCTGCTGAACATATATTCAGCCATGTGAGGTTAAGAGAGGGTGTTGGATGGAGGGCTGAGCTCCAAAGTGGCACCAAATCAGCTTTATACACTACCTCTCATCATGATCTGTCTGCTCTGTATGCATCTAGTTGATTTTGATATTGTGTCTGCTGTTGTGCATCTTTGCCCCACTAGTGTGCAAGTACAAGTTCAGCATCATTTTGGAACTTTTATGTGCACAACTAACATTTTAAACCTGGCGTTAAACAGCACAAGAAGTGTTGGAGTGGAAGAGACGAATTTAAATAAAACTGGTTTCCTCAGTGGCTTAGTATGTAAACACAGCACATATGGGCAAAAATTCATCTTTTACTGAAAAATATTTTTCTCATAACCAATGGCCCCTTCTAAAAAATTGTTAGATTAAGTGGGATTATAAATTCTGACCTCTAATATATGCAGTTTTGTCAGGAGATTGTTAATTTTTCCCACAGTGCTTTCATACCAATCCCTTCAAAGCACATGCATTGTTGACTCAATGGCCAAAAACAGAACTATCAAGGTGCTGCTACAGGAATTTCTTGATTAAGCAGAGTATCTATTTTGCATGTGAATATTGCATACAGCCCTGGGCCTAGATGTGAAGTCCAGCCTCACTTGAATAGCCTGACAATGCTCACTCTGTAGGCTCACCTCCACTGTGGGATGGCACGGTGGCTCAGTGGTTAGCACTGCTGCCTCACACCACCAGGGACCCAGGCTCAATTCCAGCCTCAGGCTTGCACATTCTCCCCGTGTCTGTGTGGGATTCCTCCCGGTGCTCCGGTTTCCTCTCACAGTCTAAAGATGTGCAGGTCAGGTGAATTGGCAGTGCTAAATTGCCCATACTGTTAGGTGCATTAGTTAGAGGGAAATGGGTCTGGGGGGGTTACTCTTCGGAGGGTCAGTGTGGACTTGTTGAGCCAAAGGGCCTATTTCCACACTGTAGGGAATCTAATCTAAAACAATGATGCTTGGGTTAAAAATAGTAAAATGCAAAATCAGTTGCAAGAAGTCTCTGGGCTTGCTCATGACAAAAGATGGCAGAACATGCACCTTGACATATAAATACCTCAGCCAGAATAGCACATTTAGGAGCCAAAATTACAAAGCACTCAACAAAATAAGATGAACACCTCTGTTGTCTGGTCCACTTTGGAGGACCCCTACTGTATTCAGCAGAATGAGTGCTTAGATCTACAGCAGTCTGCAGCATTCTGTAAAAATGTTTTTGCAGAAGGACACAACACTCACTACCCTGTGACAGGGGGTTGGTGGTGTAGTGGTGATTCCTGCCCTAGTAATTCAGGAACACAGGCTAATGTTCTGGGCACGTCAGTTCAAATCTCACCATGGCAGATCGTGAAATCAGAATTCAATAAAAGTCAGGAGTTAAAAGCTGACCAATAATATCCATGAAATTATTGTTGAGTATCATTTTAAAAAATCTGGTTCACTCATGTCCTTTACAGAAGGAAATCTGTCATCTTTACCTGACCTGGCCTTCATGTGACTCCAGACCCATGGCAATATGGTTGACTCTTAACTGTTCTCTGAGCAATGAGAATAGGTAATCAATGCCATGGCATTTATGTATAATAAATGAATAAAAATAACTATTTAGGAATCAGTTTAGGTGTAAGAAGAGGAAGTGGATGAAGCAGAAAGAGAGCTGTAACCCTAGAAGTTCCTTTCAGACTGAACTATTTGTGAATAACTCATTCAAGTGAGATACTTGTCGCTTCAAGCTCAATTCGCCATTTTGTTACGACACAGAATAAACCGTTCTGCTAATTTAAACCAGGCACACAGAAAAGCTCACGTCGTCTCGTAATCTATAAAAGTATGAGTGACAAAGAACTCGCCCAAATTCCACTATTTTAAAAAAACTCTTTATTCTTTAACTCCAAAAAGAAGAATATTAAACCACTATCTACACTGTAAACCTCTTTTGTCTTAACAATTTATGTACCTTCTATTCTATAACATTAAACCTGATCCGATAAAACCCCAATTAAGATTTACAAAAAAAAATCCAATTTCAAAACTAGCTAGCTGTTAGTCTTCCCCTCGTATCTTCCTGTGTAGATTTTCCTGGGTCATCTTTTCTTTGGTCTTCTGTCACACAGATTTCATATGAACAAGTAACTTTCAGAGAGCGTCTCTGGGGGCACTCTGTTAGTGCTCTTTGCCACTCTGGCTAACTGTTCAAAATACCTGATTTTTATGCCCGAAAACCTTGGATCGTCTCATTGGTTTGACATTATCAAAACAGGAAAATTCAAATTTGATTGGGTTTTAGTATCTGGGGGCATAATTTCAACTGATTGTCTCAATTCACATTGTTGTGGGACATAGCAACTCAGCTCAGCTATTTGTTTCACAGCCAAATGTTACATTTTAAAATATTTCAGCACACTCTATGTTGCAGTCAGTCACATGACAGGCTTGCCAGCTTTTCAACTCTCTTAAAGGTACAGTACATGACTATAACTTCATAACACCTCCCCTCTTAAGAAAATAATGAACCATTATAATGAAAAGATGGCTTTTTTTTTCTATTTCTTAACCACATTACCATGACATACAAATGACTTAACTAAGTTCATATTAACTTGTTCCCACATATATAACATTGGTATCTTTTCAATCTTATCGATACTTTAGAAGTTAAATCTGTGGTAACGCATCTGCTATTACATTCTTATGACCCGAAACATGTACGATTTGTAAATTAAAAGTCTGTAACATAAGACTCCAATGAAATAGTCGCATATCCTTGTCTCTAAAGCGTTCCAAGCGGATTGTGATCTGTGTACACAACTGGGGGAAAGGCAATTATGATGTGATTAGGCAAGATTTAGGATGCATAGGATGGGGAAGGAAACTACAGCAGATGGACACACTTGAAATGTGGAGCTTATTCAAGGAACAGCTACTGCAGGTGCTTGATAAGTGTATACCCATCAGGCAGTGAGGTAGTTGTCGAGAGAGGGAGTCATGGTTTACTAAAGAAGTTAAAGCTCTTGTCAAGAGAAAGAAGAGCCTTATGTGAGGATGAGACGTGAAGCTCAGTGAGGGGGCCTGAGAGTTATAAGTTAGCCAGATAAGATCTAAAGAGAGAGCTAAGAAGAGCCAGGAGGGGACATGAGAAGTTGTGGCGGATAGGATCAAGGAAAATCCTAAAGCCTTCTATAGGTATATCAGTAAAAGAATGACTAAAGTAAGATTAGAGCCAATCAAAGACAGTAGTGGGAAGTTGTGTGTGGAATCTGAGGACATAGGAGAAGTGCTTAATGAATACTTTTTGTCACTATTGACATTCAAAAAGGGCAATGTTAGTGAAAACACAGAGATATAGGCTACTAGGTTAGATGGGATTGCAGTTGACAAAGAGGAAGCTTTAGCAATTTTGGAAAATCTGAAAATACACAAGACCCTTTGGCCAGATGGAATTTATCCTCGGATTCTCTGGGAAGCCAGGGAGGAGATTGCACAGCCTTTGGCTTTGATCTTTATGGCATCATTGTCAACAAGAGTCGTGTCAGAAGATTGGAGGATAGCAAATATTGTTCCCTTGTTTAAGAAGGGGAGTTGGGACAACCCTGGTATTTAGAGGTCAGTGAGCATCACTTCAGTTGTGGGTAAGGTGTTGGAAAAGGTTCTAATGGCATCATTGTCAACAAGAGTCGAGTCAGAAGATTGGAGGATAGCAAATATTGTTCCCTTGTTTAAGAAGAGGAGTTGGGACAACCCTGGTATTTAGAGGTCTGTGAGCATCACTTCAGTTGTGGGTAAGGTGTTGGAAAAGGTTCTAAGAGATAAGATTTCTAATCATCTGGAAAGGAATAATTTGATTGGAGATAGTCAACATGGTTTCGTGAAGGGTAGGTCATGCCTAACTAACCTTACTGAGTTCTTTGAGAGGCTGACAAAACAGGTGGATGAAGGTAAAGCAGTTGATGTGGACTTCAGTAAGGCATTTGATAAGCTTCCACATGGTAGGCTATTACACAAAATATGGAGTTTCGGGATTGAAGGTGATTTAGCGGTTTGGATCAGAAATTGGCTAGCTGAAGGAAGACAGAGGGTGGTGGTTGATGGGAAATGTTCATCCTGGAGCTCAGTTACCAGTGATGTGCCGCAAGGATGTATTTTGCAGCCACTGCTGTTTGTCACTTTTTTATAAATGATCTGGATGAGGGCGTAAAAGGATGGATTAATAAATTTGTGGATGACACTAAGGTAGGCAGAGTTGTGGATAGTGCTGAAGGATTTCGTGGGTAACAGAGGGACATAGATAAGGTGCAGAGCTGGGCTGAGAGGCGGCAAATGGAATTTAATGTGGAAAACGGTGAGGTAGTTCACTTCGGAAGTAGTAACAGGAATGCAGAGTACTGGGTGAATGGTAAAATTCTTGGCAGTGTAGATGGACATATACCTCTGTGTCCAGGTGCATAAATCCCTGAAAGTTGTCACCCAGGTTGATAGCGTTGTTAAGAATGCTTATGGTATGTTGGATGTTTATTGATAGGGGGATTGAATTTCAGAGCCACAAGATCATACTTCAGCTGTACAAGACACTGGTAAGGCCACATCTGGCGTATTGCGTACAGTTCTGGTCACCTGGATAGTGCTGAAGGATTTCGTGGGTAACAGAGGGACATAGATAAGGTGCAGAGCTGGGCTGAGAGGCGGCAAATGGAGTTTAATGTGGAAAACGGTGAGGTAGTTCACTTCGGAAGAAGTAACAGGAATGCAGAGTACTGGGTGAATGGTAAAATTCTTGGCAGTGTAGATGGACATATACCTCTGTGTCCAGGTGCATAAATCCCTGAAAGTTGTCACCCAGGTTGATAGCGTTGTTAAGAATGCTTATGGTATGTTGGATGTTTATTGATAGGGGGATTGAATTTCAGAGCCACAAGATCATACTTCAGCTGTACAAGAACTGGTAAGGCCACATCTGGAGTATTGCGTACAGTTCTGGTCACTGCATTATAGGAAGGATTGGAAAGGGTTCAGAGGAGATTTACTAGCATGTTACCTGGTATGGGACGAAGGTCTTAAGGAAAGGCTGAGGGAACTGAGGCTGTTTTCGTTGGAGAGAAGAAAGTTGAGAGGTGACTTAATTGAGACATATAAGATAATCAGAGGGTTAGCTCAGGTGGACAGTAAGAGCTTTTTTCCTTGGATCGTGAAGGCTAACACAAGAGGACATAGTTTTAAATTGAAGGTTGATAGAATTAGGACAGATATCTGGGGTAGCTTCTTTACTCAGAGTAGTAGGAACGTGGAATGGCCTGCCTGCAACAGTAGTAGACTTGCTGACGTTAAGGGCTTTCAAGTGGATATTGGACACACATAAGGATAATAATGGAACGGTGTAGGTTAGATGGACATCAGATTAATTTCACAGGTTGGCGCAACATCGAGGGCTGAAAGGCCTGTAATGCGCTGTAATATTCAATGTTCTATGTTCTAACCGTCTCCGACAAATTGCACGTGACATAAACATTAAAATGTTGTAAGGCCAGGACCAAACTCAATAGTTCTTTTTCGATTGCAGAGTATTTTCTCTGGTGGATGTTGAGTTTCTTTGAAAAGTAACCAACTAGCAGTTCAATTCTATCATTATCTTCTTGTAGCAGTATAGCTCCAACTCCCATGTCATTGCCATCAATGGCAACTTTGAAGGGTTTCAAAAAATTTGGTGTAACTAAAGCTGGTGTGGTGGTTAATTTTGTTTTTAAGTTGTCAAATGCCTCATGGCATTGTTCTGTCCACCAAACTTTTGTGTTCCTTTTCAGCAAATCTGTTAATGGTGCCACTATCCTGAAGTTTGGAACAAACTTCCAATAGAATCTGATTAGTCCCAAAAATCTTACTTAGAGGTTGGTCATGGAAGTTCCTCGATGGTCTTCATCTTTGCGTTCCTTGGGGTCAACCTTTATGACCGATGTTCTGTCCTAAGAATGTCACCTCTGCTTTCGGAAATTCAATTTTGTTTAAGTTTATTACCAGTTTTGCTTCAATTAATCGGTCAAAGAGCTCTGCCAACTGTACAATGTGATTTTCCCGGGACTCACTAAAAATCATTCCATCGTCCAGATGGACTGCACAGTTTGTTAACCCAGCCATAACTCTGTTCATGAGTCTTTGGAATGTGGCAGGTATGTTCTTCATTCCAAAGGGCATCACTTTAAACTGATACAGCCCATTTGGGGTAACAAATGCAGAAATTTCTTTAGCTTTCTCTGATAAAGGTACCTGCCAATGACCACGCAGTAAGTCCAATTTGGTGATGTAACTGGCTTGTCTAATTTTCTCTATACAGTCCTCCAATCTCAGTATTGGGTATAAGTCTGATTTTGATATGGCATTGACTTTCCGATAGTCCACACTAAATTATTGAGTCCCGTCGGGTTTGGGAGCTAAGGCGATTGGCGAACTCCTCTCGCTCTGACTCAGTTCAATGATACCTTCATCGAGCACAGCCTTCACTTCCTTCTGGACTTGTCTGGCTTTGAAAGGATTAAGCCAAAAGGGGTGGTGTTTTATCGGAACAGCATTCCCTACATCCACCTCATGCACAATAGCATTAGTCCTTCCCATCTTATTCCTGCATATGTCCTCATACTGCTGTAACAACTTTTCAACTGTGCTCTTTGCTCCTGAGACAGATAATTCACTAACCTATCCCACTCCTCAAGGATTTCCTCATTGCTTAACATATTTTGAGGTGCATCAAACTCCACAACATCTGGACTTGATTCCTCACTTAGCGGGGTAGTTCTTTCTCTCTATTATAATAAGGTTTAAACATGTTCACATGACATATGCGATACAGTTTTTTCCTATCTGGCATCTTTACCAGATAGTTCACCTGACTCAACTTTTTCTCAATTTGATAGGGACCACTAAACCTGGCTTTGAAGGGATCTCCTATCACTGGTAACAATACTAATATGTCATCCCCTCGGGAAAACATCCGAGTCTCAGAGTTTTTAATCGGCCACCTGCTTCATTCTATGCTCAGCCCTCTTTAGGTGCTGCTTAGCTAAATCCATCTACTCTATTTAATCTCTCCCTCACCTCCAATATATAATCTAAGTGTGAGGTCTCTGACTTTGGTCCTGTCAATTTCTCTTTAATTAATTTCACAGAGCCTCTCACTTCATGTCCGAATATTAAATCGAAGGGAGAAAAATGAGTCGATTTGTTTGGAACATCTCTAATGGCAAACAAAATGAATGGGACACCTTTATCCTAATCATTTGGGTAATCCTGACAGTATGCTCTCAACATGGTGTTCAGGGTCTGATGTCACCTTTCTAAAGTTCCGTGCGATTCAGGGTGATATGCACTTGATTTAAAGTGCTGTGTACCTGAGCTATCCATGATTTCCTTAAACAGCCTAGCAGTAAAATTACACCCTGGGTCTGACTGAATCTCCCTGGATAGCCCATACTGCGTGAAGAAAGCTACTAACTCCTCTATCATTCTTTTTGCCTTTATAATCTGTAGACACATCCATTATGGTTAACAAATACTGGTTCCTACTTTTAGTTCTCGGGAGGGGACCTACAAAAACAATTATAACCTGCATGAAAGGTTCTTCAAATGTAGGAATTGGCAACAAAGGTACTGGTTTTTTTAAACCGCTTGTGACTTACCTACATTTGGCATGTATGACACGTACAGCAAAAGTTAACCACATCCTTGTGCATTGCAGGCCAATGGAAATGTTTTTGTACCTTAGCCTGATTCTTCCATACCCCTCGGTGACTTCCTTCAGGTAGTTCATGTGCTACCTATAACACTTCCTGTCTGCATGCTACCGACTATACAATCTGGTGCACTTCGGCCCATTTCTCCTCTGCACTAATCTGCCTGGTCACCGTTTTCGTCTTAAGATTCTATCTTTCACATAATACCCTCCGGAATGTTCTCTGCCTCCTTTTCAGAGTACGCATCCATATATATATCTTTTATCATCTCATCTTTCTGTTGCAAGCCTTTTAGGACTAAACATTTTTGTCTGACCCTCTGCCTGTTCAGGTTTTTCCTGCACCATTACATCAAACAGGATGTCTGCTAACTGAACCTCACCTCCTTCATCTTTCTCTTCATGTTTTGCTTCGTGTTATGACTTATGATAGTGGGATCTTGTTACTACACAGTCTGGGAAAATACCAGGATATCTTTCTTTTAACTCCTCAGTTTCCTGGTCTTCCTTGGGGTCTCCACAACAAGGGGTATCACTACCACCTTGGACCCTGCTAAATCATTCCCAAGAACAAATTGGATTCCTGGAACTGACACTCTGTCAATCACTCCCACTGTTATTTCCCCGGTCCTGAGTTGGCACTCCAACCTGATTTTAAATAGGGGAATGCTAAATTTCTGTCCATCTATCCCACAAATTACCGCTTTCTCAGGTCAGAAAGAGTGCAAATTTGTTCATCTTTTACTGGTTGTCGTTCTCCCCCTGTTCTTTCTGAGTAAACTTTACCCACAGAGGCAATTTCTTTATAGAGATCAGATACTAACTCCATACCCAGCCTCTGCCCATGCTATGCACTCTCTGGCAACTCCTCGACTTTTCTTGGGGTTTCCTTTCCTACCTTCACTTATGCCACTGGCTTAACTTCTTTTACCACATCTTTTCCCACAGTGTCTTTCTTTAATGACTAGTACTGTGACTTTACGTGTTCTACTTTATCACTTTACCACCTGGGGCCTTTCACCTTCTTTCCCCTTGGGCTTCTTTTTAACTTGTGGTAGACACTTACCAGTGTTCTCTTCACTTTGTTTTGTAGTGTAGGATCTCCCCTTCTCCCAACTTCTATCCTTCTCAGGATGAGATTCTTGCTGGAAGCTTGTCTAATGCACTAATGTGTATTCATCTGCCAACTCTGCTGCTGTTCTTACTTCCTGAACTTTCTGTTCATCCACGTGAATTCTTACTATCTCTGGAAGTGAGTTTTTAAGCTCCTTCAACAGAATAATCTCTCTAAGAGCCTCATAGTTCTTTTCTATTTTTAAGGCCTGCACCCATCTATCAAAATGACTGTTTATTAATTCTTTTGAATTAATAATTTTAATAATTAAAAATAAGTCTGACTGGATTCCGTCTTTATGTTTCTGAGCCACTGTCTCTACGCTTCTGGTACCAATTAATAAGCAATTAAAATAGCCTGTTTGACCTCTTCATAATCTCTTATCCTCTCATCTGACAGCGTGGTAAATACCTTATTAGCTCTGCCTACTAGTTTAGTCCAAACTAGCACTACCCACAAGTCCTCGGCCCACTCCATCTGCCTTGCCAATTTTTCAAATGAAATGAAGAAGGCTTCAATATCTTTCTCATCAAAATGTGGCAGAGTTTTGACATATTTGTACCTTCTCTTTTTAAATCTCCATCCTGTTAACTTGACTTTGCTGACTAAGTTGCAACCTCTCAAGTTCAAATCTCTCTCTTTTTCTTTCTCCCTTTCTCTGTCTTTGCTCAGCTAAAAACCTCAGCTAAAGTCTCTTTCTTTTTCCTCTCTCTCTGTCTGTTTATCTTCTAACTCCATTTTCCTCAATTGTAATTTAAGTTTTTTTTTAAACTCTACAACACTTGTCTGTTTCTCTGACACACTTACGTCTTTGAGTAATTCCCTTACAACTTTAGCTTTACTTTTGTCCTTGGTTAAACCCAATTCTAACCTTTTTGCTAATTCTAAGAGTATGGCCTTTACTTTACATGTGACTGACTGCAAGCTTTCTTGGCAAATTTTGGGATCATCTTCAAACCCCAGAACTTCTTTAGCAATTTTAAAAGCCATTTCTCTCACTTATAATTTAACCAACCACAAGTAACTGAAATTAAACAATTTGTCTCACCTACGTTTTAATTAAAGATCTAGGACACTAACCGGCAAGTGTTTAAATCTACTAGGCTTTTCTTGAACCCCAAATCTATTCAAATCTGTCCAATTCTCAGACTCGATCTAAACCTGTCCAAATCACAGACCTGAGCCCTCAGGCTTTTACAACATAGGGTAAACGCTTCTGCTAATTTAAACCAGACACACAGAAAAACTCACCTTGCCTCATAATCTGTAAAAGTATGAGTGACAAAGAACTGCCCCAAATTCCACTACTTAAAGAAAAAAACATTTTTTTAACTCCAAAAAGAAGAACATTAAACAACAACTATCTACACTTAAACCTACTTTGTCTTAACAATTTTATCTACCTCCCACTCTACAACACTATAGTGATCCGATAAAACCCCGATTAAGATTTACAAAAACAATCACATTTCAAAACCAGTCAGCTATTGGTCTTCCCTTTGTATCTTCCTCTGTAGATTTTCCTGGATCATCTTTTCTTTGGTCTTCTGCTGCATAGATTTCATATGAACAGGTAACTTTCAGAGAGAATCTCTGCAGGCACTCTGTTTGTGCTCTTTGGTGCTATGGCTAACTGTTCAAAATGCCTGATTTTTATACCCCAAAACCTCGGATTTTCTCATTGGTTTGATGTTGTCAAAACAGTAAAATTCAAATTCGATTGGATTTTAGTATCGGGGGCATAATTTAAACTAATTGGCTCAATTCAAATTGTTGTGGAAAACTGATTGCACCTCAGCTCAGTTATTTGTTTCACAGCCAAATGTTACATTTTAAATTTTTTCAGCACACTCTGTGCTTGCAGTCAGTCACATGACAGGCTTGCCAGCTTTTCAAATCTCTTAAAGACAGTACACATCTATAACTTCATAATAATTCACCAAAATGTCCACACCTTTTTCAGTGAATATCATGACATGCACTTTGGCCACGATTCAAAATTAAAAGTCAGCACAAAATAAACAATTGAGACTAATTTTATAAATAAAACCATTCCATATTGTATTCAAAGCTAACCAATTAATCATTTTGTACATTCCTCATGTGCTTATCTTCTATAAGCCTTTGCCGGTCTTAGTGTTGTTGTGAAGTTCTTCTCCAGTAACTGTAGTGTGGCTAGTGGAAAGCTACTGACTTCAAGGAGTGAAGACAGCAGATCACGTTGGAGTATGACCTTGAGCAGCTCTAGATTAGAAGACTTGGTTGCAGACTGCACCATCTTGGTGTGGCAGTAGCAGTCTAGGCTGGCAGATTGACAGGCATCTGTCCCCTCTTTTGCATCTCTGTCATTCAACTCCCTTCCCAGGTCAAGCTCAGCTCATAAGCAACTCCTAACATCTGTTCCAGTTGCTGTACATCACCCCCTTGAACTGGTGCTGTCCACTCACAAAATTGTTCCCTGCTCAGGTATCCAGCCAATCTACAGAGCAGTCAGTGCTGGCTATAAAACACCAGGCAAGACAAAGTTCACATTGTTGTCACTGGGCATGTTAATCACACATCATGATTCTTGCACTGTGTTGGAGGCTATAAATGTTTTTGTCCTGATCACTTACTGTCATTCTGTGGTCTGTGCTGAAAAAATGTGTCTTGGGTAAGAGTAAACATATTAATTGAGTTTAAGTACTGTAGAATCTTGAGGAAGATGACTATCAATGCTTTCACTTCTCATCACTATTGTTTCTTCAGCTGGATATTGGGTTAAAACAGAATTGGGGTTCACTGTGAACTTTGGCTCAACTGTCAAATAAACTGCATCTATTCACCAACTAGCTTCATGCATGAAACATGACCACTAGGAGGGCAGCCATCACCCTTGAAGCTGCACCACAGCAAGAATCAGAGGATAAATAAAGAGAAACATAAAAAAAGCAGTTGTCAATCAAAAAGAATAAAACCCCCTTACAGATGGAAATATTTTTCAAACATTCATTTCAATTACCTTAGATATTTACTACCTCAAATGAAATGAAATTATTTCTGCCACTGATAATTTTAGCAGAGGCAATTGATATTATGAAGTGGGAAATCCAATTTCTACTCACACTGAACTTGCATTCATATCAGAGTTGGGAGGAGTTTCAGTCTGAACAGTTTGTTTATTTTGCCATCTAACAGAAGTCAGTGTGACTGAAAATGTGCGGCAACGAAGCAATGGAATTAATGACGTGTCACCTGAAGAATAACATTGATAATGCCGATGCAACGTCCATAATAAGAAAGAAGGCAAAAGTGTGAAGTGAACAGAATTTTTGCAATAAAGATGGCCCAACATTCCTTCACAAAGAATAGGCTAAAGGCTGTAAAGTAATGTTTGTGTTTGAAAGTTTTAAGATGGAATGTCTTGATTAAAATGAAGGAATAATTAAGAAGCTATTCCACTTCGGGCTATATGTGGCTATTACAGCTAATCGAATAGTGGCTGATTGGGACAGTTTGGGGGTTAGTTGGAGGTTAATTGGAGTGGTTAGATGGTTAACCGGGGGATAGTTGGGTCAGAGAGAAGATATAGGTGGCTGTGATGGGTAATTGAGTTTGGGGTGTGTGGCAGTTGCTGAGGTGTCACTGAGTGTTGATGTCTTGATTGTGGACTTACCCAGGTATCTGATTAGGTTTTAATCTGTCCATAATATTTCATAGGTAACTACCCATTTAACTATACAGAATTTGTCTGATATTTCCAACTTTAACTCAGAGTCTTCAGAAATATTTAAATGAAATAAAGAACTGCAGATGCTGGAAATCTGAAACAAAAACAGAAATTATTGGAGAAATTCAGCAGGTCTGGTTGATGCTACCAGACCTGCTGAGTTTCTATAGCAATTTCTATTTTTCTTTCAGTCTTCTGCTATCTGTTTGGTCCCCGATGATCTGGAAGTGGGAAGATTTCTCCCCGTGTAAAAAAAGTCATCAATAACAAAGCAGGAATGATTTAAAAATGAGATGACTTTCTGGAGGTAGAGGACATGGCATTTGTGTTAAATGTGTATATAGCCTCAATTTTCACAAAGAGGTTGTACAAATTGAATAAAATAAAAATGGAGAGAGCATTACACGGCATACATGCATAACCAGTACGAAAATTAGAAACATATTTTTGGAGGATATATATACACTATTGATTAAGTGATAAGCACAGGGTAAATGAAGTTTAATGTAGATAAGTATGAATTGATTAATTTTCATTAGAAACATGAAGTCAGGCAATGTAAGCTGAATTGCACGATTTTAGTGCAAATTTAGGATCAGACCCATGTTTGGCTGTACTTATGCAAATCTTTAGTGTTAAGTGACAAAAGGTTCTGCTTATGTCAAATAAAAACTGAAAGAACTGCAGATGCTGTAAATTAGACACAAAAACAAGTTTCTGGAAAAGCTCATCAGGCCTGGCAGCATCTGTGCAGAGAAATCAGAGTTAACGTTTTGGATCCAGTGACCCTTCCTCAGACCTGATCAACTGACCATCAGTTCTGAGGAAGGGTCACTGGACCTGAAACTTTAACTCTGATTTCTGTTAACAGATGCTACCAGACCTGCTGAGCTTTTACAGCAACTTCTATTTTTGTTTCTGCTTATGTCAAATGTTGATTTCTATCCATTGTCTCGAAATAGGACTTGGACAGATTTTTAGATAGTAGATAAAAATGATTTTATCCTACATCAAGATGGCCAACATTAAATTAGATTAGTATATATTCCACATTCCCTATGGAGAGAAGATAGCAAGACTGTGAAACCCATCACAGACAATGATATCTCCCTGTTTGTTAATAACCTTTCTTTCTGCCTTATCAACAAAACATTACTGGAAGTCAGTCTGAGGAAGAGTCACTGGACTCAAAACGTTAATTCGGCTTTCTATCCACAGGTGCTGCAGATCTGCTGAGTTTCTCCAGCAATTTCTGTTTTTGCTCTCACTGAAGTCACCTGTAATATTCAACAGGTGAAGATGAACTGTTAAATTGCTTGGACAATTATAATTGGATTATAACTGGAATATAATTATGTTTAAAATACTGTCAGTTGGAGAGAGATCATTTGACCAGCCTGAGTCTTTTCTGTGGTTTCTAAGAATTGAATTAGCAGTTGGGCTACATGAGCTCCTGTTCTGTTTCTTCCCAAGCTTGTACAATACAGATAGTAAGCCTTGAACCTGTCTGCTAACTTGATTTTATCTCCATTCTACAAATATACACAGATTTTTTTTGCAGAAAGAATTCAATTCTATAGCAGTGTCTCCAGCAGAGCAGAAAATATTATCGATGTAAATCACCTTAGCACTAAAGCCATAACACCAGATTCAATCTGCAGCCAGTAGAGATTCCAAATTATAACCATGAACTACTTTTATTTCTTAGAGAATAATTTGCCCAATCTTTCCCTTCCAAATCTGTAATCTTTATTTGTATGTGTGAACTTCAAGTATGTATGTGTGGAAGTTGGAGCATATTATCTTAATTTATTTAGGTTGGTTCAAGGATAATGAAACTAACCTCTTTCTTTCTTATAAAAGTTAAGAAAACCTATCCAATTGATTATTTTGTGACCACAGTGCATAAATAGTTAAGCACTCAGTGAATTGGCAAGTGTAACCTATAGTGGTCAGACAAGAAAAAATAAAAGTGGGGAGCCTTTTGATGCTTCCCCATCTGGTGGTCACACGAGCAATTTGAGATGTTTGTATTACAAAGGCATATATGATGCTTAGCTTTATAAATAGAAGCATAGAATACAAAAGCAAAGGATATAAAAGACAAGGTTTCCCCTAAGTAGAATATTCTGTCTGTTTCTGCACACTGCACTTCATAATGGGTGTCAAGGCCTTTGAGATGGTGTAGAGATTTACTAAAATATAAGAAAAAGATTATGGTGCATAGAGTGATTAGGGAAACTGTGTTCATTCTTCTTAGAGCAGAAAGTTAATACAAAATTTGATAGAGATCCTTAAAATTATAAAAAGCTTTCATTGAGTAACTAAGGAACAATTCCTTCCAGTAGAAGAAGGATCACTAAACAGTTGGTACAGGTTTAAGGGAAGTGGCAGAAAACCAGAGGCAAGTTGTTATGTTCTGGAAGATACTGCCTGAGGAGATGGTGGTAGCAAGTTTGATAATAACTTTCAAAAGGAATTAGATAAAGACTTGAAAAAGCAAACATTGCTGGGCCATGCAGAAAAAGCAGAAGAATTAGACTAATCAGTTACTTTTCAAGAGCTGATACAGGCATGGTAGATCAAATGACCTCTTGTTCCAAGCTGTACAACTCTGTGATACTATGACTTAGTATGTAAATAAATTCCTTAGTATCAGACAGAAGGTTAATGTCTGCTGTATGCTTATTTAGAAATCTCAACTGGCACAGCAGTGTGGCATCAAAATTGATTCAGGTGTACTTGGGCTAAGGAGGAGTGGAGAAGTCATGCAGCTTTCATTTTCCTGATCACTATTCAATGATGCCTTGTGAAAAAGTAAACTGGAGTAAGTGAATGTGAGGTACAGAGAGTATTTAGCTTGTCCAATATGAGTCAAACCAACTGCTTTGGAAGAACTGTAATATACTTAATAGCACAAAATGTAGAAATATTGTTTGATATGTATGCTGTATTGTTGTGTAAGGAAGTTAGCAACTGAAATAGTTGACCACATTTTAAGATACTCTTGCCTGTCAGGCTGTAGAGGAGAAGAGTTAATCAGTTCTACTTCTGGTACTGCATTTGTTACCAAAACTCAATTCAGAATGTTTCAGGAATAGGAATGTGAATTTTTGCTTAAGTTGAGCCTGGATCTCAGAAGAAATCATTGAAAATCTAATATGTAACTAACTGCTAAGTAATATGCAATAAGCCAGTTTACTATTCATCAAAATTGTCCCTCCTGCTGAAGCTTTCATGTGGGCATCCTTTCCACATGGTACAAGAAGCTAAGAATAACACTGGCAAGATAGGTTGGTGGCAGTGAAACTACCCAAAGCTTCTAAACACAATTATTACAATGTATGTGTGTCAGCTCGGGCATGACTGCTGTTTTCTGATATCCATTAGGGCAATGTTTTTCAGAGCACAATTTGTTGAATAACATAAGGGGCAGCATTGCTGCTTTGAGAAGAGAAGTGAAAGCACTTATCTCTAGAAGAGTAAAGCAGCTTTTACATTGTCATGACAATGCCGAGTCAAGTGACGCAATATTGCTTAACAGCAGACAAATTACATGCTTGCTAGGATGTCATTGTGTTGAATATCTTAAAATGAATCATAAAGTTTTTGCTAATATCTCTACAGAAGAGATATTGTTCCTTTGAGTTCCATTTTAAAATAAAGTTAAAAAGGACAAGTAATTTGGTGAGACAAGACATCCCATTAATGTCTTCACTTTTCATGTGTCGCATGATTTTCTACCTAGGCATTGCAATTTTGACTAACGTTCCTTAAAAAGCAGATTTTAAATGAATATCAGTACAGATATTTGTTTAAAAATCACTGCCCTAGACAAGCTGTCAGTTAAATGCAACATTGGTAGACCAATGGAGGAAATACAGGATGTGGGAGCACTCATACACCTGACTGAATGACAGTTGCTTTTCAGTTATTTAAGGTACAATATA
This sequence comes from Chiloscyllium plagiosum, assembly GCF_004010195.1. Classification (NCBI taxonomy): domain Eukaryota; kingdom Metazoa; phylum Chordata; class Chondrichthyes; order Orectolobiformes; family Hemiscylliidae; genus Chiloscyllium; species Chiloscyllium plagiosum. The sequence continues at coordinate 34,047,318 of NC_057724.1, read as the reverse complement.
ACTAGGAGTAAATACTAAAAGCTGTTAAGTATATAATCCTGGGTATCAGTCTGGTAATTCTTTTAAAGAAAAATCAGTAATTATAATAATAACTATAGCTACAGGCTGATCCTTAACTTTAGGAATTGAACCTTTGATGGTTATATCCCAATACTTATATATCCAGTTATATATTTTAATACTACAGTGTTTGTTGGGAAGTAGTATCTTTACATCTGGCTTATTAGCTTGTTCAAGGGTTGAAACAATTCATTGATCTTAGTCTATATGGTTCAGTTAGCTAATTGTCGCTAACACATAGTTGGAATTCTTGTACCTGTTTATTTCTTACCCTGACGCCAGCTTCAAACTTTTCACTAGTTCCTCATGAAGGAGAAGTTGCTAGAACGATGTAAGACATGCTGACTGTTTTGCAACACACCTGCTTGATACAAATAGAATTGAAGGAATTGACCTGTTTATAGATGTATCATTGACTTGTTTCTATTTGTCTCTGGCAAAAAAAATGGCTCTGTCATTCAATGGTCAGAAATATATGGATTTTAAAAGCAGCAAGAATGATAGTGGCAGACTTATGAGTAGGCAGCAGTGTTTGTTTCTATTTGGAAAATTGTAGAAATTTGGATTTAAAAGCATTTTAGTAAAATTTCTACCTTTTTGAATGTTAAAGCAAAATTAACATTGGACTCATGTATTAGGTTGACTGCTAACAATTTCAAGATTTAAAGTTCCACTACACTTCAAAGTCTTAAATCTCCTGGACCTTCTGGCATCAAATTTTCTACCTCAACTCGATTGAGCTTCATTGGCTTCACTTCACACAGCAGACAGTTAACTAATAATGTCATGTTTTGTAATATCAACTGCGGTCCATCACCAGGCCAAGCATATCATGACCAATGTCTGTAAAAGCAACTTTAGCTATGAAGTCCTATGCTTGGGAATCATTCCAGACTGACACACTTAGCATCAATATATGTCAGTTTGCAGTCCATTGCTGCATCAGACAGATTACAAATATGCTTTTGGTAAAACAATCATTTAATACCTGTTCAATGCAGGAAGCTGGACTAGAGGAAACAGATCTGAGAAGAATTGCTGGCTCACTCATTATTGATTGTACCCATTAGGTTTTTATGTTTCATATGAAGATACTGATGATGGAAAACACCACCACTCCTTGTAGATCCAATTGATAGGTTGTCACACCTTGGAGGTCTCTGCCCAGTTTTCTGACTATAGTCATGCAATTGTTATTCTGTGCCAGATGTTAACCTTCTGCTTCTTTTCCACCCAAGACACTGGTGTTAGGCATAGGTTATCCACTCGGTGAAAGTGAGGACTGCAGATGCTGGAGATCAGAGTCAAGATTAGAGTGGTGCTGGAAAAGCACAGCAGGTCAGGCAGCATCCGAGAAACAGGAAAATCGACATGACTATTGGACTCCTGACTCATCTCTGGAATCTACACATAGATGAGGAGAAATATTACAGAGATATCCATGCTTCAGCCAAAGTCTGATTGAGCAAAAGGTTGGCATCTTGAATCAAAGAATTTGTTGCCTGGTTGGATCTGCAAGCTACCTGTAGGACAGGAAAGCGGCATGGTACATAAAGGTGGCCCTACTCCCATTTGTCCCCCACTCTTGTCTCCTGATTTCTGTTGCTAAAATAAATTGTGTCAATAGGAAGTCAAACAAAAGGTTGTAAAAAAAATGGAGCTTGCAGACAGTACTGCTGTTGCATGAAAGATGGCAGAGTGTGGGAAAGTGAGAGGATTAATTGAATAGAACAGCAGGTGTAGAAAGCTGCAGAAGGGAATAACATCAGTAGAAGGTTAGGTGGAAAGTGCTGGTTAGACTGGAGAAAAACAATGGGAAAGTGGGACGCAGAAGACATGACTGTGCTATTTGCTATTTGAGTAGTGCAGGCTAAGCAGGGAGTAAAAAGGATACAAGTCTTCTTAGTGTTCCAGTCAAGTGTTTCAACATCTGACATTGCGATGAGAGCCTGGAGTTTTCATGATGGTTCCAGGAAAGTTCAGGTATAAACTATTGCAATATACATCCCCTAAATTCCCCAGTACTAGAGTCTCTATCCCACTAAGTGGAGCCCATTCCTCCCACACAAGTCTTTGAGCCATGTGTTCATCTCTCTAATTTTATATATACCATGGGCTGAATTGTATGCAAATAGGGTAATAATCCAGAGATTATAACTTTTGAGATTTGGCTTTATAATTTAGTGCCTAGTTCCCTATACTCACAATGTAGAGTAATATTTCTGCTTCTGTCCAAGTTGTTGGTATCTATATGGACTACAACAACTCGCTGCTCCCCCTATCATTCCAAATTTCTCTCCAGCCCTGAGAAGTTGTCCAGAACTTTTGTTCTGGGCAAGCAATACAGCATTGAAGACTCATGTTCTTTACAGGAGAAAGCGGTATCCATACCCCTCACTATACTATCAGCTATAACTACTACATTCCTTGTTGCTGCATCCCCTCTCCCTAACTTGAATGGCTTCCTGTACCACAGTGCTATGTTCACTTTGCTCATTCATCCCGCAATCCCTGCTGTTATCTCAAACAAGCAACAGAGAACCTCAAACCTATTGGACAACTGACACTTCTTCTCCACCCTGGTTTCCATCATGTGCCTCACTCATAGTCACACCCTCCTGTCTCTGAAAGTTGACCTTATTCTTAGTGGTGTGACTGCCCCGGGACAAAGTATCCAGGTAACTTTCATTTCCCTAATGTGTTGCACAGTATACTGCTGTGCCTCTAGCTCAGCAATTCTGAGCCATTGATCTTCAAGTAAAAATATTTATTTCTGACATGTTTGCTGTGGATCACAATCATATCCATGGGCTTCCACATGTTCCAGCCTGGATTCATCACTTCTCCTACCATTCATAATGAGTTTTAATTAATTAGCTATTATTCACATATTTGTTGCTTTATCTAAACTTTTGTATTTTTCTCCCTAATTTGAATCATATATTTTAAATCATGAAAGTAGAATAGACTTTAACCATGTATAAGTTATTTACCAATCAGGTCCTCTCCCTGTAGAACCAAATCTTACACAGTGGGAAGGGTAGAAAAGCAAAACAAAACAAATTCCTTATCTCTGAATTTCCCACCTACCATATCTGGTGAAGCTACAACACAGGACCACTTGCGTGCCAACCAGCATATGCAGCAAGTGATAAATATTGCTAATTGATTCCGTAGAAGAAAGTGAGGACTACAGATGCTGGGGAACAGAGTCAAAAGCTGTGGCGCTAGAAAAGCACAGCAGCTCAGGCAGCATCTGAAGAGCAGGAGATCCAGTGTTTCGGGCATAAACTCTTCTTCAGTGATAAAGTAGCTCAACATATTAGTGCAAAAGTCAAGGCCGAAGAAAATGCAGTAATCTTTAACCAGAAAACCCAACTTTACATATGCCAGTCTTCAAATAATTTGATTCACTCCACATGATACAGGGACACACCTGAAGGCATTGGATACGGAAAAGGCTATGCATCATAACAGCATTCCAGCAATAGTACTGAAGATGTCCTCCAGGACATGCTGTACCCCTAAGCAACCTGTTCCAGTACAAGTACAACACTAATAACAAAAACAGAAATTGCTGGAAAAAGTCAACAGGTTTGGGAGCATCTGTGGAGAGAAATCAGAGTTAGCATTGTGGGTCCAGTGACCTTTCTTCAGAACAACCCGAGCATCTCCCCAACAATGTGGAAAATTGTCCCGATGTTTCCTGTGCACAAACAGAAGGATAAGTCCAACCTGTACAATATTCAACCTTTCGAATGATAGATGCCCAAATGCAGTTGTATCCTGGACAGTATCCTCATTTGGGCTGCCAAGATGATATGGAACATATGTACCACAAAAGTGCCGGATAATGACCATCCAGAATATGACAGAATCTTGCCATAACTTTCCAGTTACTGCTAATTACAGACTAAGTTAGATTTTAAGAACAAAATTAACACTTAAAACTCCCTATTCAACAAACTCGCAGGTGTGCACTCATTTTCCTTAACTCATTTGACAAAGTGCACCTCTCCTTTAAGGGTTGCTGGCTGCTTTTAAATCTGCCTCCCCGACCCTGCTCACTGACTGGCCAATAAACTGCCAATATTGCCTGCACCTCACTGAACATAATTAATGGGGAACTATTAGGAGTGAAGGACTTTATGTTTGTATTTTTAAAAGCTCTGGATTAAAGTGAGGAAAAAGTTGTTTTTGAAAGAACAGTGTCTGAAAGAGTGGTTGTAGTTTTGAAAGCATATATGCTGACACCTATTGCAGGCATCGTAAACAACTGTTTGAACAAGAAGTAATTGAAGTTTTAATTATAGACGATTTGGAGCTGAGCAGGTGTACTGTTGCAACTTTTGCTGGCAACAAGACATTGACTGGTCTATGTTCTCGTGAGCACTTATCAACGACAGATTTTGCTGATCAAAAACTGTGATTGATTTTTTTCAGTTAATTCAAAAGCTTGGAACTACAAGATTAGGAATACAGAAAGAGAGAATTCAGTTCTGCCTCTGCTCAGGAATAGTCTCTTTGTTCTGTGCAGTCAAAATTGAATGTAAAGCCGAAGCAAACTAGTTTATCTTTCCCTGCAACAGTTGTTATATGCTATGACTTTTAGCTGATAAGTCAGAGACTTTTTTGGAAGGGAACCACCAACATATGTTGGAAACATAGTGGAAGCAATTAGAGAAAAGCAACTGAAGGCAAGTGCTGGCCAGCAGATGAGTCATAAAGTTCATCTCCACAATGGTACCTGGGAATTCACACTTGGGAGGTGGGTATCACTGACTTGGCCAGCCTATCTCTAATTGTCCAGAGGGCAGTTAAAAGTCAACCACTTTCCTGTGTGTTTGGAGTTTCATATAGGCCCAAAGACTCCTTCCCTAAAGCATATCCATGAACCAGACAGGCTTTTCCTGACAACCAGTAACAGTTTCATGACCTTAATTCAAGATTTGTATTGGATTCAAATACAACCATCCACCATGATGGGATTTGAACCCAAGTCCCCAGATTAATAGTCTTGCAATAATACCACTACACTATTGTGTTTCCACGTCTTCCCCCTCACTTCATAATCTATTTTACCCTATCTGTGTGTAAGAGGGAGTTTATAAGGGGATTCAAGTTTAATTCATTTATAGCTGTTTATCAGTCGCCAGAGTCTAATTATGTGTAAAAAATAGTCATTCTTAAGTACAGAACTCTAGTTCGAGCTTTCTATCAGGCTGGATCTAAAAGGCAGGCAATTGGAAAACTCTACACACTTTTTAAAACCTCTGCATTTGTGATCACTCTGGGAATAGTATGGCTTCATTACCAGCGTGCTACCCCAGCACTGTCATTTCCAGTATGATTTAACTTCTGCCCTGATTCATTATTTGAGATCTTGGTCACTACAAATTTTGCTTCATATATGCAGTTCATCCGGAAACATAAATATTTGTTTCCAGCAGCTATGTGGACAGGTACCTTAAAATCAAGGCTAATACTCCCATTACTGAGAGATTGCTCCACTGTTAGAGCTGTCATCTTTCAGCTGAGACATTAAACCAAGGACCACGTGACCTTTCAGGGAATGTAAAGGATCCTGTGGCACTATTTCAAAGATGAGGAAGAGAATTAAGTGTTCCCAGTCTGCTGAACAGTATTTATCTCTCGATTAAAGTTTCTTGTCTCATTGCTGTTTCCAGACCTTGTGTGTAATTTGGGTGCTGTGTTCCCTGAATTACTTCATTGACTAAGGATTTTTGAATGTACTGTGATCATGAAAACTGGAATAAAATGCAAGTTATTTCTCCTAAAGAATCATGACAGTTCATTTTTCATTTGAGAACAAAATAAGACTTCCTGAGGACTGCTGGCATATGCTGGATTCTTCCTTGATTTCAGACAGCACTTGAAATGAATATTTTCAACATTTGTTGTATTGACAGTATCCTGCTTACTAAACCAGACAGCTGGATTTTGTTTCAGTGCTTTGGCTTAGAATTATAGAGTCCCTACATTGTGGATACAGGCCATTTGGCTCAACAAGTCCACACCAACCCTCCGAAGAGTAACCCACCCAGATCTATTTCCCTACTGTATTACTCTACATTTACTCCTGACTAATGCACCTAACCCACACATCTCTGAACACAATGGGCAACTTAGCATGGCCAATTCACCTAACCTGCACATATTTGAATTGTGGGAAGAAACTGGAGCACCCGGAGGAAACCCATGCAGACACAGGGAGAATGCGCAAACTCCACACAGTCAGTCACCCAAGGCTGGGTTAGTGATTAACTTTGTTCTGTGTAAGACTGGTATAACTTGCCAGTGAACCACAGGTTTTGTGGAGAGGAATCAAATAAAGGTGTGAAGTTTTCTCCTAACTTCCAAATAGTTTACAGGATATGGATAAATATACATAAAAGGAACAATTGATTGGAGTATGGTTCTTCTGATAAGACCTTTACTAAACCTCTTTGTAGAAATACAATTATGTAATTTCATTCCAACATTTCATCACTTTAAAAAGTTGAGACTACTAAAGTTTAAAGATCATTTTTTTCTGTCAAGAAGAAAGAATTTAAATTGATTTAACACAGTTCATGGTCATAGGTCATGCTGAAGTGCTTTACAGTGTAGTGACTGTAAGTAACTTTTGAAGTGTAGTCACTTGTAATTTAGGAACCGCAGGAACTAATTTGCATACAGTAATGTCGTACAAACATCAATGATAATGACCCAATTCTCTGTTTTCCCTGTTCTTTCAGAGTAAATATTGTTGAGGCCACGGGGGAGGACTCTTCTGATCTTCTTCACAAGAGTCCCGTGGGATCTTTTACATTCATCTGAGAGAACAGATGAGAACTTGGTGTAATATCTCATCTAAAAGATGGTACTTCTAACATGTAGCATTGCCTCAGCACTATTCCAGAATGTCAACCTGGATGATGTGTTCAGATCTCTGTAGTGATACTTAAACAACGATTTGCTGACTCAGAGGTGATAATGCTGCCATTAAATGGCAGGACCTAAACCATAGCCACTATAAAAGGATAATTAAATATAACATTTTAGGTTTTCTACTGAGAATTATCAGAATAGCTGCAGCTCACAGTACAGTGCACCAGCAAAGTTGAAAAGCAGAAAGAGAATATAAGTTTGGAAGCAGTGATGAGATAACACGAAGGTTTTAGTATCAAAAGTTTTCATTGTTAGAGAAAAAAGGGGAATTACATAGAAATTACAGCAGAGAAACAAGCCATTCAGCTTAATCTGTCCATATTGTTGGGTTTATCTAATACACAAATGACTGTAATTTCTCCACAAAACCCTCCGAGGTTTTCAAATCTGAGGTAACTAAAGGATTGCACATTATTTTTAAGGTCCTGGACAACAGCAAGAATTTCGAATAGAATGAAGCCGATTGAGACTTTCTGCCTTCTACAGTAAATCCTCTGTATCCACAAAATCACAAATCATGAATTCACCTAACTGTGTTAGCATTGGTGTTAATTGTCTTGAATTTCTTTCTGGGGAGGGTTGGTTGGCTGGCCAGCAGTTGAAGAGTTTCTGCCCTTTAAAAATCTCGTCACAGGTTTTCAGAGGATGCTTTTCTGAAATGTATCTTATACTTCACTGTTTTGATTAAACAAAATTTTACTTACACAGCTCAAATATAGGTTGTTGGCTGATTGTTACAGACCAGAGTTTTTTGTAGCTGCGAGTTAGGGATATTGATTTAGTTAATGCTGTATTCAGTAGCGCTGACCCTTTAACAGCCTGTTGTTTCAAAATTATGAATTCAAAAAGTAGTTGGGTTCAATGCTATGGAAGTCATGTGTCTAAGCCTCTTTGGTAGGAATAAGAAACAGTGACTGTGAGACAAAGGTTTGCATTGCCCATAGCTCGTTGTCTATGATCCACTCAAGGATTAAGTGGAAAGTCATTGACACATGTTGTAACATAGATGTAACTTGCAATTGTTTTCTATAAGGGCTTCTAGTAGAAACAATCATTTCTGCAGCAGATTATAACACAATAGTGAGCATTCCAGGCCCAACAGGAGATACCTAATGTGAACTGTCTGGCTGACGTTGACCTTGGAGAGGGCTCAGGAAAGTGATTGCCTAGTTTGATCATGTGATTATAGCAGACATCCTTTTGTACTGCTTATAGTAGTTTTAAAACAATCATATATACAAAATAGAGGAACAATTTTTTTACAAGTTCAGACACAACATTCATTACTAGTTATTTGTCCACGACATTGAATAATGGACAACATCTGCATATAGAATAGGAAAACCAATTTTCCTATTCCAAATGCAGAAAACTGAGGAGGATAAATTTCTGGAGTGTATTAAGGATGTATTTCTATAGGCGTATGTTGAGCCAGTTAGAAGATGTGCTCTTTTTGATCAAGTATTATGTAATGCAAAGGGTAAAATAACAATTTTGGGGATTTAATGATCAGTGACTAAAATATGATAGAATTTTATATTACAAATTAAAATGAGGTAATTCATTCTGAAGCAAGGATGTTAAAATTGAATCGAGGCAGTTATGAAGACGAGGCTGAAATTGGCTAAGGTGGACAGTTTTAAAGAACTAGTGTATGGTTTACTGCAATTGTTCATTCCTTCAAGGTGCAAAAACATTGGTTAACCACCGATAATGAAGGATGTTCGTTGCATTTGATTAAATGAAAGGCTTATAAAGTTGTTGGAAATGGCAGCAATTCTGAGGATTGGGATGTTTATCGAGTGCAAGGAAAGACTAAGAAGCTGATAAAGGGAATATAAATATGAATACAATCTAGCAAAAATATAAACATAGATTAAAAAGTTTTATGGATAGTTAAAATAGAAATGTTTGGCTTAAACAAATGTGGATCTATTATGGGCAAAAGAGAAGTTATCATGGTGAATACGAAAATTGTAAAGAAGCTAAATTATTACTTTGTCTCAGTTTTGATTGGGGAAGATATCAAAAATCTCCCAGAAAAAGACATCTAATGGCTTGGGAGAATGAAAAGTTGAAGGAAAAAGTTTGTACTGGAGAAATTAATGGGGCTGAAAGTTGATAAATTCCCAGGACTTGATGGTCTTCATCCAAGAGTGTTGAAGGAGGTGCCTACAGAGATGGTTGATACATTGGTGATTATCTTCCAAATGCCTATAGATTCTGAAACGATTTCTACAGATTTCAAGGCAACAAATGTCATCCCTGTATTTAAGAAGGGAGCAAGAGAGCATTCAGGGAGCAAGTTGGACAAAAAGGTTTATTTCTGTGCTGTATGACTCTACGACTGATTAGCAGTAGGGTAGATGCTACCGTCACTTATAAAGGATGATTGGGCATAGTCAGCATGAATTTGCAAATGGGAAGTTATGTGTGATGAATTTCATGAGTGTTTTTTGAGGATGTTACTAACAAAATTGATGAAGGAGAGCCGATGGACATCATGTACTTAGATTTTCAGAAGGCTTTTGATAAAAGTCCCTCACAGGAGACTAATTAGAAAGATCAAAACATTTGACAGGAAGTGCTTTCTGGAATGGTTTAATGGTGAACTAAAAGATAGAAAACAGAGATCAATAATAAATAGATCATTCACAATAGACATCAATAATTTGGAGATGGGGATCAAACATAATACTTCTAAATTTGTCCTTGTCAATAAGTCACTGAAGGCTAACATGGGTGCAATAAGCTATTAGAAAGGCTGATGGAATGTTAGTTTTTGTTGCAAGAGGATTTAAGTACACGAGCAGTGAAGTTGTATAAGAGTTTGGTTAGACCACATCTGTGGTAAAGCATGCAATTTTGGTCTCCTTATCTCAGGAAAGAAATTATTGTCATAGAAGGAGTGCAACAAAAATTCACCAGACTTATCCCCAAGATGGTGGAATTATTCTATGAAGAGAGATTGGGCAAAATCAACTCGTACTCTCTAGAGTTTTGAAGAATGAAAGGTGATCTCACTGAAATTTACAAAATAGGTGAATGGATAGAGAGAGTAGGTGTAGGTAAGGTGTTTTCCTTTTTGAAGAGCCTAGAACCAGGAGGCACAATTTAAAAATAAGGATGGTCATGTGTGGAACATAGTACAATTTGATTTGAAGTATGACGATGTCAGGTTGTTGCTTGACTAGTCTGCAGGACAGTTCTCCAGATTTTGGCACAGGTGGTAAGAATTCAGTAAGAGGGTCAACAGGGCTGTGTTGCTGACCTCCTTTTTGGTGCCTTAGTTGATCACTTAAGTGTGGATTGAGGAGGATTACTTTGACTTAGAGGGTTGTGAACCTTTGGAATTCCATACCACAAGGGCAGTAGAGGCTCAGTCTTTGAGTATGTTTAGGCAGAGATTTATAGATTTCTTATTACCTGTGCCATGCAGGGTTATGGGGTTGCGGGTGAGTAAATGGCATTGAAGTGTTCAGTCAGCCATGATCTTACTCAATGGCAAGGTAGATTCGATTGGCTGAATGGCCTTTGCATGTTCCAATGCAAACCATATCTTATATCTGTAGGAATCCAGAATGGGAATATTTTCCTTTTCCTTAAACTCTTGATGTCGTAGCGATTTGAAGCATCCCTTCAACTGCACTGGCTGAAGTCAATTAAGTCAACAAAGAGCAAGAAGGTTCCATGCTTTATTATCCTATCAATAGATCTTTGCAGAATTAGGGCAAATGGAGACTGGAAATTTGGGCAAATCACAAATCCTTGCTAAAAATGCCCCTCCCTATTATCTTCTCTCAGGCTGTATGTGAATAATTCATATATTGGTTTTGAGTAGAAGCCTAATTAAACATACATCCAGCAAGCTGGAAAGATCCTGCTATGCTTTCTGATGTTTGGACAGAAGTGTTGACTTGTATTATTTTGACGTATTTAAAACTGGCCATTTAAAGTGCCAGACAGAAGGAATAAAATAAAATGATTTTTAATGTACTTTATATATATATAGATACGTTTGAACAAAATTATTTATTTTTTCCAAAATGTCTGTTCAGCTTCTAGTTTTGGATTATTTTCTCTTTGCTTCTGGATTGGATGCTGAAGGAATGATTATATAATGACTGAAAGAGCAGTTATTTGTTTTATTGTGGGAAAAAGCTGTGCAAAAACTATTCCCAAGGGTCTTGCAGAACAGTAACATGCTTAAAGAGGGTATTATTGGCCAAGCGGGCCAGTCAGTTGGACCAAACTGCTGCAAAAACATAGAAAAGGAATTAAACCGTACATAGGACCTGGCATCAACTAAGGCACCAAAAATGAGGTCAGCAACACAGCCCTTTAGACCCTCTTACTGAATTCTTACCACCTGTGCCAAAATCTGGAGAACTGTCCTGCAGACTAGTCAAGCAACAACCTGACATCGTCATACTTCGAATCAAATTGTACTATGTTCCACACATGACCATCACCATCCCTAAGTTTGTCCTGATCCATCAGCATCAGAGTTGTGAGGGAGTTGCCCTCAGAGTTCTCAACATTGATGGAGACATCATGAATTTATGCCCCATCATTACATCAAATCAAACATAGGTAAGGAAATGTCTTGCTGATTACCACGCAGTGCCCTCTCAATAGATAAGTCTGCATTCCACTACATTGAATACCACTTGGCAGAAGCACTGAGTATGACACAAATATACTCTGGGTGAAAGATTTCATTGTCCATCACCAAGTTTGGCTGAGTAGCACCACTACTAACTGAGTCGGTCAAGACCTGGTCGACATATCTGTGGAAGGCAATGAAAAGAATCATCGGTGGGGGAGCGGGTGGAAAAAGCCTTCTAGAACTAGTCCTCACAAACCTACCAGTCACAGAAGCATCTGTTCAAAACAGTATCAGTAAGAGTTACCACTGCACAATCCTTGTAAAGATGAAGTTCCATCTTCTCATTGAGCATACTCTTCTTTGTGTTTTGACCCCCTACACCATGGTAAATAGCATAGACTTATAAATAATTTAGTAGCGTTAAATAAGCATTGAAGAGACACTGTGGTCCATCAGTGGCAGCAAAATTGTATTGGACCACAATCTATAAACTCAAAGCTCAGCATTTCCCCTACTCCATAAAGATCATCAAGCCAAGCAACCAACCCTGGTTCAATAAAGAGTATAGGAGGGCATGCCAGGAACAGCACCAGGCATACCTAAGAATGAGGCCTCAATGTGGTAAAGCTACAGTACAGATCCACTTGTGTGTCAAACAGCAGAAGCAGCAAGCAATTGACAGAGCTGAGCAGTTCCACAACCAGTGGATTGGATAAAACTCTTCCAAGCCTGCCACATCAAATCACTGAATCCAGTAGGAGATTTAAAAGCTAGTCAACTAGATAGGTTTCAATGAGATCTTGAAGAAGGAAAATGGAGTTAAAGGAACAGAGAACATCACAAACTGTATACATCTGCTTCAAAAATTACATACACTTCAGAAAAATATTATCTGTAATTCAACAAAAATACATAATAAATGACACATTGGAAATTTAATGCTTTTCATGATGAACTGCAGATAAATGGGTCAGAATTTGTGACAGATTTGTTGGATATTTGATAACAGATGGAGTGTTCCTCAATATAAAGTGCTGACAAGACATTGTGTTGCTAGTGATTATTAACCCTCTCGCTGGCAAGCATTGATACTTCAGTGCCTCCCAAAGGGGACTAAACTCTGGTTACTCTTCTGTTATTTGCTATTGTTAAAATAATAATTGTCATTTATTCCTGAATTTGCATAAATATTCCTGAATAACACTATATGCTTCTACTTTTCTGCAAACATCCTCTCTCTTCTCCTTTCTGGAAGCTTGAGTCACATGGGTGAATGTTCCACTTATAGGTACTGGCAGAACTCCATTATCTTATACAAATGGCTATCATTGTGTGAGTTTAAAGAATGGATGTTGAAAAACAATTTACCACTAAGGATATAGTTGTTGAGTCGGATCCTGTGTTTACTGTTTGGCAGGAGTATGGACCATGACTCGTCTTTATTCCTTATTAGCACTGAGAATATTTGTAGTACCACTATTATGGCTCAGATTAGGGAATGGATAACAGAAAAAGGATTCAATTTGAGGTTTCCTGATCTACATGATTCACTACCATGTCTGACAGTACCATTGCACAATAAATGTTTTGTGAAGTTGCATCTGATCTATTTTGTGTATGTTATTCAAAAAATGCTTCCAGTGAAACATTTTGACTGAACATTTCTTAACACATCACTAAGGTGTAGGATGTGTGGAATATTTGTCAATGACAAGCAACAGCCTCATGTTGTCTGTGATGTGCGATTTCGTTAGTATGGCAATGTCTCAGTCAACAACATCCTTATTCCTAGGTATGTCTTGTCCCATTGGCAGGACAGACCCAGCAGAAGTGGCAACACAGTGGTATGTATTTGGGAAGAGTTGCCTTGAGAGTCCTCAACATTGACTCTGGACCCAATGAAATCTCATTGCATCAGTTCAAACATGGGCAAGGAAACCTCCTGCTCATCACAATTTAATTCCCCACGATCTAGCTTCTCCATGTTACTCCTCCATGTTGAGGCCATATGGAGAATGCACTGAGTCTGACAAGGACAGAGGACTTCAATGTCCAACACCAAAAGTGGCTTGTACTAACTACTGACAGACCTGCTTATGTCCTAAAGGACATATCTGCTAAACTGGGTCTGTGGCAGGTGGTGAGGAAACCAAAAAGAGCGATAAACTTTCTTGACCTCACCCCCACCAATCTGTCTGCTGCCAGCGCATCTGTTCATTATGTTATCAATAGGAGTAAACACTATATAGTCCTTGTAGAGGCAGAGTTCAATCTTCATATTGAGGATATCTTCAATCTGGTGTGTGGCCCCACTATAACGGTAAGTGGGATTTTGAACTCAAGGCTGGGCCTTATTAAGCCATGTGGGTTATCAGCCATGGCAGAATTGTACTTGAATTGTACTTAAATTCAAACTCACGCTCTAGCAGAACATCCACTCCATCAAGTTAGTGGATCAAGCTTATTTCAGTGAAGAGTGCTGGAGGACAAACCAAGAATAGCACCAAGTATACCTAAAAATGAGATGGCAACTTGAAAAGCTACAACAGAGCACTATTTGCTTGCCAGACAGCATGGGCAGCAGATTCTAGAAGGAGCTAAGTAATTACACAGGCAATAGATCAGATCTAAGTTCTGGCACCAGATATCACATCTTGCCAATCAGGAGGAAAAAGCATTTATGCCTATTTTTTGTTTTCCACTAAGCAACTATTATGACCAGACTCTGGGCAAGGTTACAGAAGGATGTCTCAAATTGTAAAGCTCCCACAGGATAAGGGATGAACTGGCTCCCCTTCTTTATTCACGACCCTTGGTTGGTCATAACTTTAATAAGGAAACTGAAGTAACTGTAGATGCTGTAAATCAAAAACAAAACAGAAAATTCTGAAAAAGTTCAGCAGATCTGGCAAAATCTGTGGAGAGAAATCAGAGTTAACATTTCGGGTTGAGTGACCCTTCTGCTCTGAGGAGCATTAATTCTGATAATCAGACTGATGGTTCTTCTGGATGCAGTACCAACTTGGCTTCCACTTGCTGACTGTGTCTAACCATAGACCAGGTGACTACACACATTTAGGGAAAGTGTCAAGCATTTTTTCCTGTAGTTGTTTGAATTCCCTGACCTCAGCAAATTTCTCAGAGACCACTTGGGATACCATTACCTTTGATCCTATCATGTCATTGATTTGAAATAGGTTGGTCGTGTTCACAGATGAGCTCAGTATGACTCCTACACTCCCAAGTCCTATCAGAAGGTCATACTCCAGCTGACTTGATAAAGGCAAATAGGCATGTATCATCCTTCAAACACCTTCCTACAATTCCTGACTGAAAGTTCATGCCTTTTCCCAGTAGTTGTGTTTGAGTGGTCCTAGTATCCTCAGTTTCACTACAGACTTGTTTGCTAAATCCTGTGAAAATGCGCCCATGCTTTCTTGAGATACAAAATTTTGTTTGCTCTCAAGGATTTTCTTAACTTCATCTGAACTCTCAAGAGTGCATATCCAGGGATTCGCAGCTGCATACAGAGTCATAACTTGCTGAGCTATGCTCTCTGACTGTTACTCATTCTCTGCATGGATGTGTGTGTATGCTAAATGCATCCCACTGATTTTTCCCATAACCTTTGGTTGTTGACTTGGACATTCCCTGCCTTTCAGCACCTAACGTAGACAAGCTTCTTGGCCTCACCATTTTATCTCACTATTCTTCTATCCTGAGGAGGCCTCTCTGCAATTCCCTCTCTCCCCTAGGTGCTCATTTGACACTGTGCCACCTCGATCCTTTCCAGTAGATTGGGGATGATAAGGAAAGTTTATCTTCTCGAACAAGAGAGAATTAATCATCTCAGAATCAACAGCCAGTATGGCTGCCTCTCTGTTCTTCTCTGTGCATTTTTTTTTATTAGGAAAGGTATGAGAACTCCTCAAGGAGAATTATTTCATGGAGGCTTTTATAAATGGCTTTTGTCTTAAATATATGTATCTACTGGTCAACAGGAAGCTGCTTAAACATTTAAAATTCTGAGTATGTCTGGTCAGGTTTCCTAAGGATAGAGAATTTCTGACCTATGTCTCTCTAATACACTAAAGATAACCTTTTGTTTGCCTTGCAATCAGAGGGTCCTTCCTCAGGTAAAAGGAAGTAAGCCAGTTGTGCTTTGCTCAAAAACCTCATCCAGAGTAATAAGGACCAATTAAAAAACAAAAAAAAACTGAGGATGCTGGAAATCTGAAGCAAAAACAGAAGTAGCTGGAGCAATTCAGAAGGTCTTTAAGCATCAATGGAGGGAAAGCAGTTATTTTCCTGCTGTGTTTTTCCCTGAAACTCTGTATTCCCTCCTCGCTCTTTCCCATTTCTGTCACTTTTTTGCCTTTCCTCTCTCTTTCTTGTTTTTACCTTGTTTTCTAATTTCTTTTAATTCTAATTTCTGTTGCTCCGATTTAATCTCTCCACTGCTAACTCTATCCATTTCATCATCTTCAATTTCCACCTGAAAACTGGTGGCTACCTGTTTTAAAATTTGAGTTTCCTGGCTTATTGGCATACTTTTAATCCCAAGTTTCTCATTGAGCCTTTTAACATTTTGAGGGACAGAACTTTTAAATCATCAAAAGTAATTTCCCACAATTCTCTGAGGAACACAAAGGCATTGAATACAAATATTCCTATAGTGTTGTAGTGCAAGTTCAAATAAGCCTTTTACAGCTATTTATTCCTTTAAAATTGTTTTCATTTCTCCATTCTAATTCTTCAGTTTTATTGTGGGCTCAAACTGTGGCAGTAACTCTTGAGTTGATAGGCTCCTGGTGAGATCCCCAAGTTATTACTGCACCAAGATACCCCAAGTTAAGCAGTAGGCGAGAAGAATGGAAATTGTTCCTCTTCTTTGTTCACCTACTCCCTCAGCTGGTCACAACAGAGTTAATTTAAAAAGAATCCATGTTTTATGACTGCCTTTCTTCTAGAAAAAATGAACTTATATTTTAAAAGGAGTCAATTTAACCTGGTTTTCTTGAATAAACAGAAGAATGAGTTTATTAATACTAAACGTGAAAAGATATAATACAAAGTGCACATGTAGAAATTAGGAATAAGTGAGTCCAAAGATATATACAGAACAATCTTGATTATTCGAACATCAATTATGCAAATTTTGGATTATCCGAACAAGATCTCAAGGTCCCGTAAAAACGCTATCCATTATCCGAACAATCCGTTATCCGAACTCTCAGTTATCCAAACAAAATACTCCCCGCTCGTCTCGTTCGGATAATCGAGGTTGTTCTGTAGATCAGTTTCTCTGGGTAGTTTGTGAAAAATAACGAGGGGAACATTGTTATTCTTCAGGATTCTTGGCTTTTGCAGATTGGTTGAAATCCTTTTCCCTGTTTCTTTTGATGATGGTTAGCTGGCAGCACTCAGAGAGAGAGAGATTCCTTCTGTTATCCTGTTTCCTTTTGAATCTATTTTAGCTAGCTGGCTTCTAGCACTGAGAGAAATAAAGTTATTTTATTGGCCACACAGGGATGACTAGTGGGTCTTGACCTTCACAGAACACAAGTGTAGAAATTTAGGCAGGTACACGAAAGTGCCTCAACTTACTCCATCCCATCTTCCATGAGAACATCTTCCCTACTAGCATATACAGGCAAGGTTGTACTTTGTTTTTAACACCTTTTTGTTTATTTCTGGAAAGTCAAAATACAAATAACGTCTGCAAGAGGAGGCTTTCTGCTGATTGTTTGATTGTTAACAAACAATCCAGGTGTTTTTCAATACATAATTTCAGTTGCATCACACTGTAAACTTTTACTATAAATTCTGTGTCTTACAATCTTATACTCCACAATCACCTGATGAAGGAGTGGCGCTCCGAAAGCTAGTATTTCCAAATAAACCTGTTGGACTATAACCTGGTGTTGTGTGATTTTTAACTTTGTACACCCCAGTCCGACACCAGCACCTCCAAATCTTGAATAGCGGAGTTTGCTACTTTGCAGTCTGATAGTGCCTTTCAGAATCTAGTATATTTGGAAAACACTAATGTATTTACTATCTCATTAGCCACCTCCTTTAAGGTCTTAAGATGAATTGTGAACAGCTACAGTCTAAGTACTTTAGAAGATTCTGGAAAAGCTGAGCAAGTCTGGTAGCATCTGTGGAGAGATATCAGAGTTAATGTTTCGGGTTTAGTGACCCTTCCTCAGAACTGAAGATTTTTACTTTGTTTCTTTCTGTTAACCAACCATTAATCTCTGTTAGCATTTTGACCGCTGTCCCAAGTGCTCTATATCACAGCCGTGTTTGACCCCAATTTTCACTGTGTTAGAGTTTGTGGTGGTTCAATTAGTGAGAATGATAGCTTGTATCTCATCAAGAATGAGGAGGTGTGTAACAACAAATTTCTGAATGCAGCAATTTTGAGGAGGATAGTCCATAAAACTTTCTGGTTCAGTGTGAAAGGTTTTGTGAAATCATAAAATTGTTTGGTACTATAACTTGCACTTTTAAAAATTTTGCTGTACTTTCCATTATTTGCCTTGTCCTAACTGTTATGGTAGTAGTATGGCTATTATCACTAAATCACACATTAGCTTACTCTGGCACCTTCTCCCACTTTAAGTATCTCACCTCGTTTCATGTATTTTCACCTCTTGTTTAAAATCTTTGTTCTCTACTGTCCACCCAATTACCAATTTTCTCACTGAATTATTTTCAATGCTTTCCTCCCTCAGCATCTGCACCAAGTGACATCTCAGCCTTTATGGTTCAACTGCAATCTCAACTCATCATACTATCTATTCTCTCAGTTGACTACCCTCTCATCTTCTTCCAATCTTTCCTTCCGTATAAATCCCCTACCCATATTCATGGCCAATCCCTTTACATTGCTATCTCATATGATCTCTCTACTCCTGTATCAATCACAAATCACAAAACACCAAAATAGAGGAAGACGAAACAATGGTCTCATTCGACGTAACAGCACTGTTCACCACCATCAACATCGACCTGGCAAAGGAAACACTTACCACACTTTTAGAAGAGACCATCACACACACCCCAACCACCATCAATCACATTACCAACGAAAACATCATGAAGCTAGTAGACCTGTGCCTCACCACCCACTTCACCTTCAACAACATAATCTACAAACAAACCGACGGCACACCCATGGGATCTCCGCTATCAGACTCATAGCAGAAGCGGTAATGTAAAGACTAGAACAAACAGCCCTACCAACCATTAAACCAAAAATCTGGGTCCGCTACGTAGATGACACCTTTGTCATCACAAAACGAAACAAGATAGAAGAGACATTTAACATCATCAACAACACCCTCACAGGCATAAAGTTCGCCAAGGAGGAAGAAACCGACAACAAACTCGCATTCCTGGATGTCACAGTCGAAAGAAAGGACAACGGAGAACTACAAACCTGCGTATACAGAAAACCGACAAACACTGACCAAATACGTAACTACACCAGCAACCTTCCCAACACATACAAACGAAGCTGTATCAGAACACTATTCCAACAAGCCAC
>NC_057724.1:34004080-34027516 GCF_004010195.1 Chiloscyllium plagiosum | reverse complement strand
TGGCCTGGCACTCCAACCACAACGCCATAAACAAACACAAAGATCTAGATACCATCTATCAACCCCTCAGAAAACGAACAGGAAATGACATCACCACAAACCCCAGGAACCCCATTCAGGAGAAAGATAAAAATATAAAGCAGGCGACAACAGCTTCGCTTCACTTGGAGGTTGCCACTGATGATGTTACCTAGCCAGGTAATGAAACGTCTGGATATCAAACCTACAGCTCAGCGAGCAAACCTACACCCTAAACTTGCTTGCATTGCTCTTCACTCAGACTCTTTCCCTATGTCCACACCTAGAAAAATTGTCTCCTACTTACTTAGAACTGCATTTTCAGAATCTGAACTGTGTCTCTCTCTTCATTGCAATATGTCAACAGCTAGTAACATTTGAGCCACAAACAAACTAGGCAAAGACCATCTCCAAAAAAACTCTCCCTTTTGACATTCAATGCTATTATCATCACAGAATACTTCACTATCAACACCCCTGTGTGTTATCATTATCCACAAACGTAACAGGACCAGCCATTTAAATACTGAGACTATGAAATCAGATTATAGGCTGGGAATTCTGCAGTGAAAGCTCACATCCTGACTCCTGAAAGCCTGTTCAACATCTATAAGGTACAAAACCACAAGTGTGATGGAATACTGTCCATTTGCTTGGATCAGGGTGGCTCCCCTCAAGAGGCTCAAAAGAATCAAGGACAAAACCCCTCACTGGACTGGTGCTTTATTGACTACCTCAAACATTAAATCCCTCCACCAATACATTGTGGCAGCAGTCTGTAATATAGTCAAGATGCACTGTAGCAATTACCAAAACTCATTGCCAGTATCTTCCAAATCTGCAATCTCTAATAACTATAAGACCAAGGGCAGCCGATGCATGGGAATGCCATTACTGGAAGAACTTCTCCACATCGTAAGCCATTCTATTTTGGAACTATATTCCCACTATTCTGTATCACTGGGACTAAATCCTGGAATTCTATTCCTAACAATGATATGAGTAAGGAGGCAGCATATGTCAGATATAGACAGCAGAGATCGAGTGAATCCTTAGAAGAAGATAAACGCAGGAGGAGAATAGTTAGAGGAGGAAAATCAGGCGGGAAGAAAGGGGACATGAGATAGCTTTGGCAAATAAAATTAAGGAGAATCCAAAGGGATTTTACAAATACATTAAGGACACAAGGGTAACTAGGGAGAGAATAGGGCCCCTCAAAGATCAGCAAAGCAGCCTACCCTGCAGGAGATGGGGGAGTGAGTATTTTGCATCCGTGTTTACTGTGGAGAAGGAGAAGTACATGGAAGGTACAGAATGTGGGGAAATAGATGGTGACATCTTGAAAAATGTCCATATTATAGAGGAGGAGCTACTTCATGTCTTGAAACGCATAAAAGTGAATAAATCCCCAGGACCTGATCAGGTGTGCCCTAGAACTCTGTGGAAAGCTAGGTAAGTGATTGCTGGGCCCCTTGCTGAGTTATTTGTATCATCGATAGTCACAGGTGAGGTGCCGGAAGAATGGAGGTTGGCTAATGTAATGCCACTATTTAAGAAAGGTGGTAACGAAAAGCTAATGAACTAGAAACCGGGAATCCTGACATTGGGGTGGGCAAGTTGGTGGAGGGAATTCTGAGGGACAGAATTTACATGTATTTCGATAGGCATGGACTGATTAGGGATAATCAAAATGGTTTTGTGCATAGGAAATCATGTCTCACCAACTTGAGTGAGTTTATTTGAAGAAGGAACAAAGAGGATTGATGAGGGCAGGGCAGTACACGTGATCTATGTGGACTTCAGTCAGATGTTTGACAAGGTTCCCCATGGAAGACTGGTTAGCAAGGTTAAATCACGTGGAATACAGGGAGAACTAGCCATTGGACATCGAACTTGCTCAAAGGTAGAAGACAGAGGGTGGTGGTGGAGGGTTGCTTTTCAGACTGGAGGCTTGTGACCATTGGTGTGCCTTAAGGATCCCCCCAGTGCTGAGTTCACTGCTTTTCTTGATGTATATAAATTATTTGGATGTGAACATTGGAGGTATAGTTAGTAAGTTTGCAGATGACACCAAAATTGGAGGTGTAGTAGACAGTGAAGAAGGTTACCTCAGATTACAACGGGATCTTGCTCAAGCTGGGCCAGTGGGCTGAGGAGTGGCAGATGGAGTTTAGTTTAGATAAATTTGGAAAGGCAAATCAGACTTATGCACCGAATGGTAAGGTCCTGGGGAGTTTTGCTGAACAAAGAGACCTTGGAGTGCAGCTTTATAGTTCCTTGAAAGTGGGGTCTCAGGTAGATAGGATAGTGAAGAAGACGTTTAGTATACTTTCCTTCATTGGTCAGAGCATTGAGTATATGAGTTGAGAGGTCATGTTGTGGCTGTACAGGATGTTAGGCCACTTTTCCAGTATTGCATGCAGTTCTGGTCTCCCTTATATAGGAAGGATGTTGTGAAACTTGAAAGAGTTCAGAAAAGATTTACAAAGATGTTGCCAGGGTTGGAGGGTTTGAGCAATAGGGAGAAGCTGAATAGGCTGGGGGTGTTTTACCTGGTGAGTCAGAAGCTGAGGGGTGACCTTTTGGAGGTTAATAAAATCATGAGGGGCATGGATAGAGTACATAGACAAGTCTTTTCCCTGGGTTGGGGGAGTCCAGAACAAGATGGCATAGATTTAGGGTGAGAGGGGAAAGTTTTAAAGGGGACCTAAGGAGCAAGCTTTTCACACAAAGTGTGGTGCATGTAGGAATGAGTTGCCAGAGGAAATAGTGGAGGTTGGTACAATTGCAACATTTAAAAGGCTTCTGGATGGGTACATGAATAGGAAGAGTTTAGAGGGATATGGGCCAAGCACAGACAAATGGGACTAGATTAATTTAGGATATTTGGTGGGCATGGATGAATTGGACTGAAAGGTCTGTTTCAGTGCTGTACATCTCTCTGACTCTATGAGTATAGCCTGAACCTGATGCACTTCAATGATGGAAGAGAGCAGCTCACCACAATGTTCTGAAATGAAATTAGGGGTCGGCAACAAGTACTGGCCTTGCAGCAATGCTCCCTTCTAAGAAAGAAGGAAAAAAGTTTCCATTCTGCTCAATCACACCTTCAGCTCCATCTTTGATGCACTACTCACATCAAAAGCATTACTTTCTTACCTCTGATATCGTCCTCATCTCTGCTTTCTTAAGTCCATGAGACACAGGCTTGAACATATTGGACAGCCAAGTAGTTTAGTCATTTGCTACCTCATCTGATTGGACCACATCATGCAGAGCATGTTCTGATCTCTTCTGCTAAAACTGCTGGAACAAATTTACTCGACTAAACATAATCTTCTTAAACTCCCTCCCCTGCATCTTTCATTATCACCTCCAATAATAAATATGAGAAGCTCATAGACCTCTTGTCTCTAAAGCCCAGATTTTCATGCTGGGATCAAGTAGGCAAGGAATGGAGAATTCTCAGCTCCACCAATCTAACCTTGAAAAATGGCTGCCTAGACATCAGATTTTAGTTTGGGTTGCAGGCTGGGTCAGAAGTCAGGCTGGGCAACCCCTGAAGGCAAGGAGGCTGGCATGTGTGGAGTAGGGGGAAGCAAGTGGCTGCCTTGGGGATCCAGCCTGTGTCCAAAGTTCAAAAATAAACAAAAAGAGATGAAATAGTTTTCCAGCCCCTCTGCATTCCATATCAATTCCAACCATTGCCATGTCATATTCTGATCCAACCCCTCATGACCCCTATGCCAAGGTGTGCCCACCAAACAACCACTGGCTCCACGCTCAGGTATGCCTTACACTCACCCCCAGCACTCATGCCTCAATGCAAAGGCAAGCTCTTCTCTGATGGGACGAATGCTGACATTGGGATAGCTGTCTCCTTGGCAAGTCAAGCAACAGCCTGAAATAATCATACCTATAAACTCAGACAATGGTTTAGTCAAATCATTTATGTAAATGACAAAAAGTAATGGACCTAGCACCGACCCTTGTGGCACTCCACTGGTCACAGGCCTCCAGTCTGAAAAACAACTCTCCACCATCACCCTCTGTCTTCTACCTTTGAGCCAGTTTTGTATCCAAATGGCCAGTTCTCCCTTTATTCCGTGAGAGCTAACCTTGCTAACCAGTCTCCCATGGGGATCGTTATCAAATGCCTTACTGAAGTCCATATAGATCACATCTACTGCTCTTCCCTCATCAATCCTCTTGGTCACTTAGAGTCAAAGAGATGTACAGCATGAAAACAGACCCTTCGGTCCAACCCATCCATGCCGACCAGATATCCCAACCCAATCTAGTCCCACCTGCCAGCACTCTGCCCCTATCCCTCCAAACCCTTCCTATTCATATACCCAACCAAATGTTGCAATTGTACCAGCCTCCACCACTTCCTCTGGCAGCTCATTCCCTACACATACCACCCTCTGTGTGAAAAGGTTGCCCCGTAGGTCTTCCCCTCTCACCCTAAACCTATGCCCTCTAGTTCTGGACTCCCTGACCCCAGGCAAAAGACTTTGCCTATTTACCCTATCCATGCTCTTCATAATATTGTAAACCTCTATAAGGCCATCCCTCAGCCTCTGATGCTCCAGGGAAAACAGCCCCAGCCTGTTCAGCCTCTCCCTATAGCTCAAATCCTCCAACCCTGGAAATATTCTTGTTCTTCAAAAAACTCAATCAAGTTTGTGAGACATGATTTCCCACGCACAAAGCCATGTTGACTATCCCTAATCAGTCCTTGCCTTTCCAAATACATGTACATCCTGTCCCTCAGGATTCCCTCCAACTGCCCACCACCAACGTCAGGCTCACTGGTCTATAGTTCCCTGGCTTGTCTTTACCACCCTTCTTAAACAGTGGCACCACGTTAGCCAACCTCCAGTCTTCTGGCACTTCACCTGTGGCTATCGATGATACAAATATCTCAGCAAGAGGCCCAGCAATCACTTCTCCAGCTTCCCACAGAGTTTTAGGGTACACCTGATCAGGTCCTGGGGATTTATCCACCTTTATGCATTTCAAGACATCCAGCACTTGCTCCTCTGTAATATGGACATTTTGGAAGATGTCACCATCTATTTCCCTACGTTCTATATCTTCGGTAAATACTGATGCAAAATACTTTTTTAGTATCTCACCCATTTTCTACGGCTCCACATAAAGGCCGCCTTGCTGATCTTTGAGGGGCCCAATTCTCTCCCTAGTTATCCTTTTGTCCTTAATGTATTTGTAAAAAAACCCTTTGGATTCTCCTTAATTCTATTTGTCAAAGCTATCTCATGTCCCCTTTTTGCCCTCCTGATTTCCCTCCTACTTCCTTTATATTCTTCTAAGGATTCACTCGATCTATCCTGTCTATATCTTACATATGCTTCCTTCTTTTTCTTAATCAAACCCTTGATTGCACTGGTCATCCAGCATTCCCTATACCTACCAGCCTTCCCTTTCACCCTGACAGGAATATACTTTCTCTGGAATCTCGTTATCTCATTCCTGAAGGCCTCCCATTTTCCAGCCGTCCCTTTACCTGCGAACTTCTGCCCCCAATCAACTTTTGAAAGTTCTTGCCTAATACCGTCAAAATTAGCCTTTCTCCAATTTAGAACTTCAACTTTTAGACTTGGTCTGTCCTTTTCCATCACTATTTTAAATCTAATGGAATTATGGTCACTGGCCCCAAAATGCTCCCCCACTTACACCTCAGTCACCTGCCCTGCCTTATTTCCCAAGAGTAGGTCAAGTTTTGCACCTTCTCTAGTAGGTACATCCACATACTGAATCAGAAAATTTTCTTGTATACACTTAACAAATTCCTCTCCATCCCTGGACGGCACGGTGGCGCAGTGGTTAGCACTGCTGCCTCACAGCGCCAGAGACCCAGGTTCAATTACCGCCTCAGGCTGACTGTGTGGAGTTTGCACATTCTCCCTGTGTCTGCGTGGGTTTCCTCCGGGTGCTCCGGTTTCCTCCCACAGTCCAAAGATGTGCAGGTCGGGTGAATTGGCCATGCTAAATTGCCCGTAGTGTTAGGTAAGGGGTACATGTAGGGGTATGGGTGGGTTGCGCTTCGGTGGGGCGGTGTGGACTTGTTGGGCCGAAGGGCCTGTTTCCACACTGTAAGTAATCTAATCTAAACCCTTAACACTATGGCAGTCCCAGTCTATGTATGGAATGAGCTGCCAGAGGAAGTGTTGGAGGTTGGTACAAGGCTTTTGGATGGGTATATGAATAGGAAGGGTTTGGAGGGATAGGGGCCGGGTGCTGGCAGGTGTGACTAGATAGGGTTGGGCTATCTGGTCGGCATGGACGGGTTGTCTGGCGCTGTTTCCATGTTGTACATCTCTCTGACTCTAATCACTATTACCATCTTTGAGTATGTCCTACAGGCAGGTAAGACCCAGCAGAATTATCAGCACAGTGATACAGTCGGGCGACAGATGTCACGGAAGTCCTCGACAAATCAGGTCAAACATGGGTAAGCAAACCTCCTGCTGATTACCTCATACCATCCTCAGTTGCTGGTGAATCAATTCTCCTCCATGATGAACAACATCTGTGGAAGGCACTGAGGGTGCCAAGAGTGTGGAATGTACTCTGGGTGGAGAACTTCAATGCCAATCAGCAAGAGTGTCTCAACAGCACCACTAGTGATAAAAGTGGTCAGGTCCTAAAGGACAGATCTGCTAGGTGGCAGATGGTGCGGGGACCAACAAGAGTGACAAATATATTTGAGTTCATCCTCACCCATCTGCCTCCTGCAGATACATCTGTCCATAGCCACAATACAATCTTTGTGGAGACAACGTCCTGTCTTCACAATGAGTGAGGGTGCCAGTTGTGTTGTATGGCATTGTCATTGTGCTAAATGGCTTAGACTTTGAACAGATCTGACACCGTGAATCATCCGCAATAGAGTCGCAAACACAATCTGCAATCTCAGTCCTGGATTAAAGAACGGTAGTTGGGCATGCCAGGAGCAGCGTCAACCTTGTGAAATTATAAAACAAGTTTAATTACATACTAAACATTTTCTCTACAGTTTAGAAGGTTACGGGGTGATTTGATAGAAAACTTTTAAGATATTAACAGAGAAAGACTGGTTGGGGATTCTAGAACTGGGGTGGCATGGTGGCTCAGTGGTTAGCACTGCTGCCTCACAGCACCAGGGACCTGCATTTGATTCCTGCCTCAGGCGACTGTCTGTGTGAAATTTGCACATTCTCCCCGTGTTTGCGTGGGTTTCCTCTGTGTGCTTTGGTGTCCTCCCAAAGTCCAAAGATGTGCAGGTCAGGTGAATTGGTCATGCTAAATTGCCCATAGTGTTAGATGCATTAGTCAGAGGGAAATAGGTCTTGGTGGGTCACTCTTCGGAGGGTCAGTGTGGACTTGTTGGGACGAAGAGCCTGTTTCCACACTGTAGGTTATCTAATCTAATCAACTAGGGTGTATCATCTAATCTGAGAATTAGGGCCAGTCTGTTCAGGAGAGATGTTAGGAAGCACTTGTACATACAAAGAATGATAAATGTTTGGAAGTCTCTTCCACAGATTGCAGTGGATGCTGGATCAGTTGTTAAATTTAAATCTGAGATGGATATATTTTTGATAAGCAAAGGTATTAAGATCATTGAGCTAAAGACACTTATATGGAGTTGGGCCACAGATCAGCCATGATCTCATTACGTGGTGGAACAGGCTTGAGACTGAAAATGTACTCCTGTTCCCGTGTTCCTAAACAGCATAAGGACCAAGTGATAGACATGACTAGGCAATTGCACAACCAGTGAATCAGATCTAAGTCTGAAGTCCTACCACTTTGATTGTGAATGATAGTGGACAATTAAACAACTCACTGGAGAAGAAGGTCCACGATTATCCCCAACCCCAATAATGGAGGAGCTCAGTACATCAGTGCAAAAGTAATGCGGAAGTGTTTGCAACAATCTTCAGCCAGAAAAACTGAGTGAATGATCCATCTTGATCACCTCTGAATGTCCCCAGCATTACAGATGTCAGTCTTCAGCTGCAAAATCACAAAACGATTAAAGGCATTGGATACTGCAAAGTTATGAGCCCTGACAACATTCCTGCAATTGTACTTTTGCTCCAAAACATGTTGTACCCTGGGCCAAGCTGTTCCCGTAAAGCATCAGCTGACAATGTGTAAAATTGTACAGCTATGTCCTGAACACAACAGTAGGACAAAGCCAGCCCAGTCAATTAGTGTCACGCTGATCTACTCTCAATCATCAGAAAAATAATGGAAGGTGTCATCAACAGTGCAATCAAGTAGCAATTGCTTAGCAATAGCCTACTTATTGCTTCTCAGTTTGGGTTCTACCAGGGCCACTCAGCTCATTACAATTTTGGTTCAAATATTTGCAAGAGAGCTGAATTCCAGAGGGGAGGGGAGAATACATCAAGGCTGTATCAAACCAATATGGCATCAAGGGTTCCCAGTCAATAAAACAGAAGAGAAGTTTACATGAAAAATACAGTTCAAAGTTTCAAAAGTTGCCCCACCACGGGGCTTACATCAATAACAGAAGTTATATGTAAAAAATTTTTAAGAAGTAAAATTAAGGCAAAGTTCATTACAGTTCAGTTAATGGCACTATGCTCAGGGAAAGCTGATTTAGGAATGATAGAATACCCTGAAGATGTAGTTGGAATGAGACTGCCATTCTGGACCGCTGGATACTAGGCCAGGAACCTCTGCCGAAGAAGACCGCCATGCTGATCTGAGCCACTCCTGGATGAGATCGCCTGCAGACTGCTGGAAAACTTGGACACTGAAGACAAATAAGACCTGCATACAGAGAGAGACCTCTATGCTGGGACAAGACCACCATGCCTGGCCGAGACTGCCTTTCTGCTCCTCCAGGTGCTTGGGCCTAGCTGTGGACCAGGGGCCTAGGCCTAACCTGCAAGTCTGGGCTGGGGGAGTTAGCCTGGGACCTATTGCTTGCTAGGCTAGGGTTGGATCCATGTCCCTCTCAACCTGACATTATTGCCGCTGCTGCCAGAGGCCTCATCCATCACATGCCACTTTCCAGATTTAAAAGAAAACAAAGAAAAAAGGAAAAAAAAAGAAAACATAGAGAAAGAACACAAATGGGAGCCCCGGGCTCAGCCCACAAATCCACTGCTATATTGAGAAAGAATAGGAATCAGAGGGAAATCTCTCTGCTAGTTGGAGTCATATCTAACATGAAGGAAGATGCTTGTGGCTGGAGGTCAGTCATTTCAGCCTCAGGTCATCTCTGCAGGAGCTCCTCAGGGTAGTGTCCAAGGGCTCAACATCTTCAGCTGCTTCATCAATGACCTTCCCTCCATGATAGGGTCAGAAATGGGACTATTTATTGATGACTGCACCACTCATGACTTTTCAGATATCAAAGTAATCCATGTCCAAATGCAGCAAGATCTAGACAATAGGTTTGTGCTGACAAGTGACAAGTCATACTTGCACCACACAATTACCATACAATGACCATATCCAACAAGAGAGAATCTAACTATTGCGTCTTGACATTCAAAGGCATTATCATTGCTGAATCTCCCACTGTCAACACACTGCGGGTTATCATTAACAAGAAACTGAACTGGTCAAGCCACATAAATACTGTGACTAAACCAACAGTTAAAAGGTTGTAATCCTTGTAATCATAGGTAACTCACCTCCCGACTTCCCAAAACCTGTCCATCATCTGCAAGGCACAAATCAGAATCCCCAATTATGTGAATGACTATCACTTCAACAACATTCAATAAGCTTAACGCCATCCAGGACAAAGCAGCCTGCATCACATCCACAAATATTCATGTTCTCCAGTAGTGATGCAGATGCTAAGTAACATTGATACCACACATTGACCAGAAACTGAACTGGACTAGCCATATGAGAACTATGACAAAGTGAGGACTGCAGATGCTGAAGATCAGAATTGAGAGTGGGGTGCAGGAAAAGCACAGCAGGTCAGGCAGCATCCGAGTAGCAGGAGAATCGTTTTGGGCAAGAGCCCTTCATCAGGAATGAATCCTATGAGTACTATGGCTATATTAACATGTTATAGGTTAGGAATCCTTCAGCGAATAACTCCTCATAGCCATCCAAGACAATACAGCCTGCATGATGGCAACATATCCATAAACATTTATTCCCTCCCACTCCAATGCTTAATAGCAGCAGTGTGACCCACTTACAAGATGCACTGCATAAATTCACCAACACTCCTTAGACAGCATCATCCAAACCCATGACCACTTTCTTCTAGAAGGACAAGGACAGTAAATACATGGGAACACTACCACCTCAAGCTCCCCAAAGTCATTCAGCATCCTGATTTGGAAATATACATCTCTTTCTTCATTGTTGCTGAGTCAAATTCTTGGGAGTCCCTCCTTCATGGCACTATGATTCTAACTAGACCAAATGATTGCAGTGGTTCAAGAAGACAGCTCACTGCCACCTTCTCAAGGGCAATAATTACAGGTTGAGCCGACAATGCCCATAGCCTGTGAATGACTTTTGAACAAAATCTGAACTTTTTGGCACATACACAATTTTAATTACTCCACTGACAGTGAGCATGTCTTCACCTGCCACGATCTCATGTTCTGGTATTCCGGCCCTAAACCCCATGGCACTCCCCCACCCCACGCACACCTTCTTTTAACATATCCTGAGAATTTCCATCTTCAACTAAACTTTTGGCATATGCCTTGCATACTTTTAAACACGCTTTATAATTTGTTTTGTAAAAAAAATGAATAGTTGAATTGCACAAAGTCAATCAACAATTCACAAAGAAAGATTTCTGTTTTGCATGAATTCAAAGCATTAAACAGCCTTTCTTGTTCAGACACTATTAACCCGTTACATATTTCCTTCAAATTTTATGTTTCTCTTCGGTTTTATTTTCCATTCTGTTTGATGCTCTAAAATATGCCGGTTTTGAAATGTTTGTAGAATTTTCATTGTTCTCTCATTACGCTGCCAACTAAATGAAGCTAAATAATGAATAATCCAACATTAGTAAAAGCTCCGAGACAGAAGAAAGTTTTCATGTTTAAAAGCCTAAAAGTCGTGTAAAAAGGTTTTGGTAGTAATTTAAATTTTCAACCCAAATATCAGTATTCTTTCCCTGCAGCCATGTGGAGACTTAGCAGTTTCTCTACACTCCTCACTGTTAAATCTGTAGGTTTACATTTGAGGGCATCAATAGTCAAATAGCTCCTCCATTAAGTATATTTCTGATTGTGGTCTAACTTGCACAATATTAATCCATGTAGAACAAAAACCGGTGTATCTTCATTAGTTTTAGCTTAAGTTATTAACACTTAGTGCAGTGTCCAGATAATGGAACATTTTTCCTCTGGCTTTCTCATTCATGACAGACAGCAATTTTCAAACTTCCAAAGTTTCTGTCAGAAACAGTAGATGAAATCTAGTTTTGATGGAAACCAGAATCCGATTGTCCTCAAAGTGAAAAAATTGAAACATCCTCTTCTTTTCCCATTTATTGCAACTTGAAGCATTTCATGTTTCAACTGCTGTTGAGCAAGGATGGAACAAATGCAGTGTCTTTTTATTAAGTTGGTTATTCACATTGCCTAAACTTATCTGGTAAAGTACATGGATCATGCCTGTATTGACAGGTAAATCAGGCCAAAATAAAATTGATGCCTTGTGTTCATTCTCACAACATCCAAAAGATGGATAACGTTTGTGTTGTGCTGAGTTGTCAAAACTGTTTTGAGTGAATTTAAAATGGTAATTAAGCACCCACCAAATTAGTTGCTTTTTACTAAATCAAATGATGATCTGAGCCTCTAATATATGGAAAAAGATTTTCAATAGTTTTGTAAATTTGAAACAAACCAACACAGCTTTTCATATTTTAGTGGCTTTGTTACAAAAGAAAGCTATTACCACAGCAGCAGCAACAACAACAGAGCTGTTTGACATGATGTGAAGTTGACAAGTTCCCTTTTGAAAAGGGATATAGCCATTTTAAACGAAGTTTAAAGGGGTCAGATCCTGGACTTAAAAGGGCAATGCCAATCCTCTCCATAGTGCTAAATTTAATTCAGCTTAGATTTTACCCCTTCAGCAAGGTTTTAAATACAGTATTCAAAAAATTAAATTAAATATATAATGTTCCTTTTGGAGTATTTTAAGTTACAATGCAAATAATATGCTTAAACTAGAATGAATATGCTCTACATTTCCCCCAGCATCATAAATAAACTCAATCTGGATCTGTCTCTGACATCCCAGTTTAGTACTCTAACCCCAATTAGACATGCCTGCGCAACAGGTTAGAAGGAACAGAATGACAAGTTTGACTGTGTTAGAAACATAGCAGTGGTACAGTGATGACACCTGAGGGGGCAAAAGAGATACAGGTTTCTGTCTGTCAAGTCTGTCAGCTAGTTGCTCTTTGATTCTAATTTTATGTTTGAATGCCTACTTTGTCTTTTCTGTGTCTCTCTCTTCCTTCTTTCTTTGCATTCTTCTCATTTTTCTCTTCAATTCTGACTTTTGTTATTTGTGATTCTTGTATTCTTATCTTTTCCTCTGGGTTCTGTTTCTCATTTCTCGTCTCACTATGTTACATTTGCTCACTATCTTTCCTCTTAACTATTCATTTGTCTTTGATGCTTTCTATTTGTGATTATTTTTCGCTCTCTTTCTATTTTCCATTTTTCTTTCCTTCTGACAGCCACTGACTTAACTTGATTTTGATAGTTTTTGATTTTCCTCCCAACTAGATCTCTTTTTCTCATTCTAATTTTATGTTTGATTCTGTTTCTCAATGATTGTTCTCTCAATTTCTCCGTTCCTCACCTGCTGGATCTTTTGTTTAGCAGTTTGAAATTTCCTCTTTCTTTGCCTCTGTCCATTCTGTCTGTCTCTATTCCTCCTTCTATCATTCCATCATTCTTCTTCCAAAAAGTATTATTCTAACTGGTTGTGCTTTTCAGTCTGACTCTTAGACTTTCCCCTCAACTATCTCCACTTCTGACTTCCTTGTCATTCTCTCCCTCTTTTTGGTATTTATTTCAATATAGATATATATTAGATTAAATTGAGTGATAATACATTGAAATGAATCAGGAATCTCTTGTCAATGTCTGCACAAATTTATTAAATGCCAGACAATGACTATCTTCAACAAGAGAAGATCTAATTGCAGGGAAGTTCTATTGATCTGTATCAAAACTTGGTTAAACCACATACACTTCTGGTCTCTGGAAGATTGAAATAGAGACACTGAGAGGACACAGAGAAGATTTGCAAAGATGATCCCAGAAATGTCTGGGTATATAGCAGGAAGGGATTGATAGGCTCAGACTTTTCTCTCTTGAAGAAATACGACTCACCTGATAAAATTATGGTAAAGTGAATACAAAAAAAAAGTTCTCTTTTTAGGCAAAGAGCAGAACAGAATGATACATTCAAATAAATACTCTGGCTACTGAGCAAGTTCTGGAATGGGGACTCGTCAGCAGGTAATTCAATTCCTGACTTTGAATAGCCTGTGGACCATCTGCAAGACCAAAATCAGGAGTTTAATGGAACACTCTCCACTTGACTGGATTTGTCCAACTTGAAAAACATTCAAGTAGTTTGCCACATTCAGGACAAAGCAGTTGGCTTGATCTGAGCCCTATCCACTATCATTATATTCACTCCCTCCACCACCAGCAACACACACCATGTATTGATGTACTGCATTAACTCAAAGTCTCCTTTGACAGTATTCATCAAGCCTGCAACCTCCTCCATGAAGACAACAAAAAGACAGCTGACAATCAAGAACTCCATCATCTTCATGTTCCCTCAAAATGGCACCCCTCAAAGTTGCACATCATCCTGACCTGAAACTATATTGCGATTCTTTCATTGTTGCTGGGTCTGAAGACTATACCTCTTTCCCTAGCAACATTGTAGGTGTATCTATACTATGTAGCTCACCATCAGCACAATTCAAGGACAATAATTTCCACTCTGCTTGTAACACTCAAACCTTACAAATGATTCAAGCTATAACCAATAGTTAACTGAAATGTATAGATCAGGAAAGTTCCAGGTTTTATGTTAATTACTAATCTTCATGATGTTGGTAGGGCAATGTTCCCCAGTATTCCTGGGTTAAAGGATACACAACATCAACCAAACAAAAACCTAATTGAAGACTGGCAAACCATACAAAAGTATATTCAAAGACGTGCAGGTCAGGTGAATTGGCCATGCAGGTCAGGTGAAAGGGCCTGTTTCCATACTGTAGGGAATCTGTATGTAAGATTATTAGATAAGATTGGGCTTTTGAAGGTCCTTTGCAAGAAGATAACAAAATCATTTTCAGTATGATTGATTTCTCTCAGGATAAAATTAACCAATAATGTCTAACATTAACTGATTGATGAACTAATTGCCAGTCTTACTTGAAGTGTTTTAAGTTGGAACCTTGTCTCCAATCTCCCATAGGCACTAAGTTTAGAACCTGAATAAAAGGAAAATATTGCAGATGTTTGAATTCTGAAATAAAAACATAAAGTGCTAGAGAAACTCAGCAGGTCTGGGAGCACAGTGGAGAGAGAATCAGATTTAACACAGAACGTTAACTCTGTTTCTCGTTCCACAGATGCTATCAGACCTGTTGAGTTTCTCCAGCACTTTATGTTTTTATTTTAAGGCTTGATGAGCTGTAAATATTTCAGGAAGAGTGTCAAAAACACAATTTACAAACCATAAAGTTCTACCTTGAAATGGAAGCCAACTGTACCTCTTTTGGCAAGGTCTGCAATGTCACTATTTGTCTTCATGCTTTATTGTACTCGTACACATCAGGCAGTTTTGCATGGCAGGCTGTGACTAAAGGCCCAGATACGTAGACAACCGCATATCTGCTGAGGACCATTGTTGTGGGGCAGTGTGCCTGGAGATGGTTCCAGAGCCATGTTATAGGAACAACAGATTTGTGGTTCAGAAGGAGCTTTACCCCGTGTCAGTTTATCTCAAGACATTGTGGACTCTTCTCCATAATTTTCCACCATGACATTTAATAGATGTAGCACCACTGGAATTTTAACTACTAAAAAGTGACAGCAGAATGGCAATTCTAGGATAGCCATAACAATAAAGATGCTCAGCAGTTTTAAAATGGTGATTCTTATGATTAAGTTTTTACAGGACAATCACAGCTAGGAAAAATTTTGAAACTAAATTATTTTGTCAGGAAGCATAGAGTTATAGTCAAAGAGTTGAACAGCATGGAAGCAGACCTTTCGGTCCAACTTGTTGAGACCAACCAGATATCCTAAATAAATCTAGTCCCATTTGCCAGCATTTGGTCCATATCCCTCCAAACCCTTTCTATTCAGGTATCCATCCAGATTCCTTTTAAGTGTTGTAAATTTTTACTTTCAGACTGTTATGCATGGGATCCTTGAAATTAATGTTTTATAGTTTTTACTGGAATTAAAAAAATAAAACTGTTTGCATCAAGAGAACCAGAACTCTCTTTATATATCACAGGTTGTGGTACATCTGTTGTCTTCTGGTTAGGAGAATTATATTTACATTCAACTTCTTCGGAAATATTCACCAGTTACAGGTAGTTAGGTTTTAAAGTGCTTGTTATCATTTACCAGGATCCACCACTGTCTGCCTCTGTAAGTTCCCAGAACCTCAAAACAGTGAAAACCTATTTACCTTTCCCAACCTTGTACTTCGATCCGATTTTGTTCTCATTTGGGCGGAGGGAAGGGATGTTGGGGGAGTGCAATGGATTAATATAGAATGCCATGTTGGTTGGCAATAGATCGGAAACTTTGAGAAGTGAGTTTATGAATTCGAAGTCTGTTGGTGACTGATTGCTAAAGATCCGAAAATATTCAAGTTGCACGGATGCTAAACGCACTGTGGAGAACACCTGGTGGCTCGATACTTGAAAATGATCTGCAGAACTAAGTCTAGTGCGACACAAGATGGTGAATGCGAGCATGTGAGTGTGCAGGAGTGAAGTTCCTAACGGGGGAGGATATCTATCTATCTCAGGATGGAAAAATGGAGCGATGTCTTTCATCCTCTCTACCTTGTGTCGGCTTTCGAAAAACTTATGTGCAGCGCTGCATAAGTTGGTGATTAAAATGTGATATTTTGTGGGGGTTTTTTGTAAAAAGATTGACCATTATGAGCCACGATCTGTGGGAAAGGAATCGAAGACATTCCACTCCCCCCATATTCCCCCCCCCCACCCATTTAGCATTTTATTGAAGTTAAATTAAGGTGATCACCTACTGTATTAACGATTTTTACTGCTTTATTTAGTTACTGCATTCCTGTATTTTTTTAATGAATGCTATTTTAAAAATTAATTTTGGTTGGTAATTTTAACAATGTATGGGCCCCACTCGATCATGCCATTCCAGTAAAAAATGATTTATCCACGAGGTGGGATTTCGCAACAAAAAATCCAAACCGCCAGGTCTGCACCTCAGTGGGAGGGCTGCGTTTACATTTTTTTAAAAAAAGTGATGACAAAATGTGTATCTGACAGTAAATAGGGGGTCTGGGTGAGAAGGGTCATTGCCCTTTTAAGGGTGGAGGAGGTTGTTGATACAGATGACGGAAATTGTGTTACAGGGCGGCGGCGTGGCTGCGCAAAGACACTCCGGGGAAATCTCAATTTCTTCACCAATCACCCCCGACAAATCCCCCCGGCCGCTCTTTCTCCCCGTCCCCGGGATCGTCAAGCATTCGGCCATGAGGAGGAGCGGGGGGGTCAGGGAGAGCTTCAGTCATTAATAGGCCCCGAAGGTAAGACTGTACCCGGGCTCTGGTGTGGCGGAGAGATCGAGCTCGCTTTGTTTCTGATGATGATGATGGCTTGGGAATCGCACGGAGACAGAGACACACACTCGGAAATGTATGGAGCGCAGTTGACCGGCAGCTGAGCGCAAGTGGGGTGTGATCCCCGAGCAGCCCGGGCTCTCTCTCTCTCTCTCACACACATACACATACACACACACACACACAGAGAGATCGCGAACTCCAGAGCCTGGCTGTGTCACTAATACCCGGGGCTCTTCTCACTGTCCCTGCTCGCCCGTCCGCACAGGCACCCAACCAAAGGGGGTCAACTCTCCCAAGTTTGACTGCTCCATTTCAACCCAGCACTTGGCATAATTTTCCAATACAATCGACCAACTTCGGCCTTATCTAACAACATTGTAGCTTTTATTTGAAGGGGGAAATGCACAGCCTACGATAACTTCATAGTTTAGAATAATTCTGATGTAGCGGTGGACAAATCCGCAACTCAGGTTAGAGAAAGTTGCGAGAATGTAGTTTGGTACTGTGTCAGCCCCCACCCCGCTTTCTAAATTTAATTCACGCCTTCAGTGCGTGTGAAGGCGAAGAACACCCAGCGATCCCGGGCATCGGCCGGATCAACTCGGAATCAATACAAGCAATCTAAAAAAAAGTTGTTGTGAAGTGGGCCCGAATCGCTTAAGTGGGAGAGTCGAATGAATGGATCGGGGACAAATGAGATCTGATGGGCAGGAACGATGTTATCTCTTTTGCAGGGAGTGTACTGTACAAAGGGCAGGACTGTTCAACCCACATCGTCATACCCTAAAGAGGAACCTTCCATTTTTGTTTTACTGTACTTGCTCACCAAGGTCACAGGTTGAAGCGTGTGAGTGAGTTGTAACAGGGCAGTGCACTGTGCACTGAGTATTAGATGGTGAGGGATTGCATTGTCTCTAGAATATGAGACGATTGGTAAAAATATACTTGACTGTGTTCAATCATCTGGCCCTGATGACATCATAAATTAGGGGAATCAATTAGCTCCAGGTATAATTCATCCTTAACTATTTTTGTTGCATTCTCAATAGTTTTATCCTGAAATCAAACTTTTGTTCTCACCTTTTCCTAGTGTGCTAACTAAATGCAATAGAAGGAATGTGAGTATATAAATGGAAAGATAACAAGGCTGTTAGCCATATCTGACCTGAATATTGGATAACTTCTTTAGCATTTTAATACATTGTAAGTAAATAAACTGTTTTAAACATATATGCATGAGAAATATTGCAGGCATACAGCAGATCTGTAGCATCTCAACCAGAAACTTTGGTCAGCATATTAAATATGTTGAACCTTTGTGAGAAAAGATCTAACAGAATCCACAGGTGAAACTTTAATTTGTTTATCTGTCTTCAGACATGGAGGACCTGTTACACTTTTCTAGGTATTCCAACATTTCTTTCTATCTTTTTTCATCTCAAATCAGTATGTAAGCTAGTCTCAGTCTTTTGGGCGTTGAAGTTTGCAAGATTAGTCTTTCTACAAAAAGAAATCGTATAAACCTCAGTAAATCTGTCTCTTCATTTCTTCATAGTATCCATTTTAATTTATCTGATTCTTAAAACGATGGCTGGCACTGCATTGCAATAAGCAGTGAATAGTGACTGAAGCCAACCATTTTTCTGCAAAAGGTAGGATACATTACCTCTCTTTTCTGATATTCAAATGTGGGAAATGATGTCTTTGGAGGGAGAGAGTATAGGAATATTTAGTGTATCTGACAATACCAATATAGTGATCTGATTGGCTATCAACACAAATGTATAAATTATTTAATTCCATAGAACCCGTGTGGTCTACCAAATGATAACAAGTATAGAGAATCCTCTTATTTAAACTTGTACCAGTTTAATTTCTGTATACAATTTTATGAAAGGAATTTCTCATGTCCTTAATATTTTGACATGTTTTTAGAATGCAATGAATTTATTATAATAAGGCTAATAGTATTCTACTGGTTCTTAAATGTAATATTAAGATATATTTTTGTGACATAGCTGCTTATCAGGTGCACTGGTAACACTGGCCTTCCAATTGAAAGATGGTGTGTGATGATGATTGACATGCAATAGTCCCAGGTCATAGAAAGACATTTTGCATTCATATTGCACCTCCTTGACACATCCCTAAGGGCTTCATACCAGAAAAATATATGTTTTAGTTTTGTCACTGTTGTGATATAGGTAAAATCTTGAAGCCAATTTTGCACAACTATCATATAAATAATATTGAATCTGTTTTTGTGGTATTGGTTCAGAGAGATTTTGCCAGGACATCTGCCTATCTTTGATTATTGCTTTGGCAACTTTTACAACCTCCTGAACACAGGCAGGACCTTGATTTAATATCTTGTCAACAATATGGTGCTTCCATCAATACAGCATGCCCTCACTTGTCAGGTACATTCTGTGCTAACTTTTTCTAAAGTTGCCTTTAAGCATTAAAGTTTTTGCGTTAGTAGTGAAAGTGTTTCTACTGAGCAAAGTCTGACACTGAAGTATCTTACATATTTTATCTGCAATTAGTATTTCTATCAGGTCTGGGGTTACTTACAGCAATTTTCTTTTTATGTGGAGCCAGTCTTAACTGGAAATAGGACAAAAGCAGTAATGCATAGGACATTGAGAGGGTATGGGATAGTGAAATGCAAACAAAAACTGCTTTTTCTTAGCATTGCTTTACAGTTTTTAGTGCATCCATGTACCGTTATTCCATTGAATTGCGCAGTTTTTATATTTCATTCCTGTCTGCTTTTTCTTAGCATTGCTTTACAGTTTTTAGTTGAATAGTGTACCGTTATTCCATTGAATTGCGCAGTTTTTATATTTCATTCCTGTTCAAGAACCCTTACAACTGTTACTTAATTCCTTTGAAAGTTCAAGAGTTCCAAAATATTCATTTGTTTCCTTTTACATGGAAGAAATATTGCATTCTTTCCTCTTATGACCTGCTGTCAATATAGTTATTCTGAGAGAGAGAATTTTTTTTAAAAACATTTAAATATACTTGTTTCAGGGAGATCTAATCAAGTTATTGTTCAAATTATGCCTATTAACAAGAAATATTGAGTAACTTTGCAATTATACCTTCAATTCCAGGTAGTTGGTTTTACTGAAGAAGAGCAAGTTTGCATGTGACTGTCAGAGTCAGTTATTTTCCAGATGATAGTTGGGAATTTAAATCTGTGCTTTCATGTAGTGAAAGTGGAAAGCAGTGTTGAAATCTTTTGCTTTTATGAGGCTCTACCTGGAAACCACATGTACAGTTTCAATCTCAATCTACTTATTCATATGAACACCAGGCTGTGAAGTCATAGAAATCTGAAGTAAACAATGAAATTCCTATTTTAGAAGAAATGACGTGTATAAAACAATGTTTATATAATATTTATATTTACTTTATTGCTGAAGCTGTGAAGGGTAGGAATTTCTTGCAATAGTAATTCACAAGAGTTTTTTTTATTTTCTTCAGTATTTAAATATTCATTCATAAGTGGAACATTCCTCTGAAGTTAATTACGCAAGAAGATAAGGTAAATCAAGAAATGATTTGGTCATACCAAGTTTAGTTTGAAACAGTTGTAGATTATAGATGTAATGGAAGACTGAAGAGGTTAAGAGATTCAATTTTTTAGCTCATGGCAAAGTAAGTATCAGGGTTGGAGATTTTGCAGTGCGATTAATTTTCAACAATTTAAGGATGCATGAAGTGTTCTGTTAGAATATTAGTCAGTCATTTCTTAAATACTAATCTTGATTCTTGATCTGAAGGA
Organism: Chiloscyllium plagiosum; assembly: GCF_004010195.1. Lineage (NCBI taxonomy): Eukaryota > Metazoa > Chordata > Chondrichthyes > Orectolobiformes > Hemiscylliidae > Chiloscyllium > Chiloscyllium plagiosum. The sequence continues at coordinate 34,006,836 of NC_057724.1, read as the reverse complement.
CAATGCGAACTTAAGAATTTAATGGATTAATAAAATGTATCCACTTGCTGTGTGAGTGTGTCTTTGTATTGAAAGTCCAAGAATTGAATACAGTTGGGATTTTGTAAATTGTCTTTTCCTTTAGAAGTTAGATCAATTATTTCAGGACTGAAAAAAAAGGATCAATTTCAGAAAAGCCTCAAAAGACTTTATTGGCTCATGACATTCAACTGTCCAAATTTTGCAAATTTGTATAAAATGTGAAACACATTTGGATCTTCAACTCTGAAATTAAATTTTGTGACTGGTATTGTAAAATATAATGCTTTACTCAATAGTGACTTTGCTGGATAGTTAGGGAATTGCAATAGGGTGTCATGGATCATCATTGAACATAGACTACGTTTTAGGCAAATATTTAAAAAAGTCTTGCATTTATCTAAGTCCTTTTGTGATATTGCTACATCCCTCATGCCTGTCAAATATTGAAGTGCTTTTGAAATGAAGTCACTGTTATATGATGGGAATTACGGTAGCCATTTAGTAACAAGGTAAATGACTTGATAACTTGCACTTGGTGGATTTTGTTGAGAGAGACACTGGTGACCAGGACAAGGGGAAAATTCCTCTGCTTAATTTGAAAGATCTCCTGTAGACTTTTATTTAAGTGGAGAGATTGGAGATCATTTTAATATTTAATCTAAAAAACAGCACCTCTGATAATGCACGACTCCATCAGTACTCAACTGAAGTATCCTCTTAGATCATGGATTTAATTTCCTGAATGGCACTTGAACCACAAACTTCTAACTTAGGGTGAGTGCCACAATTGTGCCAAGTGTGATACTGATATCATTAAAGCAAACTGATGAACTCTGTTATTCTGAGTCACACCAGTTCAACAAGATTATGGAGTCCATGCGATCTACTTATCAAAGTATTGTACCAAACTTGATGTATTATCCCAAGCATCACTGGGGACATAATTATCCTACTCTTTGAAATTTAAAATAAATACACATAATCAAGGTAAAGTTTGTATAAAATTAAAATTTAGCAGTTGTTAAAAAGAAAAATAGTAAACATGGAAATAGTGGTTTATATAGACAAATAGAGTTTAATGTCACAGGTTGAATACTTTTTGTCAGTTTTGATTGTGTTATATACTTACAATTGTAAGGAGAGGTGGAGAATAGTGAAAATGTATTGTGTTCAAGTTTCGATCTATAGAAGGTTTCTGCAGTAAATGTTAGTGAGTTGCTGTTGTTGAGGTGCTCTATTGTTGCCTAGAGATGTTAGCATGGAAAAATCTACTTCTAGTTTCTGTAATCATCAAGTTAACACAGGAGTTTAAAAGTAAGGGGATGAACAGAGATTTAGCTGAAGTTGAAGAAAGGTGCAGTGTGAAGTGCAAGAGAGTAACAGGCAGTCTGTGAGAGGGGCTTTCAGGGAGTAGGGGTAGAAATCATCTCTAATCAAACTTCTGTACTTTGTGCTGTTAATACGTTCAGCAAGACAAGTGTGTCTTTTAGTTCCTCTCCAGCCAGCTGCATGATTAATTTTTATATCTTTACAATAACTTGAATTTATATGCACTTTTCACAACCACTGGATGTCCCAAAGAGCTTTACAGCCAATGAAGGTTTTTTTTTGGTTGTAATGTAAGCAACGCAGAAATTAATTTAAACTTAGAAAACTCTTACAACCATGTGGTCATGACCAGATAATCTGTTTTCTTATGTTGTTGGTAGTAGGATGGATAATGGCAAGGATAATAAGGTATATATCCCCTGCTCTTCTTAGAAATAGTGCTGCAGGATCATTTACATTCATCTGAATGGGCAAATGGCACCTCAGTCTAATACCTTATATCAAGGTGAGAGTGTAGTGCTTTGCAGTACTGTACTAAAGTATCAGCCATGATTTGATGCTCAAGTGCGTCTTGAATCTGGAACCTCATGATTCATTGGTGAGTATATTACCAACTGAGCTGTGGCCTTCAGTATTTAAAGAAATTAGTTTACATTTTTTCAAAAAGTCTTGAACTGTAATATAAAATAGAATATGTACTGTACTGAAGTTTTCAACATGTTTCAATTTTTGAATTTACAATTCAGATTGATACTACCTTACACATCATATATCCAAGTATTAGATCATTGAACAGTGCAGCACAGAAACAGGCTTTTGGCCCACCATGGCTGCACTGACTATGATACAATTCTAAACTAATCCCATCTGCTTGCACATGGCCTGTATCCCTCTATTACCTGCCTTTTCACGTGTCTCTCTCTAAATGCCTCTTTAACTTTGCTTTCATATCTGCTTCTACCACCTTCCCTGGCAGTGTGTTCCAACTTTTCCTCATCTTACTTGAACATATGCCTCCTCTATAGTTGACTTTTCCACTTGAGAAAAAGACTCCAACTATGTCTGCTATAGGAAATATGTTGTTAAACTTGAAAAGGTTCAGAAAAGGTTTACAAGGGTGTTGCTTAAAAATGTGTTGCTGGAAAAGCGCAGCAGGTCAGGAAGCATCAAAGGAGCAGAAGAATCAACGTTTTGGGTATAAGCCCTTCTTCAGGAATGAGGAGATAAAAGGTAGGGAGGAGGGACTTGGGGAGGGGCATTAGGAATACGATAGGTGGAGGGAGGTTAAGGTAAGGGTGATAGGTGGAAGGCGGTGATTTCCCTCCCCCCACCTTTTCTCAGTCCCAACCCTCAGACTCAGCACCGCCTTCTTGACCTGCAATCTTCTTCCCGACCTCTCCGCCCCC
>NC_057724.1:33899648-34004022 GCF_004010195.1 Chiloscyllium plagiosum | reverse complement strand
GCCTGCTTGGCACACCCTCCTCATTCCTGAAGAAGGGCTTATGCCCGAAACATCGATTCTCCTGTTCCTTTGATGCTGCCTGACCTGCTGCGCTTTTCTAGCAACACATTTTTAAGCTCTGATCTCCAGCATCTGCAGTCCTCACTTTTTCCTGTACAAGGATGTTGTCAAGATTGGAGGATTTAAACGATGGAGACATGCTGAATTGACTGGGCTTTTTTTTTCCCTGGAGCATTGGAGGCTGCGGAGTGACCTTACAGAAGTTTATAAAATTATGAGGGACTTGGCTAGGGTAAATAACCAACGTCTTTTTCCCCACAGTAGGGAGTCCAAAACTAGAGGACATAGGTTTAAAGCGAGAGGGGCAAGATTTAAGCGGGACCTGAAGGGCAACGTTTTCACGCAGAGGGTGGTGTGTGATGGAACGAGCTTCCAGACGAGGTGGTACTGGTGGGTACAGTTGCAACATTTAAAAAGCATCTGGAAGGGTACATGAATAAGAAGAGTTTGAGGGCTATGGCCAAATACTGGCAAATGGCACTAGATCAATTTAGGATATCTGATTGCTGTGGCTGAGTTGGAACGAAGGGTCTTTTTCCATGCTGTATAACTGACTCTGTGCACCCTATAATGCCTGTCATAATTTTATATACTTTTATCAGGTTGCTGCTCAGCCTCTGACATTCTAGTGAAAACAATCCATGTTTGTCCATCCTCTCCTTGTAGCTAAAACACTCCAATTCAGACAACATCCTGGTAAACCTCTTTTGCACCCTCTCCAAATCTGGCAATCAGAACTGTACATAATGCTCCAAATGTGCCCAGACCAGAGTTTTATGCAGCTACAAAATGACTCGTCAGTTTTAATACTCACTGCCACAACTGATGAAGGCAATCATGTTGTGTGCCTTCTTTACCAGCTTATCCACTTGTGTTGCCCCTTTAGGGAGTTATTGACTTGCACCCTGAGATCCCTCTGTATATCAATGCTCTTCAGGGTCCTGCCATTTTATGTATAAGTTCACCTTGCATTTCACCTCCCAAAATGCATTACCTCACAGTTGACTGGATTAAATGTCACCTGCCATTTCTCTGTCCAACTTTCCAACTGATCTATATCCTGTTGAATCCTTTGACAATCTTCCTCACTATTCACAATTCTGCCAATTTCATGTTGTCTGCAAACTGCCTAATCAGACCACTTACTTTTTCATCCAAATCATTTATATTTATTACAAACAACAGAGTTCCCAGAACTGAGTCTTGCAGAACACCAGTGGTCACAAAATTCAAATCTTAAAAACATCCCTTTCTATGACCAAGCCAGTTGTGTATCTAACTTACCAAGGATCCAACTCACCGTGGATCCTGTGTAACTTAACATAATCTTCTGGGTCAGCCTACTATGAGGGACCTTGTCAAATTCTTTACTAAAGTTCATGTAGACAACATTCACTGCCCTGTCTCCATCAATCAGTCACTTCCTCAAAAAGCTCAGAGTTTGTGAGACAAGACCTCCCCTTTATGAAGCCATGTTGACTATCCCTGATAAGTCTGTTCTTTTCCAAATGTGAGTAAGTTCTGTCCCTTAGAATCTTCTCCAATAGTTTCCCTACTACTGATGTGAGGCTAACCAGCCTACAGTTTCCTGGATTATTCCTGTGGCCTTTCTTAAACAAAGGAACAGTATTGGCTATATTCCAGTCTTCTGACATCTTGCCTGTCGCTAAAGAGGATGCAAAGATCTCTGCCAAGGGCCCAGAAATCTCCTTTGCCTCCCTTAGTATCCTGGGATAGGACTCGTTTGGCAATGGGGCCTTATCTACCTTAATGTGTTCTGAAATAGAAACCAAGACTCTAATCATCAACAGGTTGGTTTCCACACAATGAATAGGGATAGTGGAATTTTGGATAGGAAATGTTTTTGGCGGGATCTCTAACTCAGAAGCCATCCTGGCGTGACAGGCCTGCCTTCCAGTCATAGCGTCATAGAGCTGTACAGCATGGAAACAGACCCTTCAATCCAACTCATTCCTGCTGACCAGATATCCTAAATTGATCTAGTCCCATTTGCCAACATTTGGCCCGTATCTCTTTAAACCCTTCCTATTCATATCCCCATCCAGATGCCTTTTAATGAGGTGCCAGACTCTGCCGCTTTGTCTGGCACCTCATTCCATACACGCACCCACCCTTTGCGTGAAAAATTTGCCCCTTTGGTCCCTTTTAAATCTTTACCTTCTCACCTTAAACCTAGTTTTGGACTACCCAACTCTGGGGGAAAAAGACGTCCATTCACCCTGTTCATGCCCTCATGATTTTATAGACTTCTACAAGGTCACCCCTCAGCCTCCAATGCTCAAGGGAAAATAGCTCCAGCCTATTCAGCGCCTCCCTATAGCTCAAACCCTTCAATCCAGGCAGCATCCTTGTAAATCTTTTCTGAACCCTGTCAGGTTTCACAACTTCCTTCCTATAGCAGGGAGACCAGAATTGAATGCAGTATTCCAAAAGTGGCCTAATCGATGTTCTGTACAGCTGCAACATGACTTCTCAACTCCAATACTCAATGCACTGACCAATAAAGGCAAGCCTTCTTTACTATCCTATCTACCTACGACTCCACTTTCAAGGAACCATGAACTTGCACTCCAAGTGCAAGTGTCCTTCAGCAAATGACCTTTCCATTAAGTGTATAAGTCGTGCCCTGATTTCCCTTTCCAAAGTACAGCACATCACATTTATTTAAATTAAACTCTATCTGCCACTCCTTGATGCATTGGTCCATCTTACCAAGGTCTGTTGTACTCTGAGGTAACCTTCTTCACTGTCCACTAACCACCAATTTTTTGTCACTTACTAACCGTGTTGATATGTTCACATTCAAATCATTTACATAAATGACAAAAATCAGTGGACCCAGCACCAATCCTTCCCCAAATGACATTCACAGGTATAAGGGGCCCAGGTAGCAAGTGTGCAGGCGCTACTGGGAGAATGGTCGGGTAGATCCAATTGCTGATTCGATGTTCCTGATGTGATACAGAGAAGACAGGAAGGAGAATTTAGGAATCCAAGGGGAAACATTTCTATTTCTCCTGGCCTACATGCAGTGCTGTTAAAGCATTTGCCTTCCCTTAGGAGTTGGCTTTGCTTTCTCTTGGAACAGAGGGTTTTCTGAGAACTGAGAACCATAGCTAACCCTGCAATGCAGGTGAACTTTGAGACTGCTAACCTGATTAAATTGTCCCATTGGAAATAGATTGACAGTGATGGGACTAAATGCAGACAACCAAACCTGGTAGTGTGCAGATTTGGTCATGTTTGAGATTTTATGAGTTTTATCTAACTAGAGCTAACTCATCCATTGTTGTGGGTTAAAATTTAGCCTGATGTGTATGTGAGATGAAGCCATAAAGGTATTTTTACATTTAAGGTAGTTGGAATTTCATGGTGGGAGTTAGAACTTGATGCCAGTGCTTACCAGATCAGCAAATATATATGTTTTGACTTGGGCAATTTTTTGTTTACATGGCATTTAGCACTTAAAGTTTCTTAAAGAACAGTGCAATGTTTTAATACTCTAGTTTACTGACTTCATCTACTTTGTAGACTTTTTGCCAATCTGAAGTATGTTAGTAACATCAACTTAAAATTTTGTTTTGAACCTTGCATCCAGCATATATCTGTTGGAATTTCCTTAACTTACTTTTCCTTCACAGATATTCAAATGACTATCAATTTGCAAGTACTTGAAGAAACAGTGTGTATGTTTTAGTTGAATAGCTTTATAATACATAACAGTTCAAAATAAAAACGAATATTATGTAATAATATGCAAAATAATTTCTTTTTTCATTATTTGTAGAATGAGAATTACAGGTTAGCTGAGAGATTAGTTAACTTGGTGATTTTCTTTTTCAGTTTCTCCCCTTCTCTTCTGAAGTAGCTAATTTATGATGAGTTACATTCCAACAGCATCAATTGTCCTCAAGTACCTCTTTCTTCAAGTGTCTGTTTGGACAATCAGTACAATATTTGGGGAAAACAACCCATTTCATGACTGAATATCAAGACCTACATTTTGATCTTTGAGGAACTTTAATAGAAAAAGAGAAAATGAATTAAAAATGGACTAAAATTATGCCATGTAATTGTTGGTAGGCTAGAGCACCAACTTCACTTTGGGTTCCAGCTGATCAGAATTTTGTCCTTCCCAATGTTGAGTTTTTTTAGCAAAGGTGTCTGAATAATGAATAAACATTGGGATATTGGTTTATTTTTTTTTCTGCTGTCTCCAAGTTTAGATTTTCTATTATATATTAATCAATAACTTGCTGAAGTTTGTTGGTAGTGGAACGTTGTGAGCACCTTTTGTTACAGCATTGATGTTGCTGGCCTTATTTATGAAGTAGGAGTAAAACTTTGACATCTCTCTGTGTAAGAGATTCACTATGTTTCTAGTTGGTAACAAAATCAATTACCTCCCTAATTAGCCTGATACTTACCTTATGAGAATTTGGGTTGTGTTTGTGGAACTTTTGTAGGTAAGTAATTCTGAATTAAATGCAATTGATAATCATTTAAAATAAACTCCTGTTCAGTCTCCCTCAATTTCTCAGAACACTTTTGATGTCACAGTTTCACATTCCACATGAAAGGTAGGGTGGTCTGGGCCACAGATACCTCTGTGACTGCCCATTAGACTTGCCTGAATGGAGTCAACCTTTTTAATTGTATTTTGGCACTGAATTGTAAAAGAGCAGTGATGTTTGTGTATATATCTGTGATTTTTGCTATGTGAATATTTGCAATAATTTATTCTCAGTTGATAATGCTGATGAGTGTAGAGACAATGATGCGGGAGGAGGAGGTACAAAATATAAATATTTGGCTGTATTCTCCCTCCTCCACCTCTGGCAAACTGTTTAATTGTACATCATCCTCCCAACATGGCTCATCTTATTTACAGGTACCTTTAATTGCAACAGTAGAATTGGCTTAACCACCGATTGTTTCACACCCATTCTGTGATTGGTTGATAACAAATATGAGTCAGATGAAATAAGTTGTTGAAATGGAATCAAATATAGCCACAATTTTGTATTGCGTATTGTAGTATATAGAACAACATTTGACAAAGTAGACTATGGGGGAACCAGTGGATACCAAGCAGGAAGAAAATAAGAAATTGGGTCAGGCATTCAAAGTCACAAAGTAATATTGTAAGTAGGTAATTTGTCGAGGAGACTTTGAAAGTTGCATTTGTTTATGCATAATAGTTAGCTTTGCTTAAAATTGTCACAGTTCACTAAGTCAAGTTGAAAAGGGCTGACTGGCAACACTGAGCTTCACAGTAACACATACAAACTTCTGTACAAACATTGTACTCAAAATGTGAATGTGACGCTTCTATTTCCTTGCAGGTTTAAATTAGACAATAAAGGACTCTGTTTATTGGAGTTCTTTAGAATCATAGAATTTTACAGGACAGAAGGAGGCCATTCGACTCATTGTGTCTGTACCAGCTCCCGAAAGAGCTACCCAGTCAATCTCCACTCTCCAGCCCTATCTCTCTGGCCCTATAACTTCTTCATTTTCTTAAAGTTTCTACTATAAAAATGTTTAAATAGCTGAAATAAACAAACATTTTGGTTATGGCTCATACTATCATTCTATTTCTTTTATTAAAAGAAACCAATGCAATGGATTGCAGCATCCGTGGCTTTTATTTCTGTCTGATGAGTGGCTGCTCATTTACATTGTATGTCACAATGCAACACTTGAAGCATTCTCTATGGAGTCTTAATGAAATTCCTGCAATTGCTGTTGCACTGAACACATACTCGGGCACATCACTGACTTTGGTTTTGCCAAGAAAATGAGTCTGATTTTTTTGACACTCAAACTAAGGACCTCCCGGTGCCTTTCATATTTATTGTGTGTTCAGAAAATTCCAAAATTAGGTATATTTTTTTTAAAAAAAGCAATTTTTTTTGTTTGAATATTTTCTCAATTCAGGAAAAATTCCACCAGGCTGGAAATTAACAAATATAACCCCTATATTAAAGAAAAGGAGGGAGGCAGAAAACAGAAATGAGGCCAGTTAGCATGACATCTGTCATGGTGATAGTGAAGGAGTCCATCATCAAGATTAAAGCTGCATACTTTGAAAAACTCAACGTAATCAGGAAAAGTCAGCATAGTTTCATCAAAGTGAAATTGTGAATAACCCACTTATTGGTATTCTTTTGAAGGACTGACATGTGCAATGAATGTAGGGAAATGATGTGGGTACTGTGCTTCACCTTTCAGAATGCAATTGGCAACGTGCCGCAAAGATTTATTGCACAGAATAGGAGCTTATTAAGGAGGCAATGTTAACATGGATAGAAGATTGTCCAGCTGGGAGAAAACATAAAGTATGCATAAACAGACCTTTCCTGATCAGCTGTATGGGATGAGTGGAAACCCAAATGGATTTGTGCTAGAGAATCAACCTTTTACAATTTACTTCAGTGACTTAACTGGAGGGAAGTGAAAGCATGGTAGCTAAATCTGCAGATGATAGCAAGATAGTTGAGAAAGTATGTTGCAAAGAAATCACAATGAGGTTGCAGATGGATATAGGTAAGTTGAATGAGTGACTGGGAAAAATCTGACAAATGGAATATAATATGGAAAAAAGTGAAGTTTTTCACTTTGACAGGATGAATGAAAATGCAGAGTGTTACTTAAATGGACAACAACTGCAGAATACTGAGATGCAGAGGGTTTTTTTAATTCCTTCGCGGACATCATTGACCAGGCCAGCATTTATTACCTATCCATAATTGCCCAGAGGACAGTTACCTGTCAATGGTAATGTCAATGAGAGATTCACTCTTACTGGAGATAACTGTTACCTGTCACTTGTGTGGCACAAACACTATTTTCTACAATTAGCCAAGTTTGTATGCTATTTAGATTGGCATAGACTGTAGCCTAACCTGAGGATTTGTGAATGGAGCTGAACATTTTTGCAATCATTAGCCAGCATCCTCATCTGTAACCATATGATGGAGAGCAGGTCGTGGATGAAACAGCCAAAGATGGTTTGGCCTAAGACAGTATCCTAAAGGAATTGTGGGCTCTTGTGATACAGTGGTAATGTTGCTATCTCTGGAAAAGGAGGTCTGGGTTCAAGTCCCAATTGCTCCAGAGGTGTAAGATCTCTGAACGGGTTGATAAGATGAACCTAAAGAAACTTAGATTTTTGTGGTGTAGTGTTAGTATAACTACTGAGTCAGGTATCATCATTCAAGTTTCACCTACTCCAGAGTTGTATAATAACAATCTCTGAACAGCTTGATTATAAAATATCAACCCTGAGGACCTCCTACAGAGATGATTGGGCTTTAACAGACATAACTATCTTTGTTTCTGCCAAGTGCAACTCCAGCCAGGGGACAACTTCTGCAATTCCCAGTGATAACTTACTTGGGGTCTCTGATGCCATGTTTGGTCAAATGTTGCTTTCATTTGAGGGTAATCACTCTCACCTCTTCTTTCTTTGTACCCAATTCTGTCAGGATGTCTAGAAACGACAAGTCTTGAGTGGTTTGGTTGGGACCCAAACACTGCGTTGATAAGTGGGTTAGTGCTCAATTAGAGTTACCATTCAAATAATGTTTAGTGGAACAGAAAACTACAAATACAATTAGATTATAGAAACTTAAAAATTAATCGGACATTACTAATCGACAAATGGGGTTAACCTATTTGTGTCAAATTTCTGTGACCACAATTTTAATGCAGGTGTTAACCATTTAATCTTGCACATGCTATTAAGATTTTCACTGGAATAATGGACAAAATGTGTTATCAACATCCATTAGTGGGTGAATTTAACTGTATAGCACATTTCCGCTGGCAGAACAGGAGTGGATGCCACCCCTACTGTCTTGCTGGTTCCTAAGCTATTCCAATTAAAATTGAAAGTGCTCACTGCATGCATGTGAAAAAATATACAGTAAAGGGATGGGAGAAAGTTTTCATTGGTGAAAGCTGCTGACAATGCCGCACTGTCCAAGATCCTCAGTGGCGATAATTGAAATGTTTTATATAAACTCATTACCTTATAAGGACTCTGCCAGTCAACACCCTGAGATAGATCAACATATGGCCAATAATGATACACCCTTTAGTCCTCTCATTTTCTTACTTAGATTGGCAGGTCACACCATACTGAGAATAAGGGACCTTTTTCACTCCATTCCTCCATGCCCTGAACTTATCCTTTGTCCTCCCTTAGTTTCCAGTTCTACTCCTCAACACCCGCCACTGACTTGCTCTTGTCAGTCCCAAGTCTCATTGTAAACTACCATACTCTGTTTTGTCAGAGGGTTCAATAAGGAAAATCACTGACCTCTGATACAACTGCACAAACCGACCATTGTATGTCATTTTCAACCAACATGGAATGGGATGCTATGATATTTTCATGGAGAAAGTGTGAACTGCAGATGCTGGAGATCAGAATCGAAAGGTGTGGCGCTGGAAAAGCACAGCAGGTCAGGCAGCATCCAAGAAGGAGAAGAATCGACATTCGGGCATAAGCCCTTCATCGACTCTCCTGCTCCTCAAATACTGCATGATATTATCATGTACTGCTAACTTTATCATGAACATAATTCCAAAATGTTTTAATGTAATGAGAATGGCTTTGCACATGTATTACAACGAGGTACTTGCAGCTCAAATAGCATGAGGCTTGACCTACCTGAAATGTCCCAAGGTAATCTCTATGTTTGAATCTACTGCTGGGAAAACTAATTTTATGCTCCCATCTAAATTATTCCATCAGCCAGTTTTTTCAGTCTTGCACACCCCATAAAATCAAACATGTATTTCCAACTGTAATTTCTAGGCTACTCTAATACAATGCTAATTACAGAATAGAAGAACATCACCTGAGAGTGCAATATCTTTCATTTACCAAACTTGTTCAGATAAGGTTGTCAACCAGTTTTGCATCTAGTTTTGGGCTCATTTGGAATTGAATTGAAAATATTTCTTTATATGCTGGGAGAAGATTCTTTTTTTCTAACATTCCAGTTAATATTAATGTCCAGTTTTGGAGCAGAAGTATTGTCGTTTTTGTATTAGATTAAAGAGAAATATTTATACAAAGGCAGCATGGTGGCTCAGCAGTTAGCACTGCTGCCTCATAATAGCAGGCACCCAGGTTTTTTTCCAGCCTCGGGTGCCTGTCTGTGTGGAGTTTCCATGTTCTCCCCCTATCTGCATGGATTTCCTCTGGTTTCCTTCCACAGTCCAAAAATGTGCATCTTAGGTTGATTGGTCATGCTAAATTATCCCGTAATGTCCAGGGTTGTGCGGGCTAGGTGGACTAGCTATGGTAAATGTGGGGTTATAAGGATAGGATAAAGGGCTGGGTCTGGATGGGATGCTGTTTGGAGGGTCGGTGCTGACTTGATGGGCCAAATGGCCTCTTTCAGCATTGTAGAGATTCTATAAACTGGTTTTAGTTTATAACCTGTTTGGTGAAATAATTTGTATTTAATGTTAAGCATGTAAATAAAAATGAAATGTTCAAGCACATTAATGAAAGATAATCCAGCAGATGAAATTTAGTTTGGATGAGTGTAAACGTTGCTCACGTCACTGAACAGACTAAATTATATGTGAAATCTGACTGGTTTTGGAATGAGTATTAATAAAGCTGAACAAGATTTAAAGGTTCCCGTAGTTTTGGTAATCGATACATGTAGTTGATGTAGAACAGTAATCAACAAACAATGCTGAATGATGTCACCAAGACAGTGGAAGCCGTTTTTAGGTAAACTCAAAACCAGCTGTTAGATATTATTTTGGAGTTATACAATGATGCAGCATAGAACCGAGCCATTTGTTGTATCATGCCAGTACTGATGATGATGGGACAAACTGTCCTAGTTAGTCCTACTTCCCTGTTCTTTTCCCATTGCATACCAAATTGCCCCCTTTCCCCCTTAGTTCCAATTCTCTTTTGAAAATTGTTATTGAATCTGGTTCAACACCTTTCCTGATTGTAACACTTCACTTTTTCTCCCCCGTGTTACTAACTTAAGTCAATGATCATAAATCTCTGCTCTTTGATTAGTGACTCTTCTGCCACTGAAATCAGTTTTTGCTGATGTATTATAATGTAATTTTCACAGTTTTGACCGTCTCTATTAATTCCTTTTCTAAATTCTAAAGAAAAGACACAATTTTTGTTTAGTTTTTCCAGATAACAGAAATCTTACATCCCCAGTAACATACTCATAAATGGTCCCTTTAACCTTGCTAAGTTTGCATGTTCACCATGTGGGCAGCACGGTGGCACAGTGGTTAGCACTGCTGCCTCACAGCGCCAGAGACCCGGGTTCAATTCCCGAATCAGGCGACTGACTGTGTGGAGTTTGCACATTCTCCCCGTGTCTGCGTGGGTTTCCTCCGAGTGCTCCGGTTTCCTCCCACAATCCAAAGATGTGCAGGTCAGGTGAATTGGCCATGCTAAGTTGCCCGTAGTGTTAGGTAAAAGGGGTAAATGTAGGGGAATGGGTGGGTTGCGCTTCGGCGGGTCGGTGTTGACTTGTTGGGCCGAAGGGCCTGTTTCCACACTGTAAGTAATCTAATCTAATATGTCTGCTTGGATTTCCAGTTGCTCTGGTTTTCTTCCACTGTCCAAATAGGTGGACTGGCCATGATAAATTGTCTGTAGTGTCCAGGGATGTGTGAACTAGGTGGAATTACCATGGGAAATGTGGGGTTATGGGGACAGGGTTGGGGTCTAGGTATGGGTGGGATGCTCTTCAGAAGATTGGTGCAGATTCAATAGGATGAATGGCATCTTTCTGCACTGCAGAGATTCTATGAAAATCCCAAGGTGTTATATATATATGTAAGCAGCACGAGGATAGCAAAGGAAAGGATAGGTCCTTTCAGAGACAAAGGAGAGAACTTATGTATGGAGCCAGAGTTCTTAACAGACCACAGTACATCATAGGAATAGGCCCTTTGGCCTACCAACACATACACAAAGGAGAAGGACATAGTGGTTGGTGAGTCTAGAAAGGGGAATGTTGATATTCTAGAGCATATCAATATTTTAAAAAGTGTTGGATGTTTTGAAAAGCATTAAAGTAGATAAGTTCCCAGGACCTGATGGGATCAATCCCAACATACTTTGGGAGGCAAAGGAGGAAATTGCTGGGGCCTTATATGAATTGTTTTGTGTTCTCTTTAGTCACAGAAGTCCCAGAGGTCTAGAGAGCAGTGAATGTTTTTCCTTTGTTTAACAAAGGAACAGAAATAAGCCTGGAAATTAGACTGGTGAGCCTTACATCAGTGATAGGTAAATTACTGGAGAAGATTCTGAGGGACAGGATTTACTCATCTTTGGAAAACCACTGACTTAATAGTGATAGGCAGCATGGCCTTTTGTCAGGGAAGGTTGTGTTTCACAAACTTGTTTGAGTTTTCTGAGGATGAGATAAAGATGATTGATGAGAGCAGGCTGGTGGATATTGTCTACATGGACTTTAGCAAGACCTTTGACAAGGTTCCTCAAGGTTGACACAGAAAGTGAAGTCACATGGGATCTCTGGAGAGCTGGTAATGTGGATACAGATCTGGCATAGTCATAGAAAACAGAGAGTAGCAGTGGAAGGGTATCATTTTTAAGACTGGAGATCTCTAACCATTGGTGTTCCACAAGGATCAATGCTGGGGCCCCTGCTGTTTATAATATATAATTTGGAGGAGAGTGTAGATGATCTGATTAGTAAGTTTGCAGTCAACACAAAGATTGGAGGCACTATGTATAGTGAAGAATAATGTCAGACGATACAATAGGATATAGATAGGTTGGACATGATAAATGGCAGATAGAATTTAATCCAGACATATGTGGTGTGATCCATTTTGGAAGGTGTAATGCAGAAAGCAGTAAATGGAAGAATCTTTAGAAGTATTTACATTCAGATGGATCTGGTGTACAGTTCACTGAGCACAAGTTGATAAGATGGTCAAGAAGGCGTATGGTATGTTTTTCTTCATTAGGGCATAGATTATAAAAGTTGACAAACTGTGTTGCAGCTGTAAAGAACTTTAGGTCAAATTTGAAATATTGCATACAATTGTCATTCCTAGAAAAATGTGAAGGCTTTGGAGAGGCTACAGAAATGGTTTACCAAGATGTTTCCTGGTTTGGAGGGGATTAGGGAGAGATTGGACAAACATGGTTTGTTTTCACTTGAGTGTCAGAGGCTGCGAGGTAACCTGATAGAAACTTACATCTCACCAGGGAATCCATGTGACTTCACCTTCTGTTTGTGATTTTTGAGAAGATTTGTAGCTCAGGTTGAGGTTTAGCTTGTAAGTTTTCTCGCTGAGCTGGTAGGGTTGTTCTCATGATGCGAATAAACCTACCAGCTCAGTGAGCAAACTTTCACCTTCTGTATTAGCCAGCTTTGAAGCATGGATAGACGGAGATGCCTTCTCAGGATAGAAATACCAATTAATAGGATACATAGGTTTAGGGGGGAAGTGGGAAAGGTTCAAGGAAATGTGAGACTAAGTTTTTACACCGAGGAAAGTAAGTGCCTCTATTACACTCCCAGACGAGATGGTAGAAGCAGATACAGTAGGGATGTTTAAGAGGAATCTTGACAGATACATGAATGGGCAGAGAATACAGGAATATGGACTGTGTAGAGGTAAATGGCTTTTAGTTTAGAAAGGCGTCACATGTCAGTGCAGGCTTGGTGGTCTTAAGGACCTGTTCTTGTGCTGTATTATTCTTTATTTTCTTTGTACCATATGTGGCTCACTTCTCTTCCAACTTTTTACCTTTTTACCTCTTCCTTTTTACCCAAAATAGGAAAGAATACTTCTCCAGCTGTTTTACCATGTTAATGATTATATATAAATTCAAGTTGATGTTGTTAGCATGTTTTAGAAAAACTTCAGTATTAACATAGTGGGGGTTGGTCAGTTCAGTTGGCTGGATAGCTGGTTTGTGATGCAGAATGACAGTAACAACATGGTTTCAGTTCCAGCACTACCTAAGGTCACCACGAAAGTGCTACCTTCTCAACCTCACTCCTTTCCTGAGGCATGATGATTTTAAGTTAAACCAGTCATTTCTCTCTCTAATGAGAGAGAAGCATTATGGTCCTCTGGGCCTAGGTAACATTACGTGCTCTTTTTTGGCAATTGTAAGAATGCTAAACTTCAAATTAACTCAGTTTATACTTCAAGAGTTGGCAAGTGAACTCTGATTAGCTAAGACATTGCCATGGCAAAAGTGATGTGGAACAAAGGCTCCCCAAGCTTTCGGCTAATTAAGAAAAGGCACAAAGCTTGAATACTTTATTGGGTCCTTGCAAATGAATGTATGCTGCTTCCAACAAGTGTAAATGAGCCACAATTTGAGTTTTATAAAATCGGAAGATGCCAAATTTCAGAAGGTAGGTAAGGTGCCTACTTGTCCACTCTAAGGCCTGTTTGACCAATAATCCACCTTCACAGCCATTATATGCTGCGCGCATGCTAATATTGAGAATGTTATTTTGCTTAAAGTAAGTTTTTTGAAAAGCCATGAAGAGTGGGTTGCATAATTGCAGATTGCTCTGGACATATCATGGATATCACCCTAAGTTATTGTCCTGTTTTGTGCTTCCTGTGGTCTCCAAAACTCAGACAGACACCCTGGCTCCCCTCGCCCAGCTCCCCAATTCCTTTCCATCGAAAATCCTAGACTTAATTCCCACTGGTGGTAATGTTTCCTTCGTCCTGCTTTCTCCTTGCAGTCCCAATACCACTCTCTATTGGTGGAATCTGGTGGTAGTTCCTCTCACTGAGAGATGGAAGACTAATGCTCAACTTGTTTAGGCTGGCCAGATTGTGTCATCATTGCAGCAGCGTATTGCAAGTGGATAATTTTGACACTGATTTATCTTCCAGTAGCCATATACTATGCCACATAGAAACATATGTACCTCCACCCAACCCCCACCTCTCTGTAAAATCTGACTGCGGGTGTCACATTCAAGAGAACAAGTGAAAGGCAGTTCAAAAGATTCAGACCAATAATTAGAATTGAAGCTGGCATAAAACTTTGATTTTCTATGAAATACTGTCTCTATGCCCATAGATGGTGCTGTTGTTTGAAGCTAAGTTCAATGACAATTTTCTGTCAAGATGTGGATAATACATCGAAAATTATTAACAAAAGAAACAAAAATAGAAGTTGTTGGAAAAACTCAGGAGATCTGGTCACATCTGTGCAGAGAAATCAGAGTTAAGGATATGAAGAAGGGCCACCAGACCCGAAAAGTTAACTCTGATTTCTCTTCACAGATGCTGCCAGATCTGCTGAGCTTTTCCAGCAATTTCTGTTCTTGTTTCTGATTTACAGCATCCACCATTCTTCCTGTTTTCACTGAAAATTATTTTCTGTTTCAGCCTATTGAGAATCATTTCATAATCAGGGTTTCCTCAGTTAAGGTAGTGAATTCTTAATTGATCAATTGAGGATATTTAATTAGTTAATTTGCTTTTTTTTAACTGGTACTCAAAACAGTATATATTTTTTCAGTAAAGTCAGAATTTTGCCATTGCCATATTATGGAATCTGATTTCTGGTTTTAAAGTAAACATCAAATTGAGGTTATCTGTTTCTTGCCCTTTTATTACAACCGATTAAATCTATTTTTCCAAAATAAAATTTGGTTGTGGTATTTGACAGGAGGTATTGTAATACATTTTTACCTTATTTATAATTAGTGCATAGGTCCCTCTAGTGGCAATGTAAATTCATACAGTTTTCATTGGCATAAACTTTTCAATCTGAATTTTTATGTAGTGCTTAGCAGTTTCACTATATTAAGCACTGAACAAATTCTTTGGGTTGTAATAATGACTTGTGCTTGTGAAAGCCTCTGATTTTAACCCATCTACCCTGCAGGAATGGAGTCGGTGAGCTGTTAAAACAGGGAAAATGGTATTATTGGCTCACTGTTGTCTGCCTGCCATTTCTACATGACAGTGATCAAAAGCACTTTCTGTAGAAAGACACATCTGTCTTGGAAATTACATTCAAATATGGGCCCGATTATGTCATATTGACCCCTGTGCAATCAAGGTGTTGGTCAGAAATTTCCAAGCTGGCTTGTTGCAAAAAATGTGAGTGGCATTAGCTTCATAAACTATGCAACATTAATACAAATTACATTTAAAGGGACACACATTTGTACACACTGAAGCCAGTGTGGCACAGTAGTTAGCGCTGCTGCCTCATAGCGCCAGGGATGTGAGGTTGATTCCATGTTTGGGCAAATGACTGTTTGGAGTTTGCACATTCTCCCTGTGTCTGCACGGGTTTCCTTCGGGTGCTCTGTTTTCCTCCCATGGTCCAAAGATGTGCAGGTTAGGTGGATTGGCAATGCTAAATTAACTGATAGTGTCCAGGGTTGTGCAGGCTAGATGGATTAACCATGGTAATTGCAGGGTACTGGAAGTGTGGGTCTGGGTGGATCCTCTTTGGAGGGTTGGCGCAGACTCGATGGGTCCTTTCTGCATTGTAGGGATTTTGTAATTGTATTAGTATCTGTGTGGCATAGTGAATATGATATTTATCATGATGCTATTTTTGTTTTGGTTAGACAAATATTTGGCAGAGTAGCAACATCCTGAAAATCTAGCATGGATGGCTACATGTGAAAGGAGCTACTTATAGAAGGTCTTACTGAACCTTAAAGGATCTATAGACAAAACAACGCATCCATGAATATTTCAGAAGAGCAGTACAAGCATCGGCTATATTTCACTCTGGAGGCTTGTCACTGATACTTCTGCAGCAAGACCCACTGCTTCCTGGATGCCACTTTTAACCTTTTTGCTACAAGCTTTGTTCAGGCGACAACACACAATATCTACGTATCCCAGTTTTCCAAAACTACATCCAACAGCATTAATGTCTACTTTTCCAGAAGGATGCCATAGTCCAGAATGGGAACCTCTGGAATTTGTAGAAGTGGTTGACTTTACTCATGTCTACAGCACAATGGACAATATACATAGCTATCAGGATACCACCGGTCTTAAATGGATTACTGATCATTTATTTCATTTCTTTTTGTGTCACTTGCCGACACACAATTTGGTGTTATGTTTCCCTACATTAAAACATTTCAAAAATACCTCATTGGCTATAAAGTAAGTTTTGGATTTTCTAAAGTCATAAAAGATAAAACATAGAAATGTAATCTCTTTCTTTATGATAACTTTTTTTTTTACTCTTGCTTGCCAGAATATTTATAATGTTCGGAATTACTGAGTGGATATCTGTAGAGCTAGACAATGTTTTCATGGAGGTAGCGTGCTAAAATGATACTTTAATAAAATATAAAAATGATAAAGGAATGTTCCTTGGGTTCAAGGTGTTTAGAAATATGATGGTAAGATGAAGAGAAGTTCCAGTGTAAATTTATTTTTAATTTTGTCTGTTTTCCAGTGATTTGAAAAGCAGCTGAAGTGTTGTAGGCACACTCCTGTTTCTTATATTGGTTCTGTTTATGTGCCATGCCAAATAATCAGCCTATACCAGACCTTCACACTGGTCATATTATGGCTTGGGAAATACATCTGGGTATCGCTGCTCTTAATGAATGCACTGATTTTGGTTGTGTTCTTGCTCTCCATTGCAGGGCATCAAAAAAAAGGCAGTTGGATCTTTCTAAATAATATCTGTATTTGCGTTGCAATCTCATAATTTAGAACAATGACTACAATTGTAGCTTCAAAATTGCACTCCCTGCTGATATCAGCTAAATCAGCAACTGTATTGATCTTAAATTGAAACACTGTGTATAAATTATTAGATTAGATTACTTACAGTGTGGAAGCAGGCCTTTCGGCCCAACAAGTCCACACTGACCCTCCGAAAAGCAACCCACCTATACCTATTCCTCTACATTTACCCCTTCACCTAACACTATGGGCAATTTAGCATGGCCAATTCACCTAACCTGCACATTTTTGGACTGTGGGAATTGAACCCGGGTCTCTGGCGCTGTGAGGCAGCAATGCTAACCACTGCCACCGTGCTGCCCCAATGAAGTGCAAGAAATACCCAGAATTGTTGCGTATGACCTGGTTGAATAGTTGCAGGATGCTGTGTGAAACTGAAACATTATCTGCATAGCATCTGTAAGGAAAAAAAAAATAGGCTAATGATTTGGATGTAGGTTCTTCATGAGAACTCGAACTTGAAATGTATTTAAGGTTCTTAATTGTATTGAAATGATTGGACAAAAAAAAGGTAAAAGTCAGTAATTCATTAGTAATTCATTTTTGAAAATTGATGACTGATGGATTGATTATTGTAATGAGTTAGTAGTCTGAGGGCTCTCTGCCGAAGTTAAATGGGGATTCGTTCAGTCATCAGACCCTCCTGTTGCCTCAAATACATGTCAGTATAGTTTTGTACAAGTAAGAGATGCCTTTGGTTTGTTTGTTAGATAGAATCAAACTCCAGTGTTTGCTTGTCTCCTCTTATGCTGCTGTACAGAACTAAACTGCGATTGTGACTGTGTTTTTCAAATATAAAGTGCAAAATGTTTGAAAATAGTGCAAAGATTCGGGAAGGATATCAATGTAAGAGAAAGAGATTGGAAGAAATAAAATAAACAAAGTGTACATTCGGAAATCTAAAATAAAATTATCAGTTGAAGGAACATCAGAACAGGAGTAGGCAGGTCATTTAGACCTTTGAACCTGTTCTGTCATTCAACGAGATAATTACTGATTTGCACTCTTTACCCCACATATTTCAATACATTTTTATTAATGCATAGGTATCAAATTAAAATTTTCTAATTGATTTTACACCAGTTAGTCTTTGCAGAATAGAGCAAAGATCTAAAGAGAGGTTGAAAGATTTGGTTGCAGAAAGGGGAGTATGATGCTAATACTCAAAATACTTAATGAAAGGTCTGCCTCTTCGTACAATGTAACGTCTCCAGTCTGAAATCTGTAAAATCCCAGTTGGCTGGAAGTTTTTTTCAGCATGTCCTGCTTTGGATGCACTGGATTGCTGCCAGGAAGATAAGTGGGTATTTCAAACTTTGCTCTCTTTTGCATTCAATCCAATGTATTCAGTGTTGGATATTTTACAGGAATCTGGCAACTAGATGATGATACTGTCATGCCACTTCTCCAACCTCCCCCCCCCCCCCGCAGGTTTGGGTTGATTGCTGTTGCTCATGTTATTTTTGTCTCACTGAGAGCTGCCAATGGCTCTCCCTATTCTGTTGTTGGAATTGGAAAGGTTACAGAAGTGGAAATCTACATCAAGCAAAGCACTACTTCTCCTTGTGAATAGAGAGAGACTGCATTCTTCAATTTTTAAATATGCATATGTTTGTGTGCAGGGTTTTCTCTTATTTTTTTGAGGATTTCGAGGAAAGTAGTGATCTGCAACTGTTTGATCATAAGCATCTGCTGCAACAAATCTTTTAAAATTTTAACAGTTACATCAAACACAAGTGGAGTGAAGAATAATAGCTATAGATTCAGAATAATTAAATCCTGCCTGACTTATAGATCAGCACATCCTAGTATGTTCTTTACGCATGCTACAGCATTATCAGAGCAGTTCAAGAAGATTGTTCAATAGCAAGTTTAGTTACTTTCCCTTTTTACCAAAATGTCTGCAATCCGCTGACATGGTAGAGAATTTCTCCAAAGCATAATTAGGCACAAGCCTTTTTTTTAACTTTATTGACTGATCCAGGAGTCCACGTGAGATACTCAACAGTTCAGATGATCCTCTGGAAAAAGACAAGATACTGCTCCATAGATGTAGCTATATAGATAGTGGATGCATTGATGATTATGTTTCAAAATTCCATAAATACTGGAATGGTGCCTGCAGGTTGATGGTTACAATTATAAGCCCACTGTTTATAATTGCCTAACATCAGTAGTAGGGAAATGCTCCAATCTATTATAAATAAAATGATAATTAGACACTTAGAAAATAATAACACAATTGGGCAGAATCAGCACTAATTTATGAAGGGGAAAAGTGTTTGACAAACCTGTATTTTGAGGATGTAACTAGTGGAATAGATATGTGGGAGAACCAGTGGACATGGTGTATTTGGATTTTCAGAAATCTTTCAACAAGGTCCTACACAGGAGATTAGTATTAGAACATATGGGATTGCAAGTAATATTCTGGCATAGATTGATAGTAAGAATAAATATAAGTTGATTTCAGACATTATTATGTAAGAAGTGAGGTTGGAAACAATTTTAGGAAGAACTGAAGCTAAAGGTTCAAAAATGTGGAACGGTTCATTGTCACCTGACCTTCATAGTGAAAATGGAGCTATCCTGATAAACCAGAATCTCCCAACTGTAGTATATTGAGGAATAATCATTTGCATTTTAAGATACTTCTCATGTTGGCAAAACATCCCAGAATATTTGCTAATAAAGGAATAAAATTGACACACTGTAGGAGGTACAAAGAACAGTTTGAATGAATGTGTGAAGTGGGGATGAATGAATGGTTCAATGAAAATGCTTAGTTTTTGAGTGAACCAGAGAAGGGAGTAAGGAAAATGGAATTTTCATGGAGTTCCAAGGGCAAGAGTACAGTGTCAAAGGCAAATTTTATTTTGAATATGGAAATGAAGGAGATAACCGAGAGATTTGGTGGCTCCATGAAAGTACTTAAAGGGAAACTCCTTGAAAAGGTCTTTGGAAAATGCCTTACACAGGGAGCAAGAGGGGCTGAGTGCAGACAAATTAATGGAGGTGTTAATCTCTGACCTGGTAGGAAAATAGGCATAATATTCTTAGGATGTTTGGAGTGCAAGTAGAGAGGTTGGTCAGGCTGACAACACAGTAACAGTACAAACCTCATAGAATAACCTTCCATCACACTGTACCACACAGTCCTTCAGGAGATAAAACCATATCATCACTTTGAGGAATACACTCCATTGACACTATCATTGTGCTAAGTGGGACACTGTTCGAATAGAACTAGCAGCTCAAGTTTGAGCATCCACAAGGCACTATGGACCATTAAAAGCAGTAGTTGTGTGCGTAAACACAATCTGCAAAGACATAGCCCAAACTACTGCTTTTATTTTTGCTGAATCGAAATTACTTTGATCTTAGAATACAGATTAAAATTTTAAAACTTGTCAGTTATCAAATATGATAGAGTAAGATAATAAGAGTGATACAATTTGTGTGCAACAGAATATAGATAGATAGGCTAGCACAATGAGCAAAAGTAGCACATAGACTTTAACACAGAGAAGTGTGAGTTCATATGTTTAGCAGAACAAATGAGAAGAGGCATTATAGATTTAATGGCACAATTCTATAGAGTGTGCAAGACGAGAAGCACCAGGAACACGTGCATAAATCTTTTGAAGTCAGCAGGACATACTGAAAAAGTGGTTACAAAACTTAAGATGCCTTGAGCTTCACAAATAGAACCATTGCATACAAAAACAGGGGAGTTATGCTCAACCTACAAAGAGCTTTGGTTAGGCCCCAATTGCAATGTTAAGTTCAGTTTTCATCATCACATGATTATGTTTATTGGTGTCATGGGCTAAATGCTCTACTCCAGCAATTTTAAATTTTTAAAATGTTTCTACATTTTAGACAAGATGCTGATATCCTTGAAAGGATTCAGAAGAGATTTACTAGAATAGCTTGAAAGATGGGAAAAATTTCAGTTACAATATTAGATCAGAAAGGCTGGGGTTCTCTTTGAAGCAAAGGGGATTGAGAGAAGACTCTAACAGGCTTAGACAAGATACACGAGGAAAGCTCCTTCCCATTAGTTAATTGTTCAAGGATTAGGGAAAACAGTTAAGACTTTTGGGAAGAGGTGCATTCGAAGCATGAGAAAGAACTTCTTTTTACATAGCAACTGGCAATAACTTGGAACTCAGTGAAGGTAATGGATGTGAAAAGTGGCAATGATTTCAAAAGGAAATTGGTTGGCTACTTGAAGGAAATTCAACTTGCAGGGCTATGAGGATTGAGTAGGGTAGTAGATTTGACTAGAATGCTGTATGGATAACTGACATAGACTTCGCATGCTGAATGGCCTCCTGTGTCCTTAATGATTATGACTCAATGACTCAACATGAGCAGTTTCCGCAGGCAGATCAAGTCTCTCCTGTTTGTGGAAGTTGTATTATTGTCTAGTTTTATTTGGAAGTAAAATAATTCCAAGATGATAAACAGAGATTATGTAGTATTAAGCACAATAAACAACTTAACACTTCAGAAGAACTGAATTGATTTGGGTAAATGTTTGGGCTGTTTCAAATGAACTGACTAAACAGAGTATTTAGGTTTCAGCATGGTTCTTTAGGAACTGTTTTTAGAATTGGATTACGGTGATGTTTTTTAACATGTATGCATAATGTACTACATTTGTACAGAGAAACCTTGATTATCTGAAGGATGTGGGCCGGGGGTATTTCATTCGGTTAATTGAATCCTGGATAATCGAATGATAACATAGTATAGTCTAGCATTTGGGCCTTGTGATCATGCCGGATAATTTGATATTCAGATAATCGAATGACGGATAATAGAGGTTCCTTTGTAAATGGATGAAAATTCTACTTGTGGACACTGAAGGCTTAATTGCATTCTTCATTTGAAGTAGTAATTGTCATTCATGATATCACTGCAGCTGAACTTTGTGATGTCACAATAGCATTACTATTGTTTTGGTGGATTTTTAAAAATATTTTCTTACATGTCTGGGAGCCTAAGTGATGAAAGGGTTATTGAAAATATAAAAAGAAAAACAGCCAAATAATAAGAGTTCAAAGGGAATTTATCAAAAAATATCAGCAAACAACTAATAAAAAAACTCACTGAGAAATTAAGTGAAGAAATAAATCCTAAATAGATCAGATGAATCAGAATATCAACTTAATGTAAGTTTCAAATTCATTTTCAAAAAATCAGGTTCTTGGCTATATGAAACACAATAGTATATTGGCAAGGAAGTTGAATCATACACACAGATAAACCCTTTGCAGAGAAAGTGTTGAGTTCTGAACACCACACTATAGGATGAATGTTGCAGTATTAAAGACACCTGAAGAGGAAATTTCCTAGACTGATACCAGGATACAGGACTTAGGTTATTTGGAGAGAATTGAAAAACTGGTCTGTTTCACCTTAAGAGCAGACACAATTAAGAGCAATTAACAAAAGTTTGTTTTTTGTTCATGGGATGTGGAATTAGTGGCATGGCCAAAATGGATTGTTCTGGCCAACATCTGCTAAAAGATTACCTGGTTGTAAGGTAATTACCTGTTTATTGAATTCATATTGCAGTTTGTAAGAGCTTGCTGATCATAAACTGGCTGCAGCATTTTGTCTATTATGACAGTGACTATACTTCAAAATATTTATTGGTTGTGAAAGATTTGAGAGGTCTTCTGGTCTAAAGGGTATTACATTAATGCAATTTTTTCCTTTTAATTGAACTCAAGAAGATGGTCCTTGAACAGATGGTCTTCTTGAACAGTGCTGTTGTAGGATATTGATACAGTGACCATGAGGAACACTACAGGTGGTTCTGCTATAATGCAGAAGTTGGGATCCTCTGCAACCTAGTGCTATAGAAAATCGCACCATGGAAAACTGTTAATAGAAAATCATGCTATAGAAAATCACTATATCCATTCTATAGAAAGTTTGCATTATCCAGTCGTCCACAATTCGTCAATCACATAGTGAAATAGCACTGACGAAACACAAAATGCAGCAGAATGACCTACATTTCCCAAATCTGGAGTATTTGAATTGAAAGGAATTTTTAAGCTGAAGATGTTCCTGTTGCTTTTGTGTTTCTAGAGTAGAGGTTGCAGGGTTTGGAAAGTGCTGCAGAGTACCTTGGGTAGAAGAATGCTGCAGCTATGATGATCTGGTGGTAGAGGAAGTAAATATTTAAGATGGTGAATGGGGCACCAATCAGGTGTTCTAGATGGCATTAAAATGTATTTATTCTTGGGATTGAGGGCATTACTGGCTAGGTTAGCATTTATTGGCCACTCGTAATTGCCCAAAGGCCAGTTAAGAGTCAACAACATTTCTGTGGGTCTAGAGCCACAAGTAGGCCAGACCAGCAAAAGGACATAAGTGAGCCATCTGTGTTTTCCCCCACCCCTAACAATCAATAATGGATTCATGAGCATCATCAGATTCTTAATTCCAGATGTTTATTGAATTCAAATTCAATCTACCATGGTGGGATTTGAACCTGGGTCCCAGAACATTACCTGGGCCTCTAGATTAACAGTCCAGTGATAATACCACTAGGTCGTCACCTCCCCCAGTATTGTTGGGGAGTGTTCTATAACACGTCTGACTGATATCCTGGAGAAAGTAGAAAAGCTTTGGAGAATTCAGAGGTGTGCATTTGTAGTCATGGTATTTATGTGGCTGGTCCAGTGAAGGTTCTGGTCAGTGCTAACTCCTGGAATGTTGAGGGTGAAGATTCAGTGATGGTAATTCTATTACATGTTTGAGGGAAGTGTTTATGGCCTGTCTAGTGGGAAACCATCATTGTCTTCAACTTGTGATTATGTTCCTTGCCACTTATCAAACCAAGCCTCAATGTTGTCCAGATTTTAATGTATACAGGCGCAGACAGTTGTATGAAGAGCTGTGATGAAATTGAACATCACAATCATCAGGGAACATCTCCACTTCAGATGTTATGATGAAGAAAGATTGTCAATGAGACAGTTCCAAGAAGGCTGACCTTAGGAAACCAGCTTCTGGAGAAGGGATGATTGGTCTCCAAAAACTGCAGCCAACTTTTTTTGGGCTATGTATGATTGCAAACAGTGGCAAATTTTCCATGATTTTTAGTCATCTTCATTTTTTTTTAAGGCTTCTTGATGCCAAGGGAAGGCAATCACATCTCACCTCTGGAATTTAGCTCTTCTGTCCATATTTAAATCAAATTTACAATGTGTTTTCGAGATAAGTGATCCGGTTGAACCTAGACACAACATCAGTGAGCAGTTTTTAGTAAGTGTTGCTTGATAACATTGACAAAGACACCTTTCAAAACTTTACTGATGACTGAAAGTAGACTGATTTGATATGTTCTAATTTTTGTAAGTAGGATATATCTGGGGAATTTATTTTAGATAGATGCCAATGTTGTAGCTAAATTAAAGCAACTTAGCAAGAGATGCAGCTAGTTCTGAAGCACAAGTCCTCATGACAATAGCTGGGATGTTTTCAGGGCCCATGGATGTTACTGTGTAGTGTACTTAGCCATTTATTGATATCATGTTATATTGATTGACTGAAAATGACAGTGGCAATTAGGAAAATACCTAAATGTATTATCATCTTGGCACTTCTGACTGAAGATGGTTTACAAAGGTCTCAACTTTGTGTTTTGCACTAACGTGCAAATTTGCACCATTTTTGATGTTGAGATGTTGATTGACCCTCCAGCCTGTAGTCCAACCCCAAATTGTTTGCCACCACTTATGATTGGATGTGACAGGGCTGCCAAATTCTAATATGATCCATTGGTTATGGAATCAATTACTTTTAATCTTCAACATGATGCTCCCACTGTCCAGCATACATGTAATTCTGTGTTGTAGCTTCAACAGGTTGGTACCACATACTCAGCTACTGTCATATGTTTCTGCACTCCCCTAACTTGATAGTAATGATAGAGGGAAGAATATATGAGGTCATGAGCTTAGAGATTCGTGGGGGAACATCATTCAGATGCTACTGGTCTACGGGACCTACCTGTACTTTCAGTTTTGAGATGTTAGTTCTTTTCTGAACCTAGTCTGATTGATATAGTGGTAATTCTACATAACAGTGAATGTGTCCTCAACGTGAATACCGTGTACTGTGTCTCCATAAGGGCTGTGCACTGGTCATATATGTCTTAGAGTCATAGACAATTGTTTTGTGGCAGGTAAATTTGTGAGGGCCAAGTCAAATCATTGTTATCCTCATGTTGGTTCCCTCATGACCTGCTCCTACAGGCCCAATCAAGAAAATATATCCTTCAGGTTTACGCCAGCATGGTCACTTGTGGCCACACTGAGTCGTTTTTGGTGGTTTACATTGAAGTCCTCACACTGATTCCGTTTTGTTAAATAATTCATAATATTGCTGTTTCGTAAAGGGTTATAATTATTTTCTTATCAGTATTGCAGAATATTTTATTGCATTTAGAATTTTTAAAAAATGGTATCAATTTTAGAAGTTCACAAATTTCATTAATCGCTTTACTTTCTCGGAAAAAAAAGTGATTTTTGAAATACTGGTGTTGGAACTTCGATATTTTTAGCATATAAATTTTGTTTTGAATATTTTAAAATATCTTGATTATGGTTGTAAGGTGAGTCGCAACATGTTGTAACTATTTGCTGATATGTTTTAAAATTATGTTTGTTATTCACTCTTGGGATGTAGGTGTTGCTGACTGGTCAGCATTTATTGCCCATCAAGGCCCTAGTTGGCCTTGAGAAGGGGTTGATGATCTGCCTTCTCGAACCACTGCAGTCCATGTATTATTGGTAAATCCACAGTGCCATTAGGGAGAGAATTCCATGATTTTGCCTGAGAAATGGTAAGTGCTTTGAAGGGAAAGTTGCAAGTGGTTGTGTTCCCATGTATTTGCTGCTGTTGTCCTTTTTAGATGGTAGTGGTCATTGGTTTTGAAAGCTGTGAGGAGCCTTTGTGAATTTCTGCAGTGCATCTTTGTCGATGGTACATACAGCTGCTACTGGGCATAGGTGGTGGAGGGAGTGAATATTTAAAGATTTGTCGCCAATCAACTGGACAGTTTAATCCTGGATAGCGTCAAGCTTCTCGAGTGTTGTTGGAGTTGCACTCATCCAAGCAAGTGGGGAGTATCCCATCACACTATTGTTTTATGTCTTGTAGGTGGTGGACAGGCTTTGAGGAGTCAAAAGGTGAGTTACTCACTCTAGGATACCTAGCCTCTGACCTGCTCTTATAGCCACAGCATTTCTATGGTTGGTCAGTTTCTGGTCAAGGGGAACCCCAGAATATTGATATTGGGGTGTTCAGTAATGGTAATGCTATTGAATGTCGTGGGCGATGGTTAGATTTTCTTATTAGAGATAATCATTGCCTGGTACCAACATGGTGAGTGTTGCTTATTATTTGTCAGCCCGAAACTATATTAGATTAGATTACTTACAGTGTGGAAACAGCCCCTTCGGCCCAACAAGTCCACACCAACCCGCCGAAGCGCAACCCACCCAGACCCATTCCCCTACATTTACCACTGCCCCTAACACTACGGGCAATTTAGCATGGTCAATTCACCTAACCTGCACATTTTTGGACTATGGGAGGAAACCGGAGTACCCAGAGGAAACCCACGCAGATACTAGGAGAATGTGCAAACTCCACACAGACAGTGACCTGAGGCGGGAATTGAACCCAGTTCTACTGGTGCTGTGAGGCAGCAGTGCTAACCACCGTGCCGCCCAGCTATATGTTTCTTGATGTTGCTGTATTTGGCCATGGAATACTTCAGTATCTGATGGTGCTTAACACAAATTGTTGGACAACTGAAAAATACACCTAACAACTTTGCATGGAGCTTGTTGGGAGATAGCTGTGTCTTGCAGATCACCTTTTAATAATAGTTGCGAACACTCATTGTAAAATATTTTAATTGTGTGCAAACATGTGTTTTAAAAAAAACATATTAATGACTGAAAGTTCATTTATTCACCAAAACAAAGTATCTACTAATGCCATATATCTTACGTAAATCCCAGCTGGATGTTGGATTTCAGCAGTTGTAGTTTCTTGGGTTCTCGTTCCTTCACATCCCGAAGCTGGACTACAGCACCCAGGAAGTGTCCAGCCCAGTCATTCATGCACATTGCGCACCCAGCATCTTTGACTCCTTTGGTGTCAGAGGGTTCCTAGGCAGAAGATGAGGCGCTCTTCCTCCAGTCGTCGTGTTGCCATGATCTGGTGATGGAGGAGGCCAAAGACCTGTATGTCCCTGGCGGAGTGGAGGAAGACAGCCTCATCTTCTGCCTAGGAACCCTCCAACCACAAGGGATGAATGCAGATTTCTCCAGCTTCCTCATTTCCCTTCCCCCCACCTTGTCTCAGTCCCAACCCTCGGACTCAGCACCGACTTCTTGACCTGCAATCTTCTTCCCGACCTCTCCGTCCCCACCCCCACTCTGGCCTATCACCCTCACCTTAACCTCCTTCCACCTATCCTATTCCCAACGCCCCTCCCCCAAGTCCCTCCTCCCTATCTTTTATCTTAGTCTGCTTGGCACGCCCTCCTCATTTCTGAAGAAGGGCTTATGCCGAAACGTCGATTCTCCTGCTCCTTTGATGCTGCGCTTTTCCAGCAACACATTTTTCAGCTCCGATCTGCAGTCCTCAATTTCTCCTACATTTACCAGCTCGCCTAATATAGTATTTGCATATAATACTTCGCACACCGTGCAGCTAATATATGTATATAAAACTTCGCAAAATAACATGCCGGTTCTCGTGCCGTCGCCTCTTAAGGAGCGCGGTGATAAAGTGTCGAGCGATGAGTCTTCCTGCCGCACCGCTGGCCGTCGTGTGCAGCCAGAGCCGTTGACGGCCGGCGGCGCGAGTGCTCTGCCTCGTGCGGTGCCCTTTGGGCGGGGCGTGCGCGCAGAGCCGCTGATTGGCTGAGGCGGAGGGAATTGTCAGGGATTTAAACGGGTGGTTTGGTGCCTGGCAGCTAGAGCCCAGCCCGGAGGCCGATTAAGGGCATCATTTAATGGCGGTGGTCAACGGGAAGAACCAGCACTAGCTGCTCATGTCTCCGTTCCGATGGTTGGCTACTTTAGCGTCGGTAACGCAAGGTTTGTAATAACTCCGTTGTCACCTTTTAAAATGAGATGGTCATTTTTTTTATGGAGGCAATAAACTGAGGGATTCTTGCATCGTGGCACTTCGATGGGTTGAACGGTCGCCCATAATGTATTATTCTATGATTTTGGGCGTTTAATAACCCAGCGATTCATTTGGGGGGGTGGAGAGAGCACTTCATTGGGTCCAATACATGACGGTTCTTTTTGCTGTGCTAGTGGAAGTGGTTAATGCTTTTTTTTTTACGTTAAATTGGAGGTACCACAAGATGCTTTAACCAGAAGCAGCAAAATATGCAAGGGCTGTGATCCAACTGTTGCTAGGTTTGCATACTTCACTAGTTAATGTACCTTAAAAGCAGAAGGGCAATGATTTTGTCAATAATAAAAAAAACTTGATTTGCTACCTTAAATCATAATTTTATGAAAGGAAGAAAAAAAGCTTTTAACATCCTTATGAAATTCCAAAGAACATCGTGTTGATGGATTATCTTTTAAAAGGAGACATCTTACATTTGTCCAGTGCATTTCATAACGTCTAGCTGTTGAAAGCATATTCAGTCAATGAAGTGCAATTTGAACTGTAGGTACTGTTGTAAAATAGGCAACATGATAGCCAGTTTGAAAACAGAGCAAATTTCCACAATACAATGTGATAAGAGCTCGATGCCTTGAACTATAATCAGTGTTTTTGCAGTCTTAAATACTTAATTTTCAATATTTTGACACAGTTGATGGAGAGGTATTGCGGTAATTACTCACAGGTCCCTGAAGTTGGCAGAGCATGTGAATAGGATGGTTAAGAAGGCATATGGGACACTTGCTTTCATCAGTTGTGGCATAGAGTATAAGAGCAATAAGATAACGCTGGAATTGTGCAGAGTGTTTGTCTGGCCATAACTGGAGTAATGTGTACAGTTCTGGCAACTTCACTACAGGCAGGATGTGATAGCACAACAGGGGCTGCAGAGAAAACTCACCAGGAACTATAAGGAAGAAGTAGATAGGCTTGGACTGTTTTCTTTTGAACAAATAGGATGGGTTTAGAGGGATATGGACCAAGTGCTGGCAAATGAGACTAGATTAGGTTAGGATATTGGTCAGCATGGACGAGTTGGACCGAAGGGTCTGTTTCTGTGCTGTACATCTCTATGACAGGGAAAACTTGGGGGTGTAGGGCACGATTGAGGTATGTAACAATGGACAAGGTGGATAGACAGCAATTATTTTCCTTGTTTGAGGGTCAGTCACAAGAGGGCATAGCTTTAGGATAAGGGGCAGGAGATTCAGAGGGGATTTGTGGAAGAAAGCATTTTCACTCAGTGGATGGTGGGAATTTGGAATGCATTGCCTGGGAAGGTAGTAAACTCTGAAAACCTTACAACCTTTTTTTAAAAAAGTACATCAAATATTATAACATTCAAGGATATGGGACAAGTGCAGGAAATTAGGATTCGCATACTTTTATTTCTCATTATATTGGTGCAGACTTGATGGGCTGTAGGGTGTTTACTGCATTGTGTGAATCTATGAATTGTTTAAACAAAAATTCTGGATCTAACTTAAAGACCTTTTTAAATGTGTAGTTAATGCATATGATCAAATTATACAGTGTTACACAATACAAACTTTTGAAATGATTGTAAGCTTATGGTATACAACAGGACACTTGGGATATTAAAGATGAAGTGTGTTTGGGAAAACTATTTGCATGCTTCACATTTTTAACTGAATGGTGCTTTCTCTTATGAACGTTGGCAGTCCTGCTATACATTTCCAGAATTTTTAGTTTCTTTTAGATTTGTATTAACATTTTTTTCAAAAATATTGTTTCAACTGAAACAAGTGTGGAAATAATAATGGGGCAAGTAAGTATTTTCATGCATGTTCTGACAATGTAGGAAAGCGTTTGCTTTTTTGATAACATAATGTGTACCAAAGCATTTCCCTAAAATTTAGGGTCAGATTTTCCTGTGGGCATTAGATCCTTACACCAGTGAGGGGCATGCGCCTAAGATTTGACTGGAAGTGTAACATTCCAGAATTAAGCCTTGAATTGGCTGCTGCCTTGCTTGCTTTCCTTTTGAACAAGATGGGAGGTCAGCTGGTCCTGTAGGCTCAAGCAGGCAGAAACTTTGATAGCTCTGCTAATTGAGATGGGTGCATTGAGAAGCTGTCCCAATACAGTCCCACCTATTTTTCCTGACTAACACCCCAGTGATAACTTTGCTGCCATAGTTACATACATAGCTCAGTACAAGCTCTTCGGTCCTCAATATTGTGTTGGCCTTTTACCCTACTCTAAAATCAGACTAACCTACATATTCTTCATTGTACTACCTTCTATGCACCTATCTAATATATCTGACTCTACTACCACTGCTGGCAGTGCATTCCACGAACCCACCTCTATCTGGCATTATCAGCAGGTGCTTCATAAACGACCTCCACACTTCTGTTGTGTATTTCCCTGAGAACATCTGTTCCCAATTTAGGTGTCTCAGTTCCTGCCTTTATAGCATTGTATTTCTCATTCCCCCACTTAAATACTTTCCCATACCATCTGCTCTTATCCTTTTCCATGAGTACTGTAAAGGTGATGGAGTTGTGATCGTTATCATTGAAATGCTCTCCTCCTGAGGGATCTGACACCTGGTCTGGTTCATTGCCAGGTGTCAGATTGCACTGCAGTCCATCACATTGACTGCACCTTTGCCCTATCAAGTGCCTATCCCTCTTCCCAGACTCTCTGCTTGCTGTATCTGGTTGTTCACAACCTACTCCATCATCTGATCCATAGCTCAGGTTCCTAATCTAGTTTAAATCTCTAGCAAACCTCCCGCCCAGAATATTGATGTCCCTCCAGTTTAGGTTAACCTGTTCTTCTTGTACAGGTCCCATCTTCCCCAGAAGGTATCCCAATGATCCCCATTTCTGAAGCCCTTCCTTCTACACCAGCCCTGCACTTGCTCTCTATTCGTAGCGTCACTAGCATGTGGCACTGGTAGCAATCCTGAGATCACTACTCGGCTCATCCTGTCTTCTAGCTTCCAACCTAACTCCCTGTATTCTCTTTTTAGATCCTCCTCACATTCCCCTACCTATGTCATTGGTACCAATGTATACCACAACCTCTGGCTGCTCTGCCTCCCCTTAAGAATCCTAGAGACTCGAATCGAGACATCCCTGAATCTGGAGGCAACACAGATTCATGACCACAGAATCTCCTATCTGTTCCTCTCATGATTGAATTTCCTATCACTATTGCTCTTCTGTTTTTCCTCCCTTTCCTTTCTTAGCCACAGTACCAAGCACAGTGCCAGAAACCTGGCTGCTGGCTGGCATAATTCAGCCCTTAGTTGATGTTGTAATGTAGAAAACAGATTTTGCAGTCAGCAAGCCCTACTAACTGCAATGAAATAAATAACAATATAATTTTTTTTGTGATTTTGTGTATTTTAATCGATGTTTCAAGTATTTCAGATTCAGTTGAATAGTTTTGAAGCACAATTATTGTTGCATCACAGTTCTCAGGTTGGTACCTAAAGTTTAGTTTATAGCTTTGATTTAACAAATACAGTTATGCAAATCAGTTTAGGTAAAATCACAGTAGATAAATGAACATAAGTCCAATTATTTAAATAATTCTGAACATGTCATAACAGGCCAGGCATGCAGTAGTTCATTTTCAGTGTTCTGATAGCTTTTGAACAGTGAATAGGTGTTAGCGAGTTTTAAGAAGATTTGTAGCTTAGGTTGAGGTTCTGGATGTAGGTTTGCTCGCTGAGCTGAAAGGTTCATGTTCAAACAATTTGTCGTCATACGAGGTAACATCTTCAGAGAGCCTCCGAATGAAGCACTGGTGGTGTAGCCCGCTTTCTATTTATATGTTTGAGTTTCCTTGGATTGATTATGTCATTTTCTATGGTGATATTATTTCCTGTTCTTTTTCTCGGGGGTGGTAAATGGAATCCAAGTCAATGTGTTTGGTTAGAAGCATGGCATTCCAACCGGAACTCTATCAACAAATATATTGACTTGGACCCCATTAATTACCCCCGAGAAAAAGAACAGAAAATGACATCACCACAGGAAATGACATGACCAAACATATAAATAGAAAGCGGGCTACACCACCAGTAGTAGTATACTTGAGGGAAATCAATGGGCAAAAAAGATACATGAGGTAGCTTGGCAAATAGGTTTAAGGACAATCCAAAGGGATTTTATAAATACATTTAAGAACAAAAGGATAACTAGGGAAAGAATAGGGTCCCTCAAAAATTAGCAAGGCAATCTATGTGCGGAACTGCAGGAGATGGAGAAGATGCTAAACAAATATTTTGCATCAGTGTGTACTGTGGAGAAGGACATGGAAGATATAGAACATGGGGAACTAAATGGTGAAATTTTGAAAAAATGTCCATATTACAGAGGAGGAGGTGCTGGATGTTTTAAAAAGCATAAAAGTAGAATATTCCCCAGCAGTTTGCCACAAGGATCGGTGTTGGGTCCACTGCTTTTTGTCATTTATATAAATGATTTGGATGTGAACATAGGAGGTACGGTTAGCAAGTTTGTAGATTACACCAAAATTGGAGGTATAGTAGACAACAAAGAAGGTTACATCCGATTCCAATGGGATAGTGATCAAATGGGCCAAGAAGTGGCAGACGGAGTTTACTTTAGATAAATGTGAGGTGCTGCATTTTGGCAAGGCAAATCATGACAGGATTTATACACTTAATGGTAAGGTCCTGGGGTGTGTTGCTGAACAAAGATTTTTGGAGTGCAGGTTCCTAGTTCCTTGAAAGTCGAGTTGCAGGTAGATAGGATAGTGAAGAAGGCATTTGCTATGCTCTCCTTTATTGGTCAGAGCATTGAGAATAATAGTTGGAAGATCGTGGTGTGGCTGTACAGGAGATTGGATAGGCCGCTTTTGGAATATTGTGTGCAATTCTAGTCTCCCTTCTATAGGAAGGATGTTGTGAAACTCGAAAAAGTTCAGAAAAGATTTACAAGGATGTTTCCAGGTTTGGAGCATTTGAGCTACATTTGGAGCTGAATAGGCTGGGACTGTTTTCCCTGGAGCGTCGGAGGCTGAAGAGTGACCTTATAGAGGTTTATAAAATCATGAGGGACATGGATTGGGTAAATAGACATTGTCTTTTCCCTGGGGTTGAGGAGTCCAGAACCACCGGATATAGGTTTAAGGTGAGCAGGGAAAGATTTAAAAGGGATGTAAGGAGCAACGTTTTTAATGCAAAGGGTGGTGCATGTATGAAATGAGCTGCCAGAGGAAGTAGTGGAGGCAGATCTAATTACAGCATTTAAAAGTCATCTGGATGAGTATATTAATAGGAAGGGTTTAGAGGGATATGGGCCAAGTGCTGGGAAATGGGATTCGATTAATATAGGGTATCCAGTCGACATGGACAAGTTGGACCAAAAGGTGTATTTCTGTGCTGTACATTTCCATAATTGACTCTTTCAGTTAATAGTGATGATTGGAACATCCCCTTGTGGTGGCACTTTTTGTTTGTCTGGCCTAAACTGTTTTAGTTCATGTCAGCTAGAGTACCTGGTGGTACAGTGGTTAGCATGCTGCTTCACAATGCCTAGGACCTGGGTTCTATTCCAGCCCTGGGTGACCACGCGTGTGGAGTTTGCTCATGCCTGCATGGGTTTTGCTGCTCCGGTTTCCTTCCATTGTCCAAAGATATATAGATGGACATCCATGGTAAATATGGGGTTATGGATATAGCATAGGGGGCTGGGTTTGAGTGAGACGCTCTTCAGAGGGTCAGTGCAGACTTTGGCTGAATGGCCTTTTTCTGCACTATAAGGATTCTATAATTGTCACTGGTCTAGTAATCCAGTGACTCAGGTTAATGTTCTGGGGACATAAATTTGAATCCCAGCATATTTGAATCTAATTAATAAATAGTCCAAAGGTGACCATTGTCAGTTGTCATAAAAATCTACCTGGCTTATTAAAGTTCTTTAATGGAAGGAAAATCCAAATCCATTTACATTTGACTTCAGGCCCACAGTTGGTTCTTAAATGCTCTCTAGCAAGCCACTCAGTTGTATCTTTTGTAACACCACAAAAAACCTGAAGGAAGGATGAAACCAATGGACGTTCGAGCATTGACCAAGACACTGGAAGTGACCATGGTAAACTCCCTATCAATCCTGCAAAGTCCTCCATTCTAACATCTGGGGGCTTTGCCAAAATTGATAGAACTGTCCGACAGGCTAGACAAACAACTGGCCAACATGGTTGGAAGTTTGCTCACTGAGCTGGAAGGTTTGTTTTCAGATGATTCGGTACCATGCTAGGTAACATCAGTGATATCAATTCCGGTTCTTTTTCTCATCTACCTTAAGAGACCAAGACACAAGTAGAAAGTGGGGCATAACACCAAAGCTTCACCAGAGGCTCACTGATGATGTTACCTAGCATGGTGACAAAACATCTGAAAACAAACAGCTCAGCGAGCAAATGTACAACCTGAACCTCAACCTGAGCTAGAAATCTTCTCAAAAATCACAATCGGCAGGCATAGCATACTTGAAGGATTATACCTTACAGACACTACCATCACTACCATTTCCTGGGTTTACATTATTCCACTAAAAGGACAGACCCACCAGAGGGCATTGCACAGTGGTTTATAGCCAGGAAGAAGTCACCGTGGAAGTCCTCAATATTGAGTCTAGACCACATGATATGTTGTGGCATTAGGTCAAATATGAGGAAAGAAACCTGCAGTACCAGGATACCTAAAAATTAACTGTAAACCTGAGAAAGCTACAGCATAGTACTAAATAATGTGCACAGAATGCATTAGACAACTAAATGATTCTGCTACCAATGAATCAGTTTGAAGCACTGTAAGCCTGTCACATCTAGTTTTGAATAGTGTTGAATAATTGAGCAACTTGCTAAAGAAGGGGGCTCAACAAATATCGCCATCCTCAATGGTAGCCCAGCATATCCATGCAAAAGACAAGGCTGATACATTTGCAAGCATCATGAGCCACAAATATCACACGGGTAATCTATTTTGGGTGGCTTTCTGTGATCTCAGCATTATAGATGCCAGACCTTAGTTAATTCCATTCACTCCACATCCTAACAAGAAATGGCTGAAGGTGCTGGAAACTATAAATAGGATCAGACAATATTCTGCAAAACATACTTGTGCTACAAAACTAGCGAAACTGGCACCTTTCCAGCAAAGTGGAAAATTGCCAGACATGTCTTGTACATACAGTGGGACAGATCTAGCCAATTACCACCCATCAATCTACTCTTTTTTTTTATCAGCAAAGTGATGGAAGATGTCATAAACAGTGCTTTCAAGTGGCACCTCCTAAACAATAACCTGCTTCTGATGCTCAGTTTAGGTTCCTCTGGGCACTGTCAGCTCTTGACCTCAATATAGACTTGTTCCAAGCTACAAAATAGCTGAGCTTAGGGAAAATTAGGGTGATTACATTTGACAATTAAGGCAACATTTGACCAAGAGTAGCATCAGGGAGTCTTGCAAAATTTAAAGTCCATGGGAAGTGAGGAAATTGATGGGATTAAAGGATAGATCTCAACATCCCGATAACCTGTGTCTCAGAGCACATAAAGAAATTGCCCTAGAAGTAGTGGATGCATTGACAGTCATCCTTAAAGATTCTGATGATTCTGGAACAGTTCCTGTGGATTACAGGGTAGCTAATGTAACTCCACTAAAGAGAAACCAAGCATTAATGACTGGTTAGCCTGACATCAGTCAAAGTGAAAATGCTACAGTCGATTATAAAAGATTTGATAGCAGAGCACTTGGAAAATGGTGACTGGATTTGACAGAGCCAGCATGTATTTATGAAAGGAAAATCATGCTTGACAAATCTACTGGAAGTTTTAAAAAATAATCTGCCTTCCTGTTTTCCCAGCAAAGTTATACTTTAAGTGGGATCTGGACAAATGCATGGGAGACAAATCATCTCTGCATCATCCTCACAATTAAATCCCAATTGCTTTGTATTGTCTACAAACTTGGAGATATTCTATTTGCTTTTCTCATCTAAAGCAATTTACATTGCGAGTAGCTGGAATCCAAGCTCTGATCCCTGTGGTGCCACACTAATCATTGGCTGCTTCTCAGAAGAAGATTTGTTAGTTCCTTCTATTTATTTCTTGCCTGCCAACTGTTCTCTATTCATGTCAGTACACTACTGATGTGTGGTGTCCAACCAGTAGAATTGATGAGGGAGAGCCAGTGGTTGTGTTTTACTTGGACTTTCAGAAGGCTTTCAATTAAAGCTCCATAAGACATTAGCATGTTAAAAACGCATGGGATTGCAGTAATGTGGTACCACAGGGATCAGAGCTTGGATTCCAGCTATTCAGTGTAAATTGCTTTTAGATGAGGGAACCAAATGCAAGTTTGCAGACAATACAAAGCTATTGGGATTGAATTGTGAAGAGGATGCAGAGTCCAGATCACACTTAAAGTATTGCTGTGAGGTTATCCACTTTGCTGGAAAAACAGGAAGGCAGATTATTTTGATGATAGATTGGGAAAGGGAGTGGTACAGCGCCCTCGAACAAAGTTGCTGTAAGTGACCATGCAGATGCGGCAAGCATGAAGGAGGAAAATGGTATGTTGGCCTTCATAGTGAGAGGATTTGGATTCAGGAGAAGGGATGTCTTGCTGCACTTGTATAGGAATTTAGTGAGACAATACTTGATGTAGTGCGTGAAGTTTTGATCCCCTTATCTGAGGAAGGATGTTCTGGCTATGAAAGGAGTGCAACAAAGGCTTAGCAGACAGATTCCTGGAATGGCAGGACTGATTTATGAAGAGACTGGATCGGTTAGGACTATATCCAATGGCGTTTAGTAGACGATGGAGGGATTTCATAGAAACCTACTGCTTTCTAACATGACAGAGTAATTGCAGGAGAGGTCACAGTCTAAGGATAGGTCATTTAGTTGAGGAGAAATTTCTTCCCCAGAGAACGATGAGCCTGTGGAATTTTCTGCCACAGAAATTGATTGAAGCCACAACATAGAATGCTTTCAAGACAGAGTTAGATAGAATTCTAAGGGATAAAGAGATTAAAGAGTCTGGGGAGAAAGCAGGAACAGGATACTGAATTGGATGATTAATCATGAACCTAATGACTGGCAGAACAGGCTTGAAGGATACAAAGCCCGACTTCTGCTCCTATTTTCTTTGTTTCTGTGAATTGATGATGGGGAATCCTCTGTTTATTGGAGTCGTATCTAGCACAAAAGATAATTGTGGTTTTATTTTGGAGGTCATCATCTCAGTCACACAATGTGTCACTATTGGGAGTTTCTTGGGGTAAAGCCCTACGCCTATCTTCAGCTGCTTCTTCAATGACTTGCCATCTTAAGATCGGAAATGGAGTTGTTCGTTTATGACTGCACAAAATGTTCAGTACCATTTGTAACTCCACAAAAACTGAAGATGTCTGTGCCTGAATGCAGTTGGACAACATTCAGGCTTTAGCTAATGTGTGTAGGTTAACATATTAATTGCTGCTTAAGTGCCAGACAGTTACCTTCTCCAACAAGAGGGAATGCAGCCATCGCATCTTGACAGTTAACAGCATTGCAATCACTGAAACTCGCACTATCAACATTCTGGTGGTTACCATTCACTAGAAACTGAACTGGACATTACCATATAAATACTGCAACTAGAACAGCAGGTCAGGCTGGGAATTCTGCATCAAGTAATTCACATCCTGGCTTCTCAAAGCCTGTTTACCACTTTTAAGCATAAGCCAGGGGTAAATAAATACTTCAACAACCCAAGAAGCTTGACACCATTCAGAACAAAGCAGCTCACATGATTGGCGCTCTATCTTAACATCTTCAACATTCACTCGCCCTTTCACTGGTCCACTACAGTTAGAGCAATTTTTTTTAAACTATCTTTTAAAATGCACTACAGTGATCTCCCAAGCCTCCTTCATGACCTTTGAAACCCATGACCTCTCACACCTAGGAGAACAGGGCAGCAGATGTATGAACTGAGTAATACAGTGATGGTGGTCTCTGTATCAAAGCCTGAATTGGAATAATTGACCTTTGTGTTCCCAAAGGGGTTAAGCTTTTCAGTATGGATCATCAAACATTGACCATGAATGAAGACAAGATTAAGTTGACCATGATAGGTCCTGCAACTGAATAGTCTAACATACTCATTCCTAAGGGTCATGAAGAACCTGGGTAATGTTCTGAAAGGTTGGAGGTGCCCATGGAACTTCATATGAATCTAAGTCAGTATTTTTAAGAGAGAGGAAAATTTAACTGCATTGTAATTTATCTTGGCATTAAAAAGAATACAGTGAAACATTTACTTTGTATGTAATATAAAGCATTGTCACAAGGTATGTTTCATTATTAATTGTAACTTATTATAGAAAGTCACAAGTTGTTATGTAATTCTTAAGATCTGAATTACTGTGAGTAATTGTCCTAT
Source organism: Chiloscyllium plagiosum (assembly GCF_004010195.1). Classification (NCBI taxonomy): domain Eukaryota; kingdom Metazoa; phylum Chordata; class Chondrichthyes; order Orectolobiformes; family Hemiscylliidae; genus Chiloscyllium; species Chiloscyllium plagiosum. The sequence continues at coordinate 33,965,516 of NC_057724.1, read as the reverse complement.
TATAAGAACTAGGAGCAGGAGTAGGACATCTGGCCCTTTTGAGTTTGCTCTGCCATTCAATTAGATAGTGGCTGATCTTTTCATGGACTCAGATCCACTTACTGCTTACTCACTGTATCTCTTAATTCCTTTATTGTTCAAAAATTATCTATATTAGCTTTAAAAACAGCTACTGAATTAATGTCATCTACTTCACTGGGCAGGGAATTCCATAGATTCACAACCCTCTGGGTGAAGAAGTTCCTTCTCAGTTCAGGCCCAAATCTGCCTCCCCCTAATTTTGAGGCTATGCTCTCTTGTCCTCGTTTCTCTACTTCTGTCTTATCTATTCCCTTCATAATGTAATGTTTCTATAAGGTCCACCCTCATTCTTCTAAATTCCAATGAATGTAATCCCAGTCTGCTCAGTCTCACCTCATAAGCCAACCCCTCAACTCCAGAATCAACCTATTGAACCTTGTCTGCACACCCTCTTGTGCCAGTACATCCTTTCTCAAGTAAGGAGACCAAAACTGCACACAGTACTCCAGGTGTGGCCTCACCAGCACCCTGTACAGCTGCAACATAACCTCCCTGCTTTTAAACTCAATCCCTTTGCAATGAAGGTCAAAATTCCATTTGCCTTCCTAATTACTTGTTGCACCTGCAGACCAACTCTGTGATTCATGCACAAGGACACTCAGGTCCCTCTGCATAAGAGCATGCTACAACTTTTTACCATTCAAATAATCTTTTTACTGTTACTCCTACCAAAATGGATGACTTCACATTTATTAACATTGTATTCCATCTGCCAGAACTTTGCCCTCTCGCTCAAAGTATCTATGTTCCTCTGCAGTTTCACAGTCCTCTGCACACTTTGCTCTGTCACTCATCTTAGTGTCATCTACGAACTTTGACACACTACATGTGGTCTCTAACTCTAAATCATCTATATAAATTGTAAACAATTGCAGTTCCAACAATGATCCCTGAGGCACACCACTAGTTACTGATTGCTAGCCAGAAAGGCACTTATTTATCTTCGCTCTTTGCTTCCTGTTAGTCAAACAACCCTGTATCCATGCTAATACTTTACTTGTAATGCCATGCATCTTTATCTTATGTATCAGCCTCTTGTGCAGCACCTTTTCGAAGGCCTTTTGGAAATCTGGGTACACTACATCTACTGGGTCCCCATTGTCCACCTTGCTCATAATGTCTTCATAGAGTTCCAAAAGATTAGTTAAGCATGATGTGCCCTTCATGAACCCATGCTGCATCTGCCCAATGGTATAATTTCTATCTAGATGCCTTGCTATTTCTTCCTTGATAATAGACTTTCCCACTACAGAAGTTAAGCTAACCAGTCTATAATTCCTTATCTTTTGTCTACCTCCCTTTTTAAACAGTGGTGTCACATTTACTGTTTTCCATTCTGTTGGAACTGCTCCAGAGTTCAAGGAATTTTGGAAAAGTACTACAAGTGCACTTGCTATTTCTCCCACGATCTCTTTTAGTACCCTGGGGTGCATTCCATCAGGGCTAGGAGACGTGTCTTTCCTTGGCTCCATTAGCTTGCCCAGCCTGCCTCTCCCATAATAAAGAGTATTTCCAGGTCCTCATCTACCTTTGTCTCTTTGTCAATTACTGGCATGTTACTAGTGTCTTCCACTGTGAAGACCAACACAAAATACCAGTTCAATTCCTTGGCCATTTCATCATATCCCATAACTAAATGCCCCTTCTCATCCTCTAAAGGACCAATGTTTACTTTAGCCACTTTTTTTTTTCATTTTGTATATTTATAGAAACTTTTCTCTCTCTTCATATTCTGTGCTAGTTTTTTTTTTCTCATACTCTATCTTTACGTTTCTTTAAAACTCTTTGGCTTTCTGTTGACCTTTAAAGATTTCCAAATCTTCTAGTTTCCTGCTGACCTTGGTCACTGTGTGCCATCTCTTTCAATTTGATAGTCTCCTTACTTTCTTAGACACCCATGGCAGATTACCCCTTTTCTTACACTCCTTCCTCTTCACTGGAATATACTTTTGCTGAGCACTTTGCTCAATTGGTGGACCTGTAATATTGCTGCGCATTAGCCTTTTAAATAGCTCAATTTCTCAGGCGGATCTCTAATCTTGAAAGACAAAATGGATATAGTGCGGAAAAGAAACCTAATTGACCACCGCTCTAAGTTTGCTACATTTGAGGACAAGAATGATAGCTCAAATGCAGTTGACTAAAAGCTCTAATATGCCTCGTTTATTTATAAACCTTGAGTAATAATTATATAATGTGTCAAATCCTCAGTGTTAAAATGTATAGGTGTTTTCAGATTTTTAATATGAATTGTATAGACTTTTAAAAAAAACTCTGTAGAGATGCATAAAGGATTTACATAATCTAATGAGCTAGGTGCATTATCATAAAATGTTTTTTTGAAGGTTTCTCTAAAGAAAACAGGATCCAGGACAGGGTTCAACAGGTCCAAGTAACTGCAGCTCAAGGGGATATGTGCTCAGATCAGGATGGGACTGCTGCGCTGTGGTCAGCTGCTGGGGCTCTGAGCCAGAAGCAAAATCAGGCGCCATAATTTCTGTCCCTGTCCGGCTCAGTCATTTTGTTATTGAAGTGTAATAATAGGAGTGAACACTGTCGGCAGTGCTAATGTAGCTGTGATTGTAGGTTATCTTTTCAAAAGGTTATCAATTGAATCTGAGACTCTTCAGTTATTTGTAATGAGCGTTAATGAACGTGCTGCATTTACTTTGGTGGAACTAAGTTCCTTAGTATATTTAGACACTAGTTTTTTCTATCCAAAGCAAGAGATTTAGTGGACATCCAATCTGTTATTCAGTAATAATTTACCATATTCTTGGTTAATCCTGTTTTTTGCACTTATGCACTTTGCTGTGTACGTTTGTGTAGTTTGTGCTGTCGGTGTAGCACACTTGGTCCTGGAGGAATGCTGTCTCGTTTTTACTGTATCAGTTGTATATGGTTAAAATGACATAAAAAGCTACTCTACTGTAATTGTGTGGCCTTTGCTTATTCAGTATGGCAAGAATCTTTGAAAGACGTAGATTTCAGTTCAAATGAAAATAAAGAACAAAAATTGTTTAACTATTGAAAGATTTATATTCTATACTTAAGTTCTGTAAGTTTTTTATATGGACTTGGATAGCTAAATAAACGTTTTACAGCAGTAGTTTGATTTAAGGTAAGGCTTGATGGATACATGAGAGATAAGTGAGTAGGAAGAAGTAATTAGAGTAGATGTGTTTCATGTGGTACATTAACATTGACATAAGCTATTCTAGCTGAGTGGCCTCTTTGTTTAGTTTGACTTGTACTGATATGCCCAGCTTCTGGTACATGACTGCTTACAGCATGCTAGAAGTTCATGGTGTTGTTCTATTTTCCAGTAATAGTGTCTCAGCTTTATTCCAACATTAAAGGAGAGGAAAAAGTGGCATCTACCGGAACATCTGTCGAATCTTGCTTAGTTTGATGAGAGATGCAAAAAGGCATAGTCAATGAGGAGTCATTAAGTGAAAAGCTGCTAATATTGGAAGACTTTTACACATTTCCATGCCAATGGCGATAATAAGATCCTAGTAAAACTAAAGCTTATACATAGTTGCAACAGATCACTAAAATTATTGACATAAGGATTTCTTGGTGTTTAGCTATCTAGCAGTACATTCAGTACTGATGCTGAGGTTTAAGATTTTGATGTGATTTCTTGTTCCTAACAGCAAACCTGAAGTTTATTAAGGGAAAAATAATCGCTGTTTGACTGGGACTACAACAAGCAAGTTCTGTGCATCTGTATTGGACCTAACAAAAGTATCTTAGTATTTTTGAGATTTACATCTCTACATTATGATGTAATTTGAAATTTTTATTTAGAACTACAGTTATTGTGCTAAAGAAAGCTTTAAAATAGAGAGAATTGCATCACTTGAAACTTGTGATTGCGGTTATGTTGCCAATGTACAACAGATAATCCTTTAAATTTATTCTAAGTCTGAAACATGGACAAATTATTGATCATGATGATTTCTGTTATCCACCAACATGATACACAAAAATAAATAACTTTTCTTTTTGAAGATGCACATCATTGAAAATAATTAGTCAGAATTCACAAGCTAGATTGGTCATAGCCTGAAAATATATTTTTTTCTCAAATCTACCTCCATTGTTTTGATAAGAATTAAGCAATTTTTTTGTGTGAAGTGTCTTGCTTTTTTACTGTCGATGAGTTGTTTCTCTTCAGCTTTCAGATCCTGCCTTCCCCAAAGAAAGATCGAAGGATCTAATGAGTGTATGGAAGTGAAAAATATTTAGTACAGATCGTTCCACTATAAAGCACGTGTCATTAATGCAAATTCATTGTAGCATCACTGACAAATTGGGGGCATTGTTTCTCAAGCATGAACTTTTAAAACATGTTGGCTGTAACGCAATTGCATCGCCAGCACTTTAAGTGCTGTTTCTAAAGTGTGATTTTTCTATAATGTTAGCTTGTGCAAGCTATTTTTTTTTAAAAGGAATATTGGAGAAATTAATGGAACTGGCAGTTGACAAATCTCCAGGACCCAGTGTTATTCACCCCAGAGTGTTGATAGAGATGGCTACACTAGTGATCATATTTCCAAGTTCTATTAATTTTGTAACAGTGCCTGCAAAATGGAAGGCTGCAAATGTAACTGTACTGCAGGGGAGAAAGAAAATAGGAGCTACAGACCTGTTAGCCTGATGTCAATAGTAATTAAAATACCAAATCCTATTATAAAGGATGTGATTACCAGATATTTTGTAATAATTGTGTCATGAGGCAGATTCAACATGGATTGTTGAAGGGTACATCATGTTTTAACAAATGTGGTATTTTGACAATGTCAATATTGGGGAGCCAGAGAATGTGGTATATTTGGATTTTCAGAAGGCTTTTAATCTACACAGGTTAGTGAACAAGATTACAGTTTGTGGGAATTGGAGTAGTATACTAGCATGGATTGCGGGGTGGTTAACAGAAGAAAGCCAAGAGTTGAAATAAATGGCTCATTCTCGGATTAGCATGCTGTGACCAATGGAGTCTGCAAGGATCAGTGCCATTAGATCACAACAGCCTACTAGCCAGATTTGGATGCGAAGGCCAACTTGTAATATTTCAATGCTTGCAAATATTTCCTAATTACAGCTGTAATATTTTGACCATCCTCTCACCCCTAGTCTCCCCAGTTTCTGGAAATAGTTTCTCCAAATCGCTGCTCAAACTGATTTTAAGATATTTAAATTTCACTCATGAGACTTCTTTAACTTGCTAAATTCCAGGAAATACAACACTTCTTCTGTTTAATCTCTCTTTATAACATAACCTGTGGAGTCTATAATTCTGGTAAGTGTGTTGATGTATTCCCTCTAAAGCTAGTATGTTCTTCCTGAGGTTTTCATCTGATCTGTACAGAAATTTCAAGTTATCCAAACTTTTGATGATCAGATTTCGCTTTGTAGATCTAACAAAAATGCCTCGATTCAGAATAGTAATATTATAATACTGTACTACAAACTTTGGAGCAAGGCTGTATTACAGATACGTCTTTAGTTTCTAATGATTTTTTCTTAATATCCAGGTTGGTACAGTGAGAGAGTGCAACTACGTTCTGACATCTGTGTGCACCTGTCATGCTGGCCACAGCCTCTCTGTGCAACGGCGTTCACGACTGGACAAACTCCAACCGAATCCGGATGTGTGGCATTAAGGAAGATAGGTGAGTAACACTGCAAAGAAATGAATGGAAAAAATATTAACCAGTTAAGACCAGCAGTCTAGTTTACATTTGTAAATCTGCTGAATTATAGCAGAAAAACAAACTAAATGAACTTGAAAAGGCCACAGCACCCAACAAACCAACCATTTTTGCCTGATCACAGTCCAACCTACCTGATCTTTTATCATACTTTTCAATTTTCTTTCTGCTTAAGAAACAATGAGGGCATTTTCACCAAAAACAAGTGAGTTTAGGAACAGAGAGGTGGTTAAACAATTTGAGAGGAAGCCAACTGCAACTTGCTGGCATCCACTTTTATCTGCAGTAAATTCAGCTATACATAAGAAATCTTCCACTCAGGAGAAGAGGTTGCTCATTTAAGTATTTTAAAAGGCTGGTATGAAATGTGATTTTTTAAAAAATGTAACTTTAGAATGGATGGGTTTTGCAAGTTTTTCCAAATGAAAGCAATGTGAGAGGGTAATGGAGTTAAGGAGAATAAACAAATTGGAGACAGAAAACGTCATATAAACACAAAGACTTCACATCTGCTTCCTTAAGTGAAAAACCTTTTTCAAGGACTCTTGTTTTCAGAATGTACTTAGATTGCTTTGGAGGTGACTTCCAATACTTCGGTCATCTGTACTATCTGGATTTTTGTGTGTCTAATCTCCATCTTCCATCTGTTGAACATCAGTGTAGCATGGTGTGTCATGCATAGTTTAACTGAGAACCAGGATGAACAGGAGCAGCCACAACATTCTTACAAGTCTGCTGCTCCACAGTAGATGGGGCAATGAGCATTCAGTTTTCCGGAGGCAAAATCATCAATACAATATATACAGGCAATAGATGAAAAATGGATGCTCATTTTCTTGTCATGCAGTCACTACATTGGCAGCATCCAGTCAAGTGAATTAGAAGAATAAACATTTTGGACTGGGTGCACTAGGCAATAAGAAATTTGTATCTTCCTTTTCCTGTTGTGCCTTTGTTGTGCAACCCTGTGATTTTAACAGAGATAGCTTTTATCTTTGCTCTGGCTACAAAGCTGATCTTGGCCAACATCCTTCTGAGCTTTGGAGCCTGTGAGTGCTTAGTAGTGGACTGCCTTCTGCACCTTCAAGAAGAGTCTCTTTTTTAATGTTTCTTTATTCCTTCCCTTTAATTGCCAACACACATTTCCCTGTTAATAATGATGATGTGGAGTTACCTATCAGTAACACCTGAAGAGCCAAGGCTAAGTTTTTGTCTTGTTTTAAAATGTGCCACTACATTTTTTGCCATCATTGAGTGTCAAGGTGCACTTGTTTGATTACCATATTTTGTAAATCTTTCAGGTGGCTGCTTTCTTTCCAGGAAGGTAGACATCATTGAGAAGACCTTTGGATATGATCTTCAACAATGTGGCTCTCTCACCTGGGATAGTTTTCTCTAATTTGTTTCCAGGCCTTCATGATGCAGTTGGAAAAGCTGTTATCATTGCTGTTGTAGAATTATTGTCTTTGTTGATGGCCACAGATGCTGAGCCTTAGGGCCAGCTGACCAGAGCTTACTGGATAATGTGCCCTCCGATGGGTAATCTATGCATCTGTCCCATATCCATCATCTGCTGTTGCTCACTAGCAATATGTGAGATAACATCATGTGAAAACCCAACTATCTGTCTGAGCACTTCTGCAAAGTCATAAGTATACAAATTACTGCATGATTCTTATGATTGTGCCTCCCCAGAATAATTGACTTCCTCTGAGAAATCTTCATTCTCTTCCTGCATGTGGGAAATGGAAAAGATGATTTAGGACTAGCGAAGTTAGAAATTGATAAGTCCAATGTTGAAATTAATAAAGGAAAGTTGTAAGCCATGTGACTACAAAATTTTGATTTTATTACCAGGTGGCAAACCATAGGGATACCAAAACTGAGCTTATTTTCATACACAACAGTCTTTAAGCAACAGTTTCAACTCCTTGACTTTATGTATCAAGTTATAACCTAGAAATTATTACCATGGAGTTTCTGCTTTTTAACTCCTATCTGCTCAAAGTCTTTCAGCAGAATCTCTTTTTCTAGGCCTATCAGTATCATTGGTACCAATGTGGACAATGACTATTGGATCCCTTCAATACCCCTCTTCTCCAGATTCCTTAACCCTTGCACCGGACAGGCAACACGGCCTTTCAAATTCTCACTCGTTACTGCAGAGGACAGTATACATCTCCCTACTTATATTGTCCCTACTACTACTAAATTGCTAATCCACCCCCCCTCCACCACCTCCACCATTTCTTGTACCGAGGTGCCATGGTCACTTTGTTCATCTTTCTTGCAGATTTCACTCTTGTCCCCATATCTTGCAAGAGCCTCGTAACTTAGACAATTGCAAGGCTGAGGGTCCTCAATTGTAACCCGCTAAGTTCTTATACTTGTCGTAACTGCTGTCACATCCTCCTGTCTATGGTCACAGACTGGTTTTGAATTACGTGATCTGAGGAGGTGTGACCACCCTCTGCAGCAAAGCGCCAAGGTAGCTTTCCCTTGTGATGCAGTGTCTGCAACTGGGATCTGTAGTTAGTTGTTTGGGAGCTGTTTTTCTCCTGGCAAATGAAAGTGGATGGCACAGCTGTTACTTTTGGTGCAAATGGGGAGATGTCCCAAGCTAATGAGTAGGCACTGCAGAGGTCATGCAGGATTAGTGGTGTCAGGAGTTGAAGTAGGTAAGAGTGAGTGAAGGAAGATGTTACAGGCAATGGTGAGAATTATAGAGTCTGAGCCAGAGTAGGAGATGATTGCAGTAGCAGAGGTAGAGATAGTGTGAGGTATTGTAGAGAAGATATTGCCACTCATGCTGATGGAGTCGCAGGTCATTGACCTCCTCTCTATATTACTGTGCGTTCCTCCAGATGGCCACCTCAGATCAGACTCGTATGGTCTAGTATCATGGTTTCTACTGCTGGTCTTTGTGGAAGAAGACATTCTGCATCTGCAACTCCCTGTCTAGCAGGACCTTTCCAGGTATCTATTTGCAAAGTAGGGTGCTAAACATCTGAAGTCAGCTCCTCACTGACAGAGTGCTTGTCGAGGCTGCTGCCAGGGGAATTGTATGTGGTGAGACACTTGCTGGAATTGGATGGGGGAGGGCCATCATAAGCTGGGTTGCGTATTTAATGAGGTGAGTTTAGTAAGATATAGTGAGAAAACCTGCTGGGCCTTGTATCAAAAAACCCTCTGAATGACTTGACAAAATTCAGATGTACTTTCTTTGGCCATGATTCGCCTTATAAATGATCAGCTCCATACCAAATAAATGGCATTTCTTTAATTGATGTACGATCATCAGAGGCCCGAGTTGGGGGAATTTACATATTCATGAGTGGTTGCTAATCCACCTTCTTCCATATGTTGCACCGTCAAATCTTCTTCCAAATTTCAGAATTATACCCACCTTGTGGGACTGTGCACTTTTGGCCTGTCATTTGCCTTTTTAAGGTGAAAATTTAAGTTTCCAACAGAAACTCAAAGGCAGTCTGGAAGCTCAAAGAAATGGTGCAAGTGGATCTCTGACAGATCTCCAAGGAATTCCAAACCTCTTAATCTTAAATCATAGGAGCAGGTAAAACTAGTGACATTATTAGCATTTTAAGCTGCGTGTGAACCATTCTAGGGAGAAGTAACTTGCACTAAGATTCTTCACGATAGAGTAAAGAGTGCCAGATTTCAATGTGTGGAGCAGTTTGTAATGCAGGTGAAAAGAGTGACTGATCAGAATTTCAAACTTCTTGGGGGAATTCCTTCACTAGTGCATCAGGACCTCCTGGGCATTGGAGATTTGGTATATCTAGTCTCTCACTGTTTGGAGTCCGGAAAGGTGAGCTCTGGAGATTAAGGCATGTTCAGATAATCGAGGAATGATGGTCAATCACAAGAGCTTGGACTCCATCATTGTGCAGCTGGTGTACAACCACAAAAATATATTTACACAGGTGTGCATAACACTCCCAGCTTGTTCATTTTCCATTGTAGCATTTCATCCTTTCAGATGTCTTACACTCAGAGTTCCCCAACTGGCTGCTCTGAGGGAAAGGATAGCCACCTTTAAGTTCCATGCTTTTCAAAATTCTCCTGTTGTTTTCATGATTATTTGAAACCTATTGACTAATTTGTCTGATTTCTTAATGCAGAAGCTGCTTATTTTTCTATCCAACAAGATTGATGTAGTGAAACTGTATTATTTTAGTAACATTATGTTGCACTTGCTTCAAAAGGTTAATGTAGGAGTTTTCGGAAATGTTCCAAACATTTCTGTTGCTTTCTGTTTTCCATAATTGCAATGGTTCAAAATTAGTTTTCTGTCTCCAATTTTTATTCTATACCATTAGTATAAATTGTTATAAAAGTTCTGAAATCATCTTCTGTTTTTCTGCTATTATTGGGTTCTGGAAAGTGTGCCGTAATGGACAACCAAGCAAAATGAGCAGCATCTCATGTCTTCCTAACCAGAGTGGTTGACCATAAGTTCAGACTTTCTTTCTATAATCATTTTGTAATCATAGAAAGTCATCTTATATTTGGTTTTAATTTCATAATTTGTGATGTTCTACTAGTTGCATTAAAGTGGAACTCTTACCAGTATAATTCTTTTTGTACTGAAGAAAGTATAAGGTTTAAATTGTGTACTTCTTTTACAGACATTGTAGATGTCATTTATTAAATCGTGTGGTGAACTTTCTATTGGATAGCAGATTTTTTTTTTGTTGGATCATAGTGCTTTATTATTTAAAAATATGGAAATTAGTCTTATTTCTGAGGTCCTGCACTGATTCAGCCTTGTTGATCAAATGGATGATGACTACATACCCAAAGGCCTGGAAAGCTTTTGTTCTGGCCACAAGGTCACAACCTCATGGGCATTTATACCTCTGCTACAAGGAACCCTGCAAGAAGATGGCCGCTATGACATTGAAAACTGGGAAATGGTTGCTGATAATGGAAGCTAACTGTTTGGAAGGGCATTGGAAGAAACAAACAAAAATGAAACCTCAACTGGCCAAGAGGAGGGCTAACAGAAAGCAGAAGCCAACAAATCGTGAACCTTCTCATCAGAAAGTGAAGCAGTGACTACCATGCCAGAATAAGACTTCTAAGATACATCCACACGATGCACTAACACCATGCAGTCAAATATCATAGGCAGAGAACTGCCACTATGCAGGGCTGGAATTTTAATGCTGACTTGTTCAAAGCCAATGGTGTGCAGGCAAGTCAGTGTATGAAAAAAGATGAGTCACTCGGAGCAACCTCTCCAACTCTGCCATTTTGTTTGAAGTGCTATGTGAGGAGCCTGTGATTCCACATGAGGGAGGAAGAGAATCACTGAGTTGAGGATAATTTTGGGAGGGAAGAGTGATCTTAGGACAGTTGAGGGAAATATTGGAGAGGACCGATAGATTTTAAGTGACCACAGAAACTTGACTGGAGCAGCAGCTGAACTGCAAGCACCAGGTGTTTCTCAAAATCCAGGGAAGCAGTGGTGTGAGCATATTCTTGCCAAGGTCTTGACATCTGCAGAGCACTTGGACCAACACAGGTGTTGTCTGCCCTTTCGAGAATCTCATTGTTGCAGTGCCAGATGTCTGAACATTTCACTTGGTGCCATTCTCCTACCTTCTCCATGTAACCCCGCACATTGTGCCTTTCTGCATGACTTTACTTTTGAATGCCACCATTGAATCTGCCTCCACCATACTGTCAGATGACATAATTTAGACACTAACCACTGCTGTGTGAAAAGGTTTTTCCTCCTTTTGCATTTGCTTCTTTTGCCAATTAGTTTAAATCTGCAGTGTCTCATTCATGATCTTTACATGAGTAGAATGTTTTTGCCCTAACTACTGTGTCTTGGTCTCTCATGTTATTCATACTTCTGTCAGATCTCTCCTCCAAGGAAAGCAACTGTCCTAACTTCTCCGATCTGCCTTGATAATTGTACAACTGAAATTCTTTATCCTTGAATGATTCTTATACATTACATCTGTACTCCCTCAAGTGCCTTCACATATAACCATAAGAAGTAGGAGCAGGTCTAGGCTATTTAGTCCCTGAAGTTTGAATTGCCATTTATTAGGATCATGGTTGATCTGATTGTAACCTTGAATCCACATTCCTACATATTCTGATATCCTTTCACTCCTTGCTTAACAAGAATCTATTACCTCTTCTTTAGAAATATTCAAGGACTCTGCCACCACCACCTTTTTCATGATGAGAATTCCAAAGACCGTCATCCTCTTGAGAGAAAAAGAACACTTAATACCCATTTTATGGGAATGCTGATTTTTAAACTGTAACCTTCAGTTGTAGATATCCCATAAAAGAAATCATCCTTTCCACATCTACCCTGTCTACCCTCAGGATTGTAAATGCTTTAACCTCTTACTAATCTAATCTCCCAATGGATACAAGCCTCCCCTCATAAGTCAACCACCCATTCCAAGTATTGGTCTGGTACAACGTTTCTGAATTGCTTCCAATATATTTACATCTTTCCTAAAGGACAACATAGGAACAGGAGTAGGCAGTCCAGCCCTCAAGCCTGTTCAATCGTTCAGTGAGATTATAACTAATTTGTGCCATCACTCCATATATCTGTCTTTGGCCCATATCCCTTAATACTTTGCTGAGCAAAACATTAAAATTAATAACTGATCTGGCATCTACTGCGTGTTGTGGAGAAAATTCCAAACATCTGCCACAGTTTGTGTGTAGTACTTCCTAACAACTCCCCCAATGGTCTGTCTCTAATTCTCAGACTGTGCCCCTGAATTCTAGAATGCCCAGTCCGCAGAAATAGTTTCTCTACCCTGTCTTTTCCTATTAGCTTGATGGCTTCAATCTGATTATCCCTTAACCTTCTGAATTACAGACAAAATAAGTCAAATTTGTATAATTGCTACTCGTAACTCCTGAAATCCACGTATCGTTCCTGTAAGCCTACATTGTACTTACTCCAAGGCCAGTACAGAACAACCTCGGTTATCCGAATTTCAATTATCCAAATCTCGGATTATCTGACCAAGATCTCAGGGTCATGTAAAAACATTATCTGTTATCTGAACAAAATACTCCCGTTTGGACAATCGAGATCTTGTTCGGATAATCAAGGTTGGTCTTTATAGACTTCCTAAGGTATGGAGCCCAGATCTGCTCGCAGTACTCCAAGTGGGGTTCAATCAGAGTTTTGGAGAACAGCAGCATAATTTTGGTATCCTTGTAATCCAGTCTTCTTGATATAAAGACTAGCATTCCATTACCTTGATTATTTTCTGCACCTGTTCATGATACTTTAAAGGTCTGTGTACCTGAACCCCCAAGTCTCAAGTAGCCTTGGTGGGGGTGAGGATGCCCTGAGGTACAGAGGGAGGGTGGAACTGGGTTCAGATATGTGAATGGCAGAAGACCATCACATTCTGCTCAGCCTGTAGCTGCTGTGAATGCTGAGGATGGGCCAGAGAAACAAAAATCCTTACCACCTTCCATTTAAGTATGGAGCATACACAGGTTTTACCTCCACACTCTCCATATGTCTAAAAACAACATCTGTAATAAATATTGGCATTTTGAGAGACTGTCACTGTGCAGTGTGCTCTGCTGAAGGATTGTCTGAAGCCCTGGGACTTTGAGGAGCCCCAGTGCTACAGCCTTCAAAGTGAAAGCCATGTTAAACTTCTTCCAGAACTCAGCAGATAATTGCCTGGCATCCTCCAGGCAATCATTCATCACCAGATGTGACAATTGCCCTGTTTAAAAAGGCTGGAAAGTTTGTCTGATATAGAATACATCCTGAGACCTATACTGAGCTAACATTGAGCTGTGGACCATTTCAAGAGTTCTCTCAGTGCAGAGACTTACATTGCATACATGTGGGAATCAAACCCACCTTTGATCAGCCTGTATCATTCATTATCAACAGATAAAGGTACCACTGCATTAAGATGCAATTGGTGTGTGACCAAAGTAAACTTATACTCAGTATATGCTCACCCAGAGAGCTGTTGTGATGCCTGCATTCTGCTACCACTCCTGGTTTCCACCGATTCTTTGAGACCCCCATAAAACTGGGGCTAATCTAGCTCAAAACTGAGCTGATGACAGTAAAGAGGTACCCTTGAGCTCTAGCTAAAGATCATTGAAACAAATGCTGTTGTTTACTTGATAGCAATGACTCTTTCATCCTTTTACCAAAAGAGTAGACCAAAAGCCTAGTAATTGACAGGCTTTGGTTTTCCTGCTTTTTGTGAACAGGCATACTGAGGCAATTTTCATTGTTGGGTAGATGATAATGTACTGAAGCAGCTCTATTACTGGTGAGGCTATTTCTGGATCACAAGTCTTTGGTCCTACTGCCAGAAAGTCGTGAAAGCCCATAACCCTTAAGTACCCAGTGCATTCAACTGTTCCTTGATATCGGGTTGAGTGAATTTAATTAGCTGATTACTGGCATCTCTGATGCCGGGAACCTCTAGTGAAGACCAAGATGGATCATTCACTAAACTTTTTTTTTTTTGCTTAGGTGCAAATGCTTCAGCTTTCTCTTTTGATGTACTGGTCTCCCACAGTGCTGGGGAGTATTCTTCTTGTTTTTCAATTGCCATGACTTTTTCACAACTGAATGTGGTCAAGACTACAGTGCTTTGATCTGTTGGTTGTAGGATCACTTGGTTTATGCATTGGTCTATTGCATCCTGCTTACACTGCTTGAGGTGCAAGTAGTCCTGTTTTGTAGCTTCACCAAGTTCACACTTCATTTTTTGGTGCTGCTCCTGCTATGCCCTTCTGCACATCTCATTGAACCAGATGTTGCAACTCACTGGAGTAGTGCATTGAAATCAAACCCCATATTCCTGGAGTTGTCATAAGAGTTTTTAAAAGACGTACAAAATCATCAAACCACCTGACAATTAACCCAGATTGATAGAAAGCATGGACTAGATCTGCACTTAAGAATCACTAATCCTAGATTCTAGCTACTGAAAAACAATTATTTAAATATAGTTTGAACTCCACAAATTAAAACTCTTAAACCCCTTATAAACTCCCCCTTATACATGAACGCAGACAGGCAGAGTGAAACCGGGTTTAAAAAAAAGACCGAGAAAAACTGAAAAAACAATGAAGTCTTTATTCTCAACCTGTTGGCTTCAAGCTTGCTGATACAAGAATTTCTCAACATTTTTCTGAAATCTTCCACTGGGTTGCAAGAGGCACAGGGTGTCTGCTTCACTTATGAAAGCTCTCTAATTCATTCAGTTCAAAGTCAGATATTGCAAATTGGCTGGCTGAAGAAAATACTAGCTGGTTTTGTTGAGTTTTAAAGGGGCTTACTGCAAAGAAATAAGAGGACTGCTGCAGATCTGCTCCTTTCTCTTAATAGCCCACACTGTTCAAATACCTGGTAATCAGTTGTTAGCAAGCAGGGACCTTTGTCACTGATAATTGATCCCCTGTACACAAACCAGTCAGCTTCTCTTATAAACAGTCCCTGTGCTTCACTTGTTCTAAATGATGCTGTAACCCACAGTTACACAAACAGATTTACAAGAGGTATCAAATTCATTGCTCACAAAATGTGCAACCATTCTTGTTAACGACTGGTTTTAAAATTGTTCTTTTTTCATTTTTGTCCACTGTTTTTAAAAAGCTCAAAAATGTTTTAAAAAGGTGCCTTTACAAGGATTGATCTGTTAGCTTGATGGTGGTGATAGAGTGGGGAATAGGTAGATTGGTGAGAACGAAATCAAGTAATTTGTTTTTTCCCTTTTTAGTTGATTCCCTCACTTTCTGCCACTAAGCCACTCTAGCAGTTATGTCCTTTAGGACTTTAGGAGAAAGTAAGGACTGCAGATGCTGGAGATCAGAGCTGAAAATGTGTTGCTGGAAAAGCGTAGCAGGTCAGGCAGCATCCAAGGAGGAGGAGAATCGATGTTTCGGGCATGTTCCTGAAGATTCCTGAAGAAGGGCTTATGCCCGAAACGTCGATTCTCCTGCTCCTTGGATGCTGCCTGACCTGCTGTGCTTTTCCAGCAACACACTTTTCAGCCTTTAGGACTCTGCCACTATTGACCAACTGGCTATCCTGAGTCAAGTCCCCCAACTATGATACATTCTCTGCCATTGCAATCCTCCCTACTTCCTCCAAATAGTGTTCTACAGGAGAAGTACTAATTCACCATCCAAGAGGAGGTGGTGGAAGATAGTCAGTGAGATGTTTCTTTGCCCATGTTTGACTTGATGCCATGAGAGATCCACAATAAAGTTGAGGAATTTCAGGGTAATTCCTTTCAGATGACATTTCATGGTACTGCCACATCTGGTGTGTCGGTGTTGCCAGTGGGGTAGGACGCACTTGAGAATGGTGTTGGTGATACTGGTGTCTAAGCCATTGTCTGGAAGTATTATTCTGTAAAAATTGCATGTCATATTGTTGCCTGACTAATCTGTGGGATAGCTCTCACACTATCAGTACTTTAGGAAAGCAGATCTTAGCAGGACTTATACACTTAATGGTAAGGTCCTAGGGAGTGTTGCTGAACAAAGAGACCTTGGAGTGCAGGTTCATAGCTCCTTGAAAGCAGAGTTGTAGGATAGTGAAGAAGGCGTTTGGTATGCTTTCCTTTATTGGTCAGAGTATTGAGTACAGGAGTTGGGAGGTCATGTTGCAGCTGTACAGGACATTGGTTAGGCCACTGTTGGAATATTGCGTGCAATCTTTGAAAGGGTTCAGAAAACATTTAACAAGGATGTTGCCAGGGTTGGAGGATTTGAGCTGTAGGGAGAGATTGAATAAGCTAGGGCTGTTTTCCCTGGGACGTCGGAAGCTGAGGGATGACCTTAGAGGTTTATAAAATCATGAGGGGCATGGATAGGATAAATAGACAAGGTCTTTTCCCTAGGGTGGGGGAGTCCAGAACTTAAGGGCATAGGTTTAGCGTGAGAGGGGAAAGATATAAGAGACCTAAAGGGCAACTTTTTCACACAGAGGGTGGTGCATGTGTGGTATGGGTTGCCAGATGAAGTGGTAGGTCGGAGACTGTACAATTGCAGCATTTAAAGGCATCTGGATGGATATATGAATAGGAACGGTTTGGAGGAATATGGGCCGGGTGCTGGCAGGTCGAACTGGATTGGGTTGGGATATCTGGTCGGCATGGACAAGTTGGACCAAATGGTCTGTTTCCGTGCTGTACATCTCTATGACAAGCACCCAGATGTTAGTAAGAAAATCTTGACAGGACAAATATGGCTTGGTTTGCCTTTATTGATTTTTCTGTTCAGGTTATGCCTGTGCTCCATCAAATTTTATTCCTTTCTTTCATTTTGTAGTTGTTTTCGTGCAACTGAATGGCTTCTCAGGCTATTCATGGGGCAGTTAATGTCAACTACATTGTTGTGAAACAAGCAAGCAGAGTTCTGTCATGTTTCACATGTAAAATATATTTTACAGAAGGCCAGTATATTAATATGAAACCCAGTTGGTTATATTTTTAATGTGTCTTTAAAGGATAGGCAACAAATGTTGGTGTCAATTTTCATAGAAGTGACCAAGTTTGTTTTAATGAGGCTAGTTCTGTTATGAATTTGATCAGATCAATTTGTTTGACTAATGCCTTGGGTTATTGAAATGTATGCAAAGCTTTACTTTAAAAGCAGTTGCCATTTGACAATTAAATGCAGATCCATTTGACTGGAGTGATAAAACAATATTTAAATTATCTACCTGTTAAGGGGAGAAAACATTCAAAGAAATCGATCTAGTATGCTCAGGTTGTTCTGATTTGAAACATCAAAAGCCTGTTCAGATAGTATGTTAGTGGCTTTCCCTATTTTATTATTTACAATGATGAGTCAAAACTAGAAGTGTATTCCTTCTTCAGACAAGTTTTGAAAATTGGCTTAGGTAGAATTGAAAATTCTTCATCTTTCTTTTGCTTTAGCTTGTGACATCTTTCAGAAAGTAGATGAGGTGACTAACCGTTCCAAACTTCAACACAAACTATTACAGTAAAATAATTGTTAATCTTATGAGAGGCTTTGTGGCACCATAATGGTTGAATATTATTGTGTTGTGGGGTCATCAAGTAAATCTGCAATTTGTTGTCACAAATAAGAGCTGAGTAAGAAATGTAATACAGGTTGTTCTGCTATAATGTGCATTTCTTTAACGCAAATTTATATGATGTGATTGACGGATTGGGGACACTGCTTCTAAAGTGCAAACTTTTGTGTTGGCTGTAACGCGATTACTTTGCCAACACTTTTTAAGCGCTGTTTCTAAAGCACAATTTTTCTGTAATGTGGGGTTGCACAAGATTGCAACCATGTTCTCAAAGAATTACCTGTATAAGAAATGTAGTAATTTTAAACATGAACTAAAAACAAATACAAAATTCACTGTTTAGTCAATATATGCAGAGAAGAGGTTTATTTTCAATTGTTGACACATGAGAGCAACATCTTAAAAGGGTTGAATAAACTGAAAGGTGAAAAAAAACACATGCAGACTGTGGTGGCATTTCACTCTGTTCCTGTGTGTCAAGTCAACTGCTTGGCTGCTGGGCATATACTTTGACACTTTTTTCTTTAACCTGCCTTAGCTTATCACCTCACCCAAAGTGCTTTGACCATTTACACTGTAAGCATTATATTTTTATTTCTTGTACTGTGGACTTAAAAATGGGGCAAGATTCTGCTTTAAAGCAAGGGACTGTGGAGGAAGGCGTTGCAATTTCTGGAAAAAAAGTTACTGGAACTCATTGGGTGATCTTATTCAAGCAGTAGACAAAGATGTTAGACACCTTGACTCTGTGGGTATGTGAGCAGAGACAGAGTAGCCCAGTGACAGATTTTTGATTTGGTTTTTCAACCAGGACCAGTGGTGATTATTCAGGAATAATAATTCAGGACCAGTGGTGAGTATTCAGGAGTAACACAATAACTTCTTGATTTTGTTCCTGGGCAAATGGCTACAGCTTTGTGTTTGGACAATGCAGCAGAAACATGCAGGCTCTAAAGAAGAAAATATTTCTCCATTCACAGCATAGAGAGAGCTAAAATGACATTCCAAACAGCTAGGTACTTTCTCTGCAAATTCCCTTGAAGGGAAAAAAAAATCACCTTTAGAGACAATGACAAGCAGACCCTCAACTTGAGTGAATGTTTAAGAATTGATGTGTTTATAACCTCTGTCTTCCTCAAGGAGTCAAAAAGAGGTGGAATGGAACTGAAGAAAAAGTGTGTAATCTGAACTAGTGCCAGAACTGTGCTTCACAGACTTTTGGTTTGTTTCTTTGCCACCCATAATATCTGAATCTGTTCATATGTCTGTCAGTTTGTGTGTATATACGCGAGTTTCTTAAAAGTGGTAGAATTTAAGTTAGAGAATTATAAGTTAGTAGTTGCTTTCTTTTATTCTATTAGTTGACAACAATCTGTGTAATAAATGACAGTTTTCTTCAGTACAGAAATCTGAAAATTTTATTTTAACTGCTTCATGAGTCATATAAACTTTTTGGATAGTGTTAGTGACTTGTGATGAATCCAGGAATAGTAGAAGTTTGATTTCCAGCACATTATCACAGTGAGTTGGGACAAATGTTCTGTGCTTCAGGTTTTTCTTCAATATACTTTACATTGCTTTAATTTGTGTGTAGGATTGTAAAGTCACTATGTTCCTTCTCTCACATAATTGTCTTTGTTGAGCTTTCCCCATTCCTATTCCCTTCTGATGTGTTTCTTATGTAATTCCTAATAAAATGTCTACATGTGAAATGTTGAGTTTAGTTTTTAACTTCATTGCCTTGGTGGTAACTTGATGGAGCAGATTACTGAACAGTTAAAATGCCAACTTGATTCTCATTCCATTTAAAGATGGACAATTTATTCAGCAATATTATAATGTAAGCAATGGAAACCATCTTAACCATGCAAGTTTCTGTACAGAAGCCTCACTATTTAAGTATTTCTAGCATTATATGATAGAGTTCACATTTTGGAGGATGTGGTTTTGTTTAGTTTTGTATATTTGTTGACACAACCTGAATGGAATTGCAACAAATAGCTAGTAGTAGGCATTTTTACATTGGAGAAGATTGAAAGCATGTATATTGGGGGTCAATTTCATGTCCACTTGATGCCATTACACTTACTATAACCTCTCCAGCCTGGAAAGTCTTTGTACATAATGTTGTAATTCATCTATGTTAATACTGGACAAGCCAGACTTTAGAGTGAAATCTGGTTTGGTAGATTGTGACTTTATTTCCTTCTTTAAACATGGAGGTGGGTCACTGAACACATGCACAACAGTTTGCCAATACTTTAACACAGAATAAAATCTGTATTTAAAAAAAATAAATTGTTAACCTGTGTTAGAGTAGACAAACTCCTAAGCGTCAAACTACAAAAACCACTCTTGTAAAAATGAAACTAAAACCATGTTCCCCTTTCTTCAGATGCACGCACATAAAAAATATAAATTAAATTTGAATTACTATGTAGTTCCTAACAAGGCATTTAGATTTCAGAATTTTTATATTTTACAGTAACGTTATCATATTTAACCTAACGTGTGTGAATTGAAGTAAATAGGTACCTGAGCGATGAAACATCGCAAAGCCAACATTACGACGTGAAAATGCACTTTTTCAAATCTGTTTGAAAATGTGGATTCCCAAAGTCTCTAAAAGTTGCTTTTGCCTTTCAAGAAGGGGATCTCACGACAATTAGGTCCAGAATAAAATGGAGCAACAAGAGAAACTAAGCAATATCCTCCTTTTTCAGTAAGTGTTCTTTTAAGACCCAATGTATTCATCATTTATACTCGAAGACAAATTCACCTGATTTTGAAATTCTTACCCAATCAGTACTCACTTCACCAGTGTTTTTCAAAGTCATTTGCCAGTGTCAGCCTACTTTTAACACTGAGCACAGCAATAAGCAGCATCACCCACCACCCCCCATCCCACCCAACCCTCCACCACACACACAGATAGATAGTAACACCTTCCCTGATTTTTGATTTAGTTGCCACAGCCTGTAGAGTCACCAGCTTGCCAAGCAATGAAGTTGAGCAGTTGCTTAATTGTCAAGAACAGATATGCAGAAAAGGTTGAAGCTGCCACCCTTCATCCTGGCTCAGCTGAATGAACTCTTTTTTTTGCACTAAATTGAAGTAATTGACTAACTTGCACTGGCCGACACAGGGAAAGTGCCGTATCAGCACACAAACATGGCATGCCTTCCTGGCACCACTTGAATGAAAGGTTTTTTTCCCCACAGTTAAGGAGAACTTGGGTTCACTAACATTCTTTTACTGTAGGCAGTATCAATACAGTATGTTTAGGATAGTTGCAGTGCTGTGATTGAACAGTTCATGAGTTTCAGGGTCTGCTGGAAACCATTTCAGACAATTGGTGTTCCTGAATTTGGGAGTTCTGGTCTGAAAAGATTAAATTGTGTATGTTAGACTTTGGGAGAAAAGTAAGGAATTGGAGCATGCACACAATGGAAAGATACTAAAGGATGTGAGTGAACAGAACTTTGAGTTCAACATATACTTCCCTGAAAATGTTTGAATGCAGGTGCTTAAAGCCATAAATTTTATCATCAAGATTTCAATTTATCTATGGAGGCATAAAATACATAAGCAAATAAATTTAGTATTGTTTTGGCCACAAACTGAGCACTGTGTAAACTTAAGTAAAGGATGTTAAAGAAACAGGGACATATAACGCAGGGTCTCTCAGGATGATAAGAATAGAAAACTATATTTTTGAGTATAATATTAAATAGTCGCACGATGGCTCAGTGGTTAGCACTGCTGCCTCACAGCACCAGGGACTCCGGTTCAATTCCAGCCTCAGGTGACTGTTTGTGTGGAGTTTGCACATTCTCCCTGTGTTTGCGTAGGTTTCCTCTGGTTTCCTCCCATAATCCAAAGATGCATAGCTTAGGTGAATTGACCATGCTAAATTGCTCACAGTGTTCAGGAAGTGTAGGCTAGGTGCATTAGTCAGGGATAAATATAGGGTAGGAGAATGGGTCTGGGTGGATTTCTCTTCAGAAGGTCAGTGTGGACTTGTTGAACCGAAGGGCTTGTTTCCACACTGTAGGGATTCTAATCTAAACATTCCACTGAAGCAGTGATGGTAAAATGAGATTTGAAGAGCGGTTTTTAAAATTCTGTAAGTTCTTTGACTCTTACATAGGTAAATACTGTTCCCTTTGGTTATGACAATAATTATTCTTTTTAGATTACCACTAAGAGTAATGAAAAATTTCTCTACAAACAATCAAGCAATTTCTAGCAATCCTCTTTATTAATGGTGTTTCTTTTGTCCGAGTGCTTGTTAGCAAACTCATTGACCAATAATAACTGATAATGCATTGGACTGTTTTTAGTACAATGGGGCAGGCATAATTTGGATTTGGAGGGTAAGACCTCTGTTGAATGTTTGAGAATAAGATTTATGGGAACTGATAAAACACATCAATCTTTAAAAGAATGAGGGAGAGTGAATGATACTTGTGGAAATAATTCATTTGTGATTTATCTCCGTTATCTATGAATGTGTATACTTGCACCACTGTTGTCAGTGAAACATGTGCCATTTCATTCCCTCTGGAAAATGACATTGAGTTTGGAGGCATAATGGTGCTGACTTAAGAATGAATAATGTAGATGTAATTTGCATGCAGCATATTAACAGAAGCAACAGTTTGAGTCTTTAGAGACCTCATGTGGAAATATAATAGGCTTCAGGAATTGTGGTCCTGACCTTGGACTACCCATGACAATGTCACAGGAGATCTACTAGTAATGGTTAATCATTTTCTTTAATAGGAGATCTTCACTCACAGATGCAGAATCCAGGAAAAGTGTTCCACAGCCAGTAGGGACGGAAGATACTTGTATTAGCAACCACACTGAAGTAAGCAAGATTGATCAGCTCATCCAAACACAGCGAAAATCTTGTATTCTTTATGATTGGCATAGATTACAAATTTGAAAGATGGAGGATTGTTCAGCAGAATTGCATCTTGGAACTCTGCCTTTGTTTTAATCTGGACCTGATACTACTAACTTTTTTTTTGTTTTTCAGTTTGATTCTACATATAATTAATCTATAAAAACATTCTAAACTTTTATGTTCAAGACTGTCCTCTTGGCTTGCTTTTGTTTTTGGCAAATCTTAGTACCAGCCCGGTACTTTCGAACAAGGCTTGGAAAGTGCAAGAAAATTAAAAGATTTATATTTGGTTTCACCTCATCAGTTTTCAGGTTTTCCCAGCTTTTCAGCATTATAGTCTCTGATTGCTGCAGTAATGCTAGGGTGAAGAATTAACATAACAACATTAGGCCCACATATGTGATCATGACTTTACGCTAATTCAGCAACTAGCCTTCCTCCGAAGTATGATATGATATTTTCAAATAAATGAAGTAACTATGAGAGTCATAAAGTTGTATAGCACCGAAACAGACCCTTTGGTCTAGCTCAGCCATGCTGACAATATATCCTAAATTAATCTAGTCCTATTTGTCAGTATTTGACCGATATCCCTCTTAAACCCTTTTCTATTCGTGTACCCATCAAGATGCCTTTTTCAATGTTGTAATTGTATCTGTCTCCACCAACTCCTCTGGCAGCTCATTCCATTCATGTACCATCCTGTGCATGAAAACGTTGTACCTCAGGTCCCTTTTAAATCTTTCCCCTCTCACCTTAAACTGTGCCTTCTATTTTTGGACTCCCCTACCTTGGGGAAAAGAACTTGGCTATTCACCCTATCCATGTCCCTCATGATTTTATAAACCTCTATAGTGTCATCCCTCAGCCTCTGATGCTCTCGGGAAAATTGCCCCAGTCAATTCAGCCTCTCCTGATAGCTCAAACCCTCCAACCCTGGCAATGTTCTTGTAAATCTTTTCTGCACTCTTTCAAGTTTAATAGTATATTTTCTATAGCATGGAGACCTGCATTGAATGCAGTATTCTAATAGTGGCCTAATCAATATCCTGTACAGCCGCAGCATGACATCCTAACTCCTATACTCTATGTACTGACCAATAAATAAAAGCGTACCAAATACTGCCTTCACTATTCTATATACCTGCGACTCTACCTTCAAGGAGCCAAGAACCTGCACTCCAAGATATCCTTGTTCAGCAATACTTCCCAAACAAAATCCACCATTAAGTGTTTAAGTCCTGCCCTGATTTTCTTACCAAAATGCAACACCTCACATTTATCTAAATTAAACTCCATCTGCCACTCCTCAGCCCATCTGATCATGGTCCTGTTGTACTCTGAAATAACCACCTTCACTGTACATTACACCGATTTTGCAAACGTACTCCTATATTCACATCCAGATCATTTATATATATGACAAAAAGCAGTCAACCCAGCATCGATCCTTGTGGCACAGACCTATAGTCTGAAAAGCAACCCTGCACCATTACCCACTATGTCTTATCTTCAAGCCAATTTTGAATCCACATTGCTAGCTCTCCCTGGATTCCCTCGCTAATCGGTCTACCAAGCGGAACCTTGTCAAACACCTTTCTGAAGTCCACATAGACAATATCCAATGTTCTGCCTTCATCAATCCTCTTTGTCACTTCTTCAAGCAACTCAATCAAATTAGTGAGACACAAGTTCCCATGCACGTAACCATGCTGACTATCCCTGATCAGTCCTTTATCTTTCCAAATGCATGTAAATCCTGGCCTTCAAAATTCTTTCCAACAGTTTAACCACCACTGACATCAGGCTCATGCCTATAGTTTCCTGCCTTTTTCGTACCACCATTTTAAAATAATGTCACGGCATTAGCCACCCTCCAAGCCTCTGGCACCTCACCTCTGGCTATCTCAGCAAGGGGCCCTGCAATCACTTCCCTGACTTCCTGCAAAATTCTGGGATACACCTGATCAGATCACTCATCTCCTGCAGTTCCACACATGGGTGGCCTTGTTGATCTTTTAAGCAGCCCAGTTCTTTTCTTGGTTACTCTTTTGCCCTTAATGAACTTTTAGATTCTTGAAATGCTCCTTAACTCTATTTGCAAAGCTATCTCACGTCCATTTTAGCCCTCCTGATTTCTCTCTTGAGTGTGCTTCCAAATTCTCAAGCACAATATTTGTTGATCCTATTACACTTGTTAACCAAATAGATCATATAGTTTTTAAAATTATGTATTAAATCATTGATTGATATCAACAATCAAAGATACTGTGCTAGTACGAAACAGTGTAAATGATACATCACATGGTAAATTTGAAAACCATATGCAATTATAACTTTAAGTGACTGTTTGTTTCTTCTTTCCAAAGCTAATTTAGCTCTTTGGTAGGACTGTAAGTTAATGAAAGTAGTGGGAGGCTGGTAGGATTTTGAAAAATGTAAATTCAAAAGCAGTAAAAGATCTGTCAAGGCTTAAGAGTGGATGCAGCAACTTGAGTAAAAGTATACCAGGTGGAGCAGAAATTGAGAAATTAGCAAGAGTAATTGAGCATTAGCAATGAAATTACAGACCGATTCACCAACCTCAGTCATGGGTAAGATCCTAGAATCCATTGTGAAGGATGAGATTTCTGAATACTTGCAAGTGTATGGATAAAAGCAGGAATGTACTTCTGAAGCTGTATAAGGCTTTGGTCAGAAATGTTTGGCATATTGTGTGCAGTTTTGGGCCCCAGGAAGGATGAACTAGCCCTGGAGTGTGTTTAGAGGATGTTCACAAGAATGGTCACAGGAAGAAAAGTTTAATGTGAGAGGAATGTTAGAGGACTCTGCGTCTATGGAGTTTAGAAGGATGAGGGGTGATCTAATTAAAACCTACAGAATACTGAATGGCCCGGATAGAGTAGATGCTGGGAAGATGTTTCCATTGGTAGGAGAGAGTAGGACCTGAGGGCATTGCCTTAGAGTAAAGGGAAGACCTTTTAGAATGAAGGCAAGGAGATGCCTCTTCAGCCAGAGTGGTGAATCTATGGAATTCATTGCTGCACAGAAAACCGTGGAGGCCAAGTCATTGAGTATATTTAAGACTGAGATAGATAGGTTCTTGAGTATCAAGAGTTACAGAGAGAAAGCTGGAGAATGGAGGCAAAAAACTTATCAGCCATAATTGAATGGCGGGGCAGATTCAATGGACTGATTAGCCTAATTTCTGCTCCTATGTCTTATAGACTTTATGATATCCAGGAAAAATAGGGATAAAATCAATTGTGTTTTATCTAATTGTCATTTCTAACTTTTATGTTACAACTGGACAAATCAGTACCCAGAATGAAGCCTGGCTTCATAGATTTTCTTTAACATGACAGTCTTTCACTGAAACATAAGCACACAAGGCTGCAGTTTGGTTTGTGCATTGGACAGAAGTTTGGTATACAAAAGAAAGAAAACTAAAATAAAACAAACCAAGTTATGTAAATATAAACACAGTTTGAGAAGTTTCAAAACACATGGCAAAGCAAAACTTCGTTTGCACTCCAACGCGGAACCTTTCCAGTTACCCAGAAGTCCAGAGAAGTTGCTTTCCTGTCACATTTTAATTTGACTTAATTGCCTCTGCTCCGTTCCAAACCTGCAAGCTGGGAAATCCTTCTTACTTGAATCTTTACACAACTGAGGTTTCGACATCCTCAGTCTTTTGCAAAACATCCTCGTCTGGAGGTTTCATCATCTGCTACCTTTCACAAAAGGAACTTACTTTCTTAAATAAGAGCAAAATATTGTGAATGTTGGAAATCTGAAATAAAAAGGTCTACGATGTTGTGGCCATAACGGAGACGTGGGTTTCAAAGGGGTAGGATTGGTTGCTTGATGTTCCAGGGTTTAGAACGTTTAAAAAGTACAGGGAGGGTGGAAAAAGAGGAGGGGATGTAGCATTGCTAATCAGAGAGTGCATCACAGCTACAAAAATGAAGATTGTTGAGGAAGGTTTGTCTACTGAGTCAGTATGGGTGGAAGTTAGGAACAGCAAGTCATTGGGGGTTTTCTACAGACCACCTAATAGCAGTAGAGAGATTGAAGAACTCATAGGTGGGCAAAATCTAGAAGGGTGGTTGTTATGGGTGATTTCAACTTTCCCAATATCGACTGGAATCTCCTAAGTGCAGATGGTTTGGATGGAGCCGTTTTTGTCAGGTGTGTTCGGGAGGGTTTCCTTACTCAGTATGTAGACAGACTGACGAGGGGAGAGGCCATTTTGGATTTGGTGCTTGGCAATGAGCCAGGACAGGTGTCAGATCTCGTGGTGGGAGAACACTTTGGTGACAGTGATCACAACTGCTTCACATTTACCATAGCCTTGGAGAGGGAAAGGAGCAGTTACCAAGGGAAGATATTTAATTGGGGAAAAAGAAATTATGACGCTATCAGACAGGATTTGGGAAGTACAGACTGGGAGCAATTGTTCCACAGAAAGGGAACAGCAGACATGTGGAGACTGTTTAAGGATCACTTGTTGCGAGTGATGTATGAATTTGTTCCTCTGAGACAGGTAAGAAGGGGTAAGATTAAGGAACCTTGGATGATGAGAAAAGAGGAGCTTCTCGTCAAAAGGAAAAAGGCAGCTCACGTAAGGTGAGGAAGCAAGGATCTAGCACAGCTTTAGAGGATTACAGGCTTGCTAGAAAGGAGCTCAGAAATGGACTGAGGAGAGCCAGGAAGGGGCACGAAAAAGGCTTGGCAAGAAGGATTAAGGAGAACCCAAAGGCATTTTACTCATCCATGAGGAATAAGAGAATAATCAGGGAGAAGGTAGGGCCGATCAGGGATAGCGTAGGGAAATTATGCGTGGAGTCTGAGCAAATAGGAGAAGCCCTAAATGAGTTTTTTGCCTTGGTTTTCACTAAGGAAAGGAACCTTGTTGTGAATGAGAACTTTGAGGAGCTAGGAAACAGACTTGACCAGATCAAGATTGATGAAGTTGATGTGCTGGAAATCTTGGAAAACATTAAGATTGATAAGTCCCCAGGGCCAGACCAGATTTATCCTAGGCTGCTCTGGGAAGCGCGAAAGGTTGCTATGCCACTGGCGAAGATCGTTGCTTCCTCACTCTCCACGGGAGTCAGACCTGAGGATTGGAAGGAGGCGAATGTTGTTCCTCTTTTCAACAAGGGGAATAGGGAAATCCCTGGCAATTACAGTCCAGCCAGTTTTATGTATGTGGTCAGCAAAGTTTTGGAAAGAATTCTGAAGGATAGGATTCATGACTATTTGGCAAAGCATAGCCTGATTAAAGGCAGTCAGTATGGCTTTGTGAGGGGCAGGTCATGCCTCACAAATCTTATTGAGTTCTTTGAGGAAGTAACAAGACAGGTTGATGAAGGCCGAGCAGTGGATGTGATGTATATGGACTTAAGCAAGGCATTTGATAAGGTTCCCCATGGTAGGCTCATTCATAACGTCAGGAAGCATGGGATAAAGGGAGATTTGGCTATCTGGATTCAGAATTGGTTGGCTGACAGAAGGCAGAGAGTGGTTGTAGATGGAAAGTATTCTGCCTGAAGTTTGGTGTTGATTGGGGTCCCGCAGGGCTCTGTTCTTGGGCCTCTGCTCTTTGTAGTTTTTATAAATGACTTGGATGAAGAGGTTGAGGGGTGAATTAGTAAGTTTGCAGATGACACAAAGGTTGAAGGTGCCGTTGATAGTACTGAGGGCTATTGCAGGCTGCAGTGCGACAAAGACAAGATGCAGAGCTGGGCTGAGAAATGGCAGATAAATTCAACCTGGATAAATGCAAAGTGATGCATTTTGGAAGGTTGAACTCAAGTGCTGAATATAGGATTAAAGACAGGATTCTTAGCAGTGTGGAGGAACAGAGGAATCTGGGTGTGCAAGTACATAGATCCCTCAAAGTTGCCACCCAAGTGGATAGGGTTGTTAAGAAAGCCGATGGTGTTTTGGCTTTCATTAACAGGGGGTTTGAGTTTAAGAGCCGCAAGGTTTTGCTACAGCTCTACAAGTCCCTGGTGAGACCACACTTGGAATATTGTGTCCAGTTCTGGTTGCCTTTCTATAGGAAAGGTACAGAGGCTTTGGAGAGGGTGCAAAGAAGGTTTACCAGGATGCTGCCTGGACTGGAGGGCTTGCCTTATGAAGAAAGGTTGAATAAGCTTGGACTTTTCTCTCTGGAGAGAAGGAGGAAGAGAGGAGACCTGATCGAGGTATACAAAATAATGAGAGGAATAGATAGAGTCAATAGCCAGAGACTTTTCCCCAGAGCAGGATTGACTGGTATGGGGAGTCATAGTTTTAAGATATTAGGAGAAAGGTATAGAGAGGACGTCAGAGGTAGGTTCTTTACGCAGAGAGTTGTGAATGCATGGAATGCGTTGTCAGCAGTGGTGGTGGAAGCAGAGTCATTAGGGACATTTAAGCGACACATGGATAGCAGTGAGTTGAGGGATGCATAGGTTAAGTTTTATTATATTTTACGTTACGACTTTGTGGGCCAAAGGGCCTGTTCTGTGCTGTACCTTTCTGTGTTCTATATTCTAAAATGCTGGAGAAACTCAGCATGTTTGGCAGCTCTGTGGAGTCTGATATGATTTCTTCAGAACAGAAGAGAAAAGCCTCCTGTCCTCCAGTAAGTTCTTACATTCTTCTGATCTTGCCCTTTTTTCTGGACCCCATCGGTTGCTTTTCCTCTTCCCACACCCAACCCTTTTCCTGATTCATCTCTTCCACTCCTCAAATTTATTTACCTGTCCTCCACATGCTTTATTCCATGACCATTCAATCTTCTCCATTTCTTCTTCGCTGCTTCACTCTATTCCTCGCCTTTTCAACCTACTCAGTCCTTACCATCTTCTTCTCCCATTCTTTTCTTCACACTTGGCTTTTGCCTTATTTTACCTTTCCTGGCTTGCTTCACTTGTCATCTTGCCCTCTTAAACTGCCTAAATCTGCCTTGGTCCTAATTTTGTGCGACCAAGTAAGACAACGTGACCCCTTGGGAAATCATCATGAATTTGCCCAAAAGCAGGCACTTGGCTCAATGTCTGCTAAAGCTTCATCCTGAACAGTTTTCTCGGCAGTGATTCTCAGAGGTCGTATGTTGTTGCTTTCCATTCTCAGGGGCAGGGTAAGGATGCAGGCCCCAAGGCTAATTTAGCTGGAACAGAAATTAAACCTTCTGTGTTGGCATTGTTCTGAACTACATGTTTGCCACCTAGTGAGCCATCTATCCTCTAGCCCTCAATACTATCGAATAATTTAGTTTAGATTAGATTACTTACAGTGTGGAAATTGGAGAAGGGGTAATGTGAGATGGAATAATTGAGCCTAGAAAGTTTGTGTTTTTATGAATAACTAAGTCCTCAAAATAATGTTGCAACATTGACCATAAATTTTCCTTTTTCCTTTTTATATATAAATATATATATATTTAATATATATATTATATATATATATTGGTAGTGCCACAGCACTAGAGAATTGAAAACTTTCAACCTGCTCAAGGATAAATTCATTGAGCTAAATCTTGTGAGCATTGGGAATGATAAGTGTATTGCTGCAGTGTGTGAAGTTGCTTATGACCCAACACTGCTGTACATTTCTGGGAACACCCTTCTGGGAAATCTTGACAGACTAGAGTTCGGGGTGGTTCCATCACGTCCAATTTTCATGGTAGTAGCAGCTATATGCTGAGTTTGAAGGTCCAGCCTTTGATGATAGTGGAATGAGTGTATGGGTGATTTAGGTAGTAGGTTAGGGGGAATAGTTGTGTTGTGTTGTGGAGGTACAGTTCTTGGCAGAGTTGAAGCTCTTAGAATGAAAGGGATAGTAGTAGCATAGGTTTGCTGAGTGGTGAATGGCTGCTTTTCTGATTGAAGGAGAGTGTACAGTAGGCTTGATGTCAGGATCACTGCTTTTCTTGTTAAATATTAATAACCTAGACTTGAATGGATCGATTACAACTTCAAAATTTTCATGTGATGCAAAACATGAAGTGTTGTGTGGAGGATAGTGATACATTTCAAGTGGGTATAGTCAGGTTGGTGGAATGAGTGGACACATGACATATGAAATGTAATGCAGATAAGTGTGTAATGATACATCTTGGAAAGCTGACAATATAAATGGTGCAATTTTTTAAAGGTGATGCAGGAACAGAGAGACCTTTGATTATATGCCTACAAATCATTGAAGGTGCTTTGCTGATTGAGGAGTGATTAAAATGACTCATAGCATCCTTAGCTGAAAAATGTGTTGCTGGAAAAGCGCAGCAGGTCAGGCAGCATCCAAGGAGCAGGAGAATCAGAGTTTATGCCCAAAACGTCAATTCTCCTGCTCCTTGGATGCTGCCTGACCTGCTGCGCTTTTCCAGCAACACATTTTTCAGCTCTGATCTCCAGCATCTGCAGTCCTCACTTTCTCCTCATAGCATCCTTAGCTTTATAAAGGTGCAAAAGCAGAAAGTTATGGTAAATCTTTTATGAAGAAACTGGTTTTGCCTCAATTGGAATAGTTGACTGGACTTTTCAAGGAGTGGCAGTCTTGAGCAAACGTGGCATTCTGCACCTTTTTAATGCACAATGAAAGAGCTCTCTATTTCTGACAGCAGATTCTGATCAGGGCTTCTTCGGAAACGTGGAGTGCATTTTCATTTTAACAGGTCCATTGTAGTGTAGAACTGTCAGGGCAAAGCAAACCATGCCTATTGTTTTCACAGCAGTCAGCTGCTGTATTCTGAAATTTAAAGGTCAACCACAGACAGCTGCAGTCAAATGTAAGTGTAAGGTTAGGATGCCAGAAGGGTAGAGTACCAAGTGGGTAGGTTGCAAGGAGTTGGATGCCAGGCTGGGGAATGTGTTAGTTACAGTGACGAAAGGGGATTGTTCTGGTGGTGGAGTAAGGAGCTGGGTCCAACAAGCTGAGGAAGTGGTGTCAGATTTGGTGGTAGTAAAAGGGAGTTGAGTTCATCAGGGTGGAGGTGTAGGTCTAATAGCTGGGGGGGTTATCTGTCCTTAGAGAAAAGGGTCAGTGTCTCATCAGTGACTGGGGCAATATTGGAGGTCTTGGTGGTGCAGTTGTGTGGTATCTTGGTAGGATTCAGTTTTATAGTTAGTCCGGAGTTAAATTAGGTATTTAATAATTTTTACTTAACTGCAGCAGACCTTTGGAATTCTTTGATTTTAAATAGAAAGTTTCAGCTACAGGGGAATTGCCAATGGAATCTTCAATTTTCTGGGCAATTCCTCCCAAGTCTACTGGGATGGGAATTCTACCGGGTCCCGTTATACAAAAACAATCATCTTGCCATCAGAAAAATCGAGCCATTTTGCCCACCTTCTATTTTAAGAGGATATGAAGATTTAGGAGATGTAGAAAACATTATGAGAATGATTTAGGCATGGGGAGCTTCATTTACACTGATTGAAGAACGTGCAATTATTCCCCTCGAGATTTTGAACGAGGTGTTTAAAATCCTGACATCCAGTCTTAAAAATTAGAATGGTCTGTTGGCCGTCCACCTTTTCTACCTTATAAACTTCAACTCACCCAATATTTGCCTGTATTCTAATGCACAATAAGTCTTATTTCACCACCATCCCTGTGCTCACTAACTTACATTGGCTCTCAATCCCAGCAATTTATTACATTTCAAATTCTCATCCTTCCATGAGATTACCCCAACTCATTTCAGTAGCCTTCAGTAGGCCTCATGGTTGTCTAATTCCTATGCTTTGTGCATTCCCGCTTTCTATCAGCCTGATTATTGGTGACTGTGTGCCTTTAATTGCCTAGACACTGAATTATGTAATTCAGCCCCTAAGTCTTCCTCCGCACACTACCCCCCTTCCCCCCCCCCCCTCCCCCCCATGGTTTCTGTGATTAGAGGTGTTTCATATAAATTTTTTAAATCTCTGTCATTACTTGTGGTGATTTGTATATTTGCTGTCATCTCTGTACACCTCAAATCTATTTAGATTCTTAATTCCAAGCAATATATACATTCTTTAATTTGTTTTGGTAAAATTTAATATCTGGTTAGCTGAAATTACTTAGCCAATCATGTTAATGTTAATTATTGCAAAGTAGAGCAGGTGAGACATGGATCTTGGAGGTAGGGATACTATCAGTACTCTTGTACTGCACACTAGGGCTCATTCTGTCCTTCGGCTGTTACCAGCCCATCAATTTGGATCACCTGAAAATTCAGAGATTGTGTTTGATATAGTAGTCTAAATTAAGTTAAGCCACAGACACTATGGTCTCAGCAGCAATCATTGTGGAATACCACTTTTCTGCCACTGCCATAACAGTGCCTTCCTCTTACTCTTTGCTTTTATGTCGAGCATTCTATTCCATTGAATGTGGGCATCGCCGGTTGGGCCAGCATTTACTTCCCATCTCCTATTGCCCCTGAGAATGTGCTATTGAGCTGCTTTCTTGAATTGTTGTTGTCCCATTTGGTGTAGTTCCTCTCACAATGCTATTGGAGAGGTTGTTCCAAAATTTTGACCTAGCAATTTATTGCTTGACCCTTGTCTGTCCTGTTCAAAAATGTAACTGTGTTAATCAAGCAAGGCATATCCTTTTAAAATACATCTTATTATAATTTTTGTTTTGAGATGTTCCATTAAAATAAATATTTCTTTTTCTACATTAGTTCTTTAGCCATGTGTTAATGTTCCTAATCTGACTTTGTTTGTTTTTAAGTAAAATTTCATGTTGCTCACACAATAATCCAGAGTTTAATACTGCTAGATGACAACGATCCTAACCTAAATTTAATCTTAACACGTGATATTTTCCCCCAAATGG
Source organism: Chiloscyllium plagiosum (assembly GCF_004010195.1). Lineage (NCBI taxonomy): Eukaryota > Metazoa > Chordata > Chondrichthyes > Orectolobiformes > Hemiscylliidae > Chiloscyllium > Chiloscyllium plagiosum. The sequence goes on along the minus strand of NC_057724.1, from coordinate 33,931,909 downwards.
ATTTCCTCCCTTTTCCTAATTATTGATATGAATCGGAACAAACTGGGGATTATCCCTTTCTTTTTGCAAATTCCTCTCCAGCCATTTATATAATATCCCTTGCCAACTTGTAGGCAACACATGTTCAGGATGCTTGTTTGTGGCTGCAGAAGATGCTACCTATTGTCCTGATTTATGGAGTCCCCTATCACTATACATTTCCATTTTGCTTCTTCCCTCTTTGGACAGTCATCTGAACTTTGGTGCCTTGATATGCATTGTGGCTGCCCTCTCTACAGGCTTTCTGATTCTCTTCACAGATAATCAGCATGTTGCATGTGTAGTATAGGACCAATGCTTGAAAACTTCATTTTCTCTTTCCTAAGTACCTGCCACCCTACTTTATAACAGAAAAAATCTTTTATTTTCTGCTTTTCTCTGGGATGTATTTGCATTCAAGACAGAAGTACTCAGAAGTTCCTCTCCCTCCCTCATGTTTGAGTGTCTCCAACTCCCACTGCAGCTCATTCATTCTGAGCTGGAGTGACCATAAAGGCAAGGACATTTTCTGCAGGTCTGTAAATCTGAATCTATATTGTTGTCCACAAACTCACATTTGTTACTGGATATGCAAATAGTCTGCCCTTCCATCTCTCTTTTTTAAATTTGCTTGTTTATTGGTATCCTGAAAAACTTTATAGTTTTTATTGTTAACTTAAATTAATAAAGTAATAAATGGATCACTCCAGTTATTAGTTAAACTACTGTTCCAGCTCTGGGGGATTAAAAAAAACACTATAATAGTTACCTATCTGTACTCTGCGCGAACAATTAATGTTTGTTTTCTTTTTGTTATAACTTTCTGCCAACATTCTGTTCAATGGCTTTGCATCCCCCTCTCTTATTTTTGCTAGCTTTGCTGCCATTCAGGCTTGCACACTTTTTTTTTCTGGGGCCCTCCTACTCTGTGTTGCTGTAACCACTACTATTCCTGCTACTGCTCAGGTCCATACTCTGTTTGGATGCCTTGACTTATATTCTATTACCCTGCTGCACTCTTCTGGTCCACTCTTGACCGCCATCCCTTTTCTCCTCCTAATGCTGCCACTTAGGTATGCACTCTGTTGAGAGGCCCTGTCTGGCACTGTACAGTGCTAATGGCACTTCTTTCTCGGCCATCTCTCAGATTTGCACATTGATAGGGGGCCCTGACTCTCACTTCATTAATGTTGTTGCCATTGGTCAGGGTCATGCTGTGTATGGTGACACGTGTGCATCAATCTATTTTTGCAGCTGTTGCTCCTGCTCCTCCTGGTTCGCAAGGGAACTGACTAAGCTATTATGCATAAAGCTTCAGCGTTAAAACTCCAGGGCTTCAAGCTGGACAATTCTCCGTTTGCCTCTGCCCCCATTGGCTAGTTATCCACAAGCAATTACAATTTAAACCTTAACACCTGCTGAAATAGCTACAAACATTATAGTTATTAAAATAATTGTCACTTTGACACTGACCCTTTTGAAGGCAGTTAAGGAAAGGAAATAAATGTGGACTTGACACCCCTCATAGCCTGAGAGCAAACTTGTAAAAACTTCCAACCTAAAAAATAGATATTTGGGTTTGAGCAGTTCTGACATTCCCAAAAAGTGTCAGGGCTTCAGGAAAACAAGATAAAAATGAACGATATCCTTTTTAAAAGTACTGAGTATAAATACCTGCAAGAGATTCCCAGAAGCACAGTTGTATCTCAGACACTTCAAGAATATTCTTAAAATCCTTACTTTAGCTGTGAATTTAAAGTTATTAGTAGTGATGTAAAGTAGTTTTTAGGAAACTTAGGCTTATTGAAATCTCTGTTGATTACCATATCTTTTTAGGTGGCGACTGAACGAATGAGCAATGGTGCCCATCAAGTCGAGTGGGATGAAAGTAACTTATTGCAGGAGGAACTTCAGAATTGCAAGAATAATGAGCCTGAAAAATCTGTTCGCAAAGAAGAGGAGGTCACCTTCATGACCACTTCGGACACACAGTTAAAGACTGAAAAAGTTACAAATGTGGAAAGTAAATTGCTTCATGGGGAAATGCCAGAAAGTGAAGATGACAAAATGAAAAATTTGGAGTGTACGGGCATGCATCGTAAAGCACAACAAACTCTGTCAAAAACTACTTGCACTCAGGAAAACACTGGGGAACCAGAAAAGACTATAAAGCAAAAAGTGACTCCTGGGACTGAAGCTAAGTATCAAGGACTCCCCTGGAATGATCCACAAATAGACAGTGCTAAATCGGGGAATTGCCGCCCTTTTGATGCACCAAACTCATTAAACTTGTTCAAACCTGGTTTATCGTCATCCCAGAATTTACACACTGTTACTCGACCATTTCTTCCACCAATGTTTAACCAGGGTCCACATTTGATGTACTTACCACCAAACTTGGTCCATCCCCATGTTGCACCATCTCTTCCAACTACTTTAGGAGTTACAGTGCAGACAGTACCACCATTTTTACAAAGTAAAGGAGGCAGCACTAATGTAACACCTGATCTACGTTCATATTCTCATCCAGTCATGCTCAACAGACCTTTGATTTCAGAATCCAAGATCAAACATACTGCTGACTACTCTCAGTCCCTGTTAGCAAAAAATAAAACTGAATCAGAATCCTCTCAGCAACAACAGATTTTAGCTTCCACCTCCCATGCTTCACTACCAACTTCCCACGTTTATTTCAACCCAGGCAGTGAATTATCTTTGGGACAAAAGATCCCAAACAGCCAGTTATCTAAACTTCCTGAGTGCAGTTCTACTCATCAGCGTTCAGTTGGGCCTTCAGAAAATTCACATCCTCCATTCATAGTATTTAGATCTCCACCTCAACTTGAGAAGCAGATATATCCAGAGGGATCCCATGACTTGCCACTAGATTTGTCAGCAAAATCAAGCTGTCATGGTATAGGGGTTAAACAGAATTCTTTCCCTGAGCTGCGGAAAACCCCACCTATGCCAGTATTGACGCCTGTTAAAGGAGATAGATCATTCTCCCTGTTGCACTCTAAAAATGATGTTATCACATCACAAATTCCTCAAGGTATCTATAGTGCCAGCAGTATTAAAGGAAACTTTGGTTTAACATCACCTGTTGTGGTTTTTCCAGATACTATAAGGAATGGCGCTACACTTCAAAAGAATTCAATGGATCCTTTAACCTTGCAGCCATTGAACCCAGCTTGGTCCTGGGTAAAAGGTTCCAGTAAACTGGTGAACCATAACCCACGGACTTTTGTTGGTGTAGCCAATGCTATACCTGCGTCTATGTTACAGATTGGTAGTGAAGATTCTAAGAATGCTGCTAAGCAAGAACCAATTTCAATTGTTTACCAAGGCGATTGCCAGTTATCACTTTCCAATGGTGACAAAAGTGGGGAGGCCAAAAAGGATGCATGTGGAGGTCAAGGTGTTAAAAAACCTAATAGTCAATTGCATAGCTGTTTTGTATCCAACCCCAATGAAGTGGCATCATTTCATTCAAATACATATCCTCCATTCATCATTAACCATCTTTATCTGGCAAAGGATAAAACTCCATTTCATCATTCATCATTGTTAACTAATGGCAGTTGTTCAGCACAACAGCTACCCCTAGCTCAAGGAATTCCTTGTGGGTTAACATCTTCCAGAGGTGAATATACTTTATTTCAAAGCCCACATCATCTGGGGGCTGTTTGGACTCCTCAGAACTATGGAGAAAAAACAAAAGAAGACAAGCTACAGATAATGGGTTCGCCATTATCCAACTTGGAGACTATTGTTCGTAACCGGGCTTTGGAACTATTTGCAATTGAAAGTAAAAAGGACAATCCAAAATCATTCACTCCAAATGCAATAAGTAAGGAAGGTACTCCTTCCAAAGATTTGAACCAATCAGCCTCCAGTAGTACAAATGTTGTTGACCTGAGCCGTTTACCTTTTGAAAGCAAAAGTGGTCAGAAAGATCAACAAAATATGATTTCTACAATCAAGGTGGACAAAATGGGTAAAACCAATAATGGAAATACAAGTGAAAATTCTAATAATTCAACGGGTGATGTGGATGAAGTTGGAAAAAATCAAAATGAGGAGCAAAATGGACAAAGAATAATTACTTCTTTGCTATTGAGCAACCAGCCTTTAATTAATCATAGCCATAGTATTAAAGATCTTCCTGTTGTAGAAAGTGACAAGAGGGTAGAGCTAGCAACCATACAGGAGTTGGCATGTGGAAATACAACATCCTCCAAATTATCTACAGATGCAGATCAATCCATGACTAAAGCTATATGTAATGAGAAAGAGCATTGTGGACCAGTCAAATGTGCTGTTACCAAAGAAAAGAAGGATGGTTCAGTGAAGAATCTAGTTTCTAAATGTAAAGGACCTAATTCAGTTAGATGCAGTACAAATCCATCTAGCTATATTGGAAAGAAGTTGAAATGCACTAAGAAGGAAGATATTGTAAGTTGCAAAAGATTAAATCGGGAACAGCAGACCATTCAGGTAATTATAATTTTCAACATGCTTTTTCCCTTGTTTGAGATTTTTTGTTTCATGGCTTAATGAAGATTATGGTGTTTAGAATGTTAAACACAGCTATGTGATGCAATTCTGTATATTTTTATAATAAGGATGCAGTTTCATTTTGTTTACTTTTGTATTAGCTTCAGGTTTTAATAATAAGTCAGATTATTTTTTGTCTGATAAATGATCCTAGGAATGTATTTTCTGGTATTTGGTTCCAATAAATTTGCACTAGCCAAAGGAAGAAATTATGTAATACTGAACATATAATTGATAGAACAGAATAGCTTGCGATTTTAAGAGCTAGATTGTACAGTCAGTGTAGCAGTGATGCTCATCACTGATTTTGAAGACTATCCTGTGATTTCCGTGGCATGGATTACCTTCTCTCCAAATACAGTTTGAATATTGTGCCAGCTTGGGGATTATCAGGTGTTCAGCACAAAATGCAGGAATGAGAAATTACCACCATTTGTCAGATTTATGACATTGGCTTCTTAGAAAACAGTTATTTTAAATTGATATTCCAATCTTTTGGGGATGATCCAATTTATGGAAATTTTAAGGAAAAGATTGCAATTCTGCTCTTTGGTCATGAGACCAGAAACTGACTGCAGTACTGTGAATGGAGAATCAGTTTCTTTCTTTCATGCTCTTGCTGTTCCTCTATGGAGAGAACCCACAATTGGAGGATCAGCTAGGGCAGAAGAGAGGAAATCTCTGATTGAAGGAGCTGGAACATTAGCATGAAGAGACTGAAGAATTAAAACTTATAGTGAAGAGGAAGAAGCCTGGAATTGCATTCGCAGGTTGGGTATACAGAGTAACCGGCTCTGCAGCCCTGACCTCCCTGACCCTTGAAATTGGCTGCATGCCCTCACCACTTCTGGTCTGAGAGGGTAAGCTGGATTTAAAACTAGGCCAGGTGATTCAAAGACCGAGGAGGTTGTCAATTGTTGAGACAGATTGGCCAGAAAATGTGCTTTCAGGGCTCCAGTACTATGTTAAAAAATTACAATAATAGATTATGAAACATTGCTCCAGCCCTTACTCTTCATGTACCATAATTCTCCTGCCAGCTATGCCCTCTTGCCATTCCCCTTTGTACCTCATTTTCCCATGTCACTTTATGCCCTTCTACCCATATTCGTGGCTCCTCATATAACCTATGCCTACCCATTATTCCAGACTCTTCCCCCTACCATGTCAACCCAACTAGTATCCATGCAGACAGAAGAAAAAAATAAAGTTCCATATTGCAAACTACATTCTATTAGGAAAAAACACTATTCATAAAAACACCTTCTGAGAGATCTTGACAAGTTTGATAGATATGTATTTGATAGTTTGCAAACCTTTGATAGGCACAAACCTTTTTACTATTAATAAGTCTTAGGAATACCTGACCACCCCAAAAAGTGTCCCAGGAGCATACCAATAGGAGGTACCTTACCTCGACAAATAACTACTCTATGAACCATAATAAATCCACAATGGTGCCAGACCTGCTCAGTATTTTCAGTACTCTTCTTATTTCAGTGTTCTAGCACCTGGAATATTTTGCTTTTATTATATTTCATTTATCTTGCTGTCCTTTTACAATTCCATCAATTTGAAGTGGCTGAGAAGCATGGCATTTCACCACAGATGATAAAAATGCAATACTTTTCCAGCCCTTTTAAAATGCTGCTTTGCCACAATAATGTATGTTTTGTTTTTTGTCATAAAAACTGTTCAGAACTTTTTGTCTCTGGCCACTCTCATCCCTGAATATCAATGTTAGCAGGCAAGGTAAGCAATCAAAATTATCAATTCTGATGTAGCAAACTCAGAAGTAAAATAAACTCAGAAGACTTAATCAATTTGCAGTAAACATTTTCTGAGTGCAATGTAAAGGATTGCGACCTACATATGGGATTGAAATTGAAGCTGACATATCATAATCTCCTTCAAAGTTTAAGCATAAATATTATTGTATTTGTAAAAAGAAAAGTATGTTCTACAAATATGAAATTATCTTTTAGTAACTACAGGCTGTCCATCAGTAATCATGAAGTTAGTACACTGTTCAATCAACTCTTGTTAGAATAGACTATCTCCTGCCAATACATTCGAATGGGAATGTGCTGCAATTGACATCATAGTGAGGTTTCCATGGTATGGATCCAGCCATTGGTGTTGCTGACATCATTAGTGTGTGCACATTATTGCTGTTTCATCCTCATCAACCCACTCACTGCTGTCAATACCATCCAGCCTCTGCTCACCTCATTGGCTCACCTCACTGCCTTATTCATCATTATGTCCAGAGATAGTGGCAATGAATGAGGTGGTGAGTGAGGCAACAAGGACTCTTTCTGAGAGCTCATTACTGCAGATGCTGTGAAGAAGAGTCATCTAAATTCAAAAGGTTAGCTTCCTCTCTCTTTCTCCATGGATGCTGCCTGACCTGCTGTGATTTCTAGCATTTTTTGTTGTCAGTCTTTCTGAGAGCTCCTCTGGCTCAACTGCTCTGCAGTTTGATTCTGGGACAACAGGCTGATTGGAACACTGAACAAAGTATGGAGCTATTGCAAGCCCCGCACCATCTCTGGCAGTGACATGACGGACATTGAAATTGCATGGGCAGTGAGTACAAATTCACGCTTTAGAATTTTCATCCTTGTTTTCAAATCCTTCCCTAATATAACCCCACTTAACCAGTACAATACAGCTTCATAACCCTCCAGGATAGCTGTGATTCTCTAATTCGGACATCTAAAGCATCCCTGCATTTAATTACTTCACCATTGGTGGCTGTTTCTTCAGCTGAAAGGAGCTTAAGCATTGAAATACTGACCTTAATGTCTCTGCCTCTCTACCTCAGTACCCTTTTTTTAAGAGATACCTTAAAACTTAAATCTTTGACCAAACCTTTTGTCATCTGTTTGTTTTTGCCCCATGAAGTATCTTTTGGATATTTTATTGTGCCAAAAGTGTTATGTAAACATTGAATGGTTACACCTCATTCAACAACATGTTAATTCATTCAAGCTGCTTTTGCCATGAGAATAACAGTGTAAACAAACAGGGTTTTGGCAGTTCAGTAATTGCAATCACTTCAACTGTGCATATATGGAGAAGCTTAGAATCAATGACAACTTCTGCATCTCTGTATTTAACTATATAAATGCAGGTTACAGAAATTGCTGTCACTTTTAAAGACTGAGTGACTGTTGGACTATCATACTACTATAAAATCTAGACCTAAAATGAGGTTTTAGTTCTTGAAGTTAAGTGGTAAAAATCAAGAAATGTACATGTGTAAAATGTCATCTCAAATCTGATTGTGCACTACTGTTAACACAGAGAGGGATAGTGTCATTCACAAAGTGGTATTGTTCTTTGGATAAGAAATGGTGAACTTTTAAAATACGACCTGTTCTACCCACGAAGGGCAGATGGGCAATACTGCAAAACACTTGCCTCTGAAATAATGTCACAATTAGCTGGACTGACATTTTTCTATTCAACATTTATCTTACCTAGCCAATCACCTGTCTTCTTTGCTATGTATTGATTCACCTTCATATCAAAATAAATTGCTATTATAATAATTTTTGCTCATGTTATTCATCAAATATGTCTCCATTTCAAATAATGTTACAATCCAATTACATTGCTAATAGATAAGTGGTTTGGCAGTACTGTTGGTTAAATACTAGATTCAAATCCAGATAAAATAACTCTGATGTCTGTTAGCCTGATGGGTCATACATGAAATGGTTTATCAAATTTATTAATGCAGGCTTATAGTAAGCAAAAACACCCCAAGTGTGGTACTAAATTTGCAATCTCATTCTGAACTGAAAATGTGTTACTGGAAAAGCGCAGCAGGTCAGGCAGCATCCAAGGAGCAGGAGAATCGACATTTCGGGCATGAGCCCTTCTTCATGCCCGATACGTCGATTCTCCTGCTCCTTGGATGCTGCCTGACCTGCTGCGCTTTTCCAGCAACACATTTTCAGCTCTCATCTCCAGCATCTGCAGTCCTCACTTTCTCCTAATCTCATTCTGAACCCAGGAAATAGGACGTGAGTATGATGGTGTACTATTGTAATGTTCGTGCTCAAGAGGTGTTGTTAGTTGAGTTCCTTACCTGCTATGGGAATGTTTGATGCTAATACTGCATCAGAGTGGAAAAAGTTCCATTTTGCAGCACTAGCATCCGGTACTTTGCTTAACTGCATTAGCTGCACAATAGATGTGAAGACTTCATGTTCTTTAAAAACTGAGTTATTAAAATGTTATCTGGATTCCATCTTAGTGCACACACTATATAGTGGACTGTGAACATTGTAAGGCTAATTCTAGACAGCTGAGATTGCAAAAGGTATTATTTTGACAGATAAAATTTCTCTGGACGTTGGATCACAGATTTTAGCCCATTCATTATAAATTTATCTCTGCCAGCATAATATAATGTGAATCAGAAAGTCCAGGCTCTATTGTCTTCCACCACTAGTAAAAGTGAAAGAAGCTGAATTTTAACTCTGGCTTTATCTAGGTTGAGGCTCATACTTGAATCTATCCAATTAGATTTGCACCATTCAGCAGCACTGTAGATGTTAATTAAAATTCCTGATATAAACCTTCTGTGACTGAGCCTTCTTGTTCGATCTCCATGCATCCCTTAAAATTGGTTCACCACAACATCTCTCTCTAGTGCATTTCATTTGCGCAATGTCCACTCCTACCTATCCTATCACATTGGCTACATGTCATCATCCCTGCAGGGGCTCAAGGATCTGTCCTTGGACCCTTCATATTTCTCATCTCATCTGCTTTGTGACACCACACAAAAGTTGAACAACATTCCACATGTGTACTCCACCCTATGGGAACACCCACCTTGCAGGTTGTTGAATGTCTTTGCATGATAAGACTATTTCTGCAAAACCAGTCATGGATGAGCTTTAGTTTTCTTTCGCAAACGTTGTCTTTGACCCTTTTGAACAGGGTCCTAATGCAGCTTCTCTTGAGTGTGTTTGGGTGGTTCCCGTTGTAGTTCAGGATCTGGTCCTTGTGTGTGGCTTTTCTATACACTCTTGTGGTGCATCCACTTCTGTGTTCTGCTTACCATCACATCCAGAAATTGGAGTTGGTTGTTAGTTTCCTTTTCTCTTGTAAATTTGATACCTGTGAGCATGGTGTTGATAATCCACTGATAATATGATTATGTTTTGTCCTTCTTGAGTGTTTTTAGGGCTTCCCTCTCTTTGAGGCTGTTCATTTGTCTTTTTGTTATTAAGGGTACAGTGGTTTGTCTGACTACTTGCTATGTCTCTTTGGTTAGTCTATTAGTTCTGAGCGTAAATTTTAGTTCAGCTAGGAAGTCAGTTGTTTTTGCATCCGCGAGGTTGCTGTGAGTCCCTTGGCTAGTACTGCTTTTTTGGTGACTTGAGTTGTAACCATTGTACCAGTAGATAAAGGCAGAACGACGATAATCATGAACAAGACTGAAAATGTTGAGAAAGCAGAGAAACTGCTTGCAGATACTGACACCTACCTACAGAGGGAGTATGGCCCCCACGCCACAGCTAACCAATAGAATAAACAACACGCTACAAGAACCTGCAAAAAAAACAGACTGATAACCAGGATTGACCTACAAAGGATGAAACCAGAATGCATCAACTCTTCAAGATTTTACAGATTACCCAAGGTACACAAACCACGCATACCACTTAGACCCGTTGTGGCACTTCCAGGAACTCCATCACATACACTGGCAACCAAAAAAACTGAAACATCTTGTCAACGGATCCTGACACTCCATATAATCATCACAGGACTTCCCAGACAACATCAAGAAGATAAACATAGATAGGGTCGAAGCAACTGCCTCATTCGATATAATGGTACTTTTCGCTTCAATTGGAAAAACTCTAGCTAGAGAGACAATAGCTGACCACCTGGACAAACAGAGCAGAAGACGTGACAGGGAACCAAAGAACAAGAACTGCGTACTCAGACTACTAGACCTGTGCTTGATGACATACTTTACATTCAATAACTGAATATATGAACAGATCAATGGGGCATCTGTGGGTTCACCCATCTCTGGGCTCATAGCAGAAGCAATGATGCAAAGACTGGAACAAACAGTCTTCCCTCAAATCCGACCCAAACTCTGGATCAGGTACGTGGACAACACTTTTGTAATTATTATGAGAACAGAGATTGAAACACACACAGGATTATCAACACCATGCTCACAGGGATCATATTTACAAGAGAGAAGGAAGCCAACTCCTGTTCCTGGATGTGATGGTAGAAAGAACACAGAACAGTGGATGCAGTACAAGAGCTTATAGAAAAACCACACACACTGACCAGATCCTGAACTACCACAGGAAATACCCAAACACACGCAAGAGAAGCTGCATTAGGATCCTGTTCAAAAGGGCTACAACACAATGCAGCACTCCCAACCTATGAAGAGAAGAAGAAGAGCACCTCTACAGAGTCTTCACCAAGTACGGATATACCAGCAACATCATCTGCAGATGCCTGGTAAACAGACAACATGACAAGGACTTGCCATGACATAACACACTGCCAACGGTACTTTATATAAAAAACGTCTCAGAACTGCCAGCCAGACTTCTCCAACCAGTCGGATTCATGATAGCCCATAAACCAACAGCCATGCTCAGACGACAACTCACCAGAACAAAAGACCCTGTACCCGCCATGTGCAAGACTAACGTAATTTACAAGATGCCATGCAAAGACTGCACAAAATACTATATAGGATAAACAGGCAGACTACTAGCAATCTGCATCCACGAACTCCAACCAGCCGCTAAATGCAACAGGCAGCTGTCCCTCGTAGCCATACACACAGATGACACAAGGGCCACAAATTCAACTGGGACAGCACAACAATCACAGGACAAGCTAAACAGAGGACAGCCAGAGAATTTCTGGAATTGTGGCACTCATCCACGGACTCCATCAACAAACACATAGACCTCGGCCTAATATACCAGCTACTACAACGAACAACCAGAACCAGCATCCGAAAGCAGCAGGAATGGTACCAAATAAATTCCAGAAGACACAGTACAGTATCACTTCACAGGAGGCTCCAAAGCACTGAATATGTCACCTAGACAGGGACGAAACATCTGCAAATCAACTTCTCAGCTCAGCTAACATAGCCACGAGTACAGTGACCAGCACCTGAGCTACAAATCTTTATGCAAACAGTGAAGAATTCTGCATCCTCTAAGGATGGATTCTCATGAACCTGCCTGTCCCCTTTCCCATCTATGATTTAATTTGTCTACCATCTTCAGTCTGGAATTTCTGTCTCTTCTCATTTTCTCCCTTTAAAGCCACCCTTACAACTTACTTTCTTGACTAAGCTTTAGACAGGTACCTCAATATCTCCTTTGCTGTTTCATAGTCAAATTTAGACTTGGTACTTACTGAGGAATCATTTCCTAAATTAGAAGCACCATGCTCCCTTTTTCATGTGATCCAGCCTTGGGTCCTGTTGCATTGACCACCCCCTTTCCTTCTTGCCATGAAATACTTGTGATAATCAATCATGATTAGTGATTACACTTATGACTGAAAATAGTCTGTGGTGGGGCTGTAATTTTCTGAGTTCATGATTTCAGCTATTGAGTGTCATTTGGCACTGAGAAGAAATCTCACCTCCGACTGATAAAGCCATTGGTTCACATTCATTCCAAGACTATAGCACATACCTGAGAAAATTGATACTTTAGTACAGTACAGAAGGAATATTAGTTTGTTGGCAATGATAACTTTTGGATGCAGTATTAAACCAAAACCCCAAACAGTTCAGATGTGCACCAAAGGTCAATTGTTTGAGGAGCAAGGAATTCTCCTGGGTTATCACATTCCCTTCCAAATGAAAATGATCAATAAGGCAAATTCGCTGCTGCAATTGATTATACAACAACATTATTTACCCTTCAGAAAATTCAGTGAATTTGATGTGTTTTTTTAATGGCACACAGTAAAGCACAAAATCTTTCTTTCTTAGCCACATTTTTGTATATTGTAAATGCAACACTTGATTGAAATGATTTTTGCCAGCATAATCACGGAACTGGGAGTAAAATAAAAAGTGAGAAATAGGAGGATCACTCTTAACTGAATTCATAGTTGATCAATACTGATGGTAAGGGATTGTGCTCCATTTCCTGTATGTTGCAACCAGTATCTGATCACTTCAAGAACTTTGATCTTTAATATGATAATAAATATGATTGCAAATAGAGCAGGGAAAAGTTGCCAACTTAGCCAATATTTCTTGTTATGAATTGCTAATTCATCATTTTGTTTACTTTTGGGGGGATAAATGCAGAAGTAAATTTCAAGTGATGACAAATAAATTGAAATCATTGATTTGCAAAACTTGAAAGAATAGTTGTACAGAAAGTAAACTTGACCTCAGTTGAATGTAAATTGCAGGGATCCAAAAGACGGTCAAGCAGTCTCGAAGTGAGTCGTAGAGATAGTGAAGATGATGTCTGTTCATCCAAAGGACTTGATGGCGAAAGAAAAAGCAAACGGCTGCGAACACCAAAGACTGAATGTTCTTCTAGAACAGCAATACAAGAAAAAGGTGGGCTGATCTGTAATATACTAATTGCATGTCCTTTTGGATAGTAATGAGATTTAGATTTTAAAAATGTATATCGTCCATCTTTCTGTTTGGGAGCCATTTTCTCAAAGAGAAAGGACAACACAATGTTTCAAGCTGAGCCCTTTGAATACTGATTGAATAAACATGTTTAAATTTGAATTTGTTAATTCACAGTTAGCTTGTTTTGAAATTTTGAGGGCTCATACCAATGAGATATGCTGCATTGTTACTTGGAGTCCAAGTCTCAAGTCCCTTTTTTGGAAAGAAAAAGAGCTTCTTGAAACATAATGTTTCCTACTTTTTGGCCAGAAAGTCGGAATTCTTATCATAACATGTCTGGAACAGGCGAATTAAAAACTTAACAAGATAGAGAGAAATTAACTTGTCTTGTGCTATTTAAATTTGAGGAGGTTAATTTTCATTCGCAATACGAAACTGCAATGTTCCACCAACCGACTGGAGTTTGAAGCATTGGTATTATTAAATGCTGGTGTTTTATTCAACATGTTACGAATCTAGGTAGGATGTCAATGATAGCCTTATGACGTAGGCCAGCCATGTCCGCATGCTGACAAGTGGGAAGGGACATCTAAGAGACTGTCACTCAAGAAAATGCCAGAGGGAATCTCCGGTGTGAGTGGCTTAATCTTTTCTTGTGGGTCTATATCCCATTTTTACAAGTTGTCCTTAGAAAAGAAATTACTGCAGATATGTAGGATGTATTGGTTGAAATCTTCCAATATTCCCTAGTTATTGATTGATTGATTGATTCTGGCAAGGTTCCAATGGATTGGAAAACAACAAGTATATCACCACGATTCAAGAAAGGAGGAGAATTAAATGCAGAAATCTACAGTCCAGTTAGCCTAATACCTGTCAATGGGGACAATGGTAGAATCCATTATTATGGAGTTGTAGCTGATACAGTCATAATACTTTAAGAAAAAGTCAACAGGGGAAATCTTATAGGGGCCTAAAGAAAGTGAACTATGCCAAGAACTGCACGAGAACTCATTGAGAAGCCTGGTGAGCCCTATCTCGCATTAGGATCAACTAATTGCATCTTGAAACAAAGCAGTGGCTATTAAGGGAAAATCTTTGCTGAGGAGGAGTTAGATGCCTATTAAGAGGGATAATTACTTGTTTATCACCTTTATTAACAGCATATATCACTTGATTCATATGCAGCTTTCTATCCTACTACCCACCACAAACAAACTAAGTTCTGAAAATTCTCAATATGGAAGTCAAATTATGTTCCTGTGGATTTCATCTTGCAGCTGGTTATCAACAGCCTGTACGTTTCTCAACATGCAACAATATCTCAGGGTATGATCCACAGACGCCAACTATATGCATCTCTCATCCACAATGTTGGCATCCAATAATTGCCAGGTCCTCATAATCATCAAATACCTCTTCAAACATCCTCCAAGCAGATCAAAGCAATATTAGGATGTTTCTGAGAGCATATTTCATGAGTCGTTAGTTGTTCTGAGTACATTTGTGGTTGTGGGTATGTTCGCTGAACATACCCACAACCACAGCAACTAGCACCTGAGCTACAAATCTTTACACAAATCTTGAACATTGATTGGTAGATTGCAGCCATAGGGAGGGACTAGATAGCTAACATTCCAAGTTTAGTAAGATGCGACAAGAGATTTTGCTCAAAATCCTTCATGTAACTCAGTGAAACTGCCACTTAGTCAAAAAGCCATACAATTCAGCTCAACATTAATTTGTGAAAGGGAAATCATGTTTAATAAAATGGTTGTCATTATTTGACTACAGTTATATTTCTAAAGGTTTTCAATAAGTATCAGATAAAAGGTAACACGATAAGAATTCATGGTGTTGGGGATAATAGCAATAGAAGATTGGCTAATTAATCAGCACGGTGGCTCAGTGGTTAGCACTGCAGCCTCGCAGCACCAGGGACCCGGATTCAATTCCCACTTCGTGCAACTGTCTGTGTGGAGTTTGCACATTCTCCCCGTGTCTGCTTGGGTTTCTGCTGGGTGCTGTGGTTTCCTCCTACAATCCAAAGATGTGTAGGTCAGGTGAATTTGCCATGTTAAATTGCCCATAGTGTTAGGTGCATTACTCGGGTAAATATAGGCTCGGGGAATGTGTCTGGGTGGGTTACTCTTTGGAGGGTCAGCGTGGACTTGTTGGGCTGAATGGCCTGTTTCTAATCTAATCATAAACAGGGAGTCGGGATAAAAGGGTCACTTTTAGGTTGGCAAACTTAACTGCTGAAGTGCAAGGAGTAGAAAGATTTGAACTATTTACAAACTATATTAGTTGTAACCAATTTGACAGCAACGTGAAGAAGTGTAAGGCAAGAAGTTGTGAGAAAGTTCCAAAGTGTCTGCAAAAGGATAAGGATAAATTAAGTGAATGGGTGTAAATTGACAGATGGGATATAAAGTGGAAATTTGTTATGTGGACACTTTGATAGGAATAATAAAATAGAAAAATAATATTATTTCACTGAAAAGCGACTGCAAAATGCTGAAATACAGTGGGGTTAGGTAACGTTGTACACAAATCACAAAATGTTAGTGTCCAGGTACAGCAAATAATTAGGAAGGCAAGTGAAACATTGGCCTTTATTGCAAAGAGGATAGAGTATAAAAATAGCAAAGTTTTGCTACAACTGTTTAGAGCATTAATGAGGGCCCACATTTGGAGCACTGTTTACAGGTATCCACAAGTAGGGATTATACTTTCGCTGGAAGCAGTTCAGAAAACGCTTATAAGACTGATTCCTAGGATAAAGCAGTTGTCTTGTTAGTAAAGGATGAACGAACAGGTGGGCTTATTGTCATTGGCTTTTAGAAGAATAAGAAATGATTTTATATAGGAACACAAGATACTGAAGGGATTTAACAGGCTGCATGCTAAGAGGATATTTCATCATGTCGGAATAGAATGAAATTTTATAACAAATTAACCGTTTAGGGAGATTCAGAAGTTTATGAATGGGAGCTTTTCACTATCAGAGCGAGATTGTAGTAAACGGTTGGATTTAGTTTTGTTTTATTTCTGTATGGCTCCTGACATCTATCCATTGTGGATACTGAATGAGTGGCTATGTAGGTGGCATGAGGGATCATGGGAGGTTGGTGGGGTAAATAAATTGGTTGGGGTATTTTAGGGGCTGGGGAGTTGAGTTCACATTGAAGTAGCTTCAAGGGTTTGGTGTTGGTGAGGCCAAGAGAGCCCATCAACTTGTAAAACAACAGCAAGGAATATCATGCAAACCAAACTGGCCTTCTGACCAACCCTAATGGAACCTGGCAGCCCATGTGCTACCTCTGCATTACTCAACAGATTGGCATGCTTGACTTTATCCTGCATCTGTAGAACACAGAATTAGGCATATTTCACCAGGGAAGTTGTGGCAAGGCAGAAAGTTTCCAGGATTGAGGATGTGCCTTCGAAGCAGGTCCTGACAAATGCTTGACTATTAGTGTTCCACTTCATCTAAATTAATGGATTCAATTATCAGGAATAAAATGGATGATCATGTATATAATAAATTATTTTATGGTGTCAATGTGGATTCAGTTCACCAAGGTCCTTCAGGTCCTTGACAAACTGACAACCTAGTGAGTTGTGGTGTACCTTATGGTCGTATACAATTCTGAGAGCATTAGATATATGCTATGCAAAAGGCATTTAATCAATTCTCAGCTATGAAATTTTCAGCACAAAATCTAAGAACAGATGATAAACTGGGTAAAATGTCAGAAATAATGAATTCTCAAAGCAGGGTGTCAGTGTAATGTCGAGCCTTCAGAAAATAGGAAGTTACCACTATTCTACTTTACGTTGCATCTGAAACTTAATGCAGGTAACCAGAATCACAACTGTATCTGACTAGCAGTTGAATGCAGGAAATAGCATATAGTCAAGTTCAATAATTTTGATGAAATATGTAAGTGAACAGAGCAATGCAATGTTAAAAAAAGGTTAATTGCTTTAATATGTGGATTTTGGATAGCTAAAAATGAAGCCAAGAAAACACCATATGGCACCCTGCTTTGAGTTTTTATTGGATCTATTGTGTAGGCAAGGAAGTGGAATCTCTTTGGAGAAACCCGTGACAGCCTGATTGGATTAGTATCTGCCAATCAGGTAAGGTGCTGTTTAGAGCAGCTTGCATGCCATTAAAGTTCCTTTGTTAACTCAGTTAGCTGTCTGACTGATTTGCAAAGCAAGATGAAACCAACAGCGTGGGGTCAATTCTCACATTAGTTGAAGTCACTATCAAGCACCTTCTCAAACTCTCTTCTCACCTGAAGTGTGGTTAATCCACCACCAGACATGTTTCTCTCTCTCTGTCTACTGAGAGAGTAGGTTATGGTCCAGTAGAACTATTATGATTTAACCTTTTTTAACTGGTACTAAGAGTCTAAAGATTGATCCAAGATCCTACTGTCAAAATGGTAGCATTGTTCAGTCCATGAGCTGGTGAATATGGAATGATGTTTCAAGGACTAGGGAAAAGCATTTAACTTGTACCCTGAGTTTTCCTTGCCGCCTGGTCTCCTGAGGCCAGCAGGGTTAAACCTGCAGCTTAGGTCATCTCAAAGGGTGACAGCTTCATTGAGGTATTAAAGTTATCAACTTGCCTTCTTGGGGTGTTTTGGTTGTTTTGTGCCTTGTTTTGTTTCCGTTAAAGCAGGGAGTGGGCGGACTAGAATTGAATTTGAGATTTTTGAAATTTCACTTCTTGCCCAGCTCCATCCTAGTCATTATTTGGGTTATTAAGATTCTAGAAGTCCTAGAACATAGAACAGTACAGCACAGTACAGGTCCTTTGACCCTCGATGTTGTGCCAGCCTGTCATCCAACTCTTAAGATCAGACTAACCTACATACCTTTCATTGTTCAATCTTCCATGTGCCTATCCAAGAATCGCTTAAATGTCCCCAATGTATCTGACTCTACTACTATTGCAGGCAGTGCATTTCCCACCACTTTCCATGTAAAGAACCTACCTCTGTCATCTCCCCTAAACCTTCCTCCAATTACCTTAAAATTACACCTCTAATGATATACATTACCACCATGGGGAGAAAGTCTCTGGCTTACCCACTTTATCTGTGCCTCTCAGGCGACTCTCTGTGTGGAGTTTGTACATTCTCCCCGTGTCTCCGTGGGTTTCCTCCGGGTGCTCCGGTTTCCTCCCACAATCCAAAAAATTGTGCAGGTTAGGTGAATTGGCCATGCTAAATTGCCCGTAGTGTTAGGTGAAGGGGTAAATGTAGGGGAATAGGTCTAGGTGGGTTACGCTTCAGCGGGTCGGTGTGGACTTGTTGGGCCGAAGGGCCTGTTTCCACACTGTAAGTAATCTAAGTAATCTAATCTAGTCTAAGTAAATCTTGTACACCTCTGTCAAGTCAACTCTCATCCTCCTTCATTCTAATGAGAAAAGCCATAGCTACCTCAACCTTTCCAGTCCGGGCAACATACTGGTAAATCTCTGCACCCTCTGTAAAGCTTCCACATCTTTCCTCTAATGAGGCGACCAGTACTGAACACAATATTCCAAGTTTGGCCTAACCAGGGTTCTATAGTTTTGCAGCATAAGCTCACGGCTCTTAAATTCAATTCCCCTGGTAATGAAAGCCAACACGCCATATGCTTTCTTAACAACCCTATGAACTTGGGTGGCAACTTTGAGGGATCTGTGGACATGGAGCCCAAGATCCCTTTGTTTCTCTACACTGCCAAGAATCTTGCCTTTAACCCTGTATTCTGCATTTAGGTTTGGCCTTCCAAAGTGAACGGCCAAAAGTCATGTGTACCATGACTTTTGCTACTCTGCCTCCCCCTTACGAATCCAGTAGACTTGATCTGAGACATCCCTGACCCCAGCACCCGGGAGGCAACGCACCATCCTGGAGTCTCGCTCACGACCACAGAACATCCTGTCCCTTCCTCTCAGGATTGCATCTCTTATCACTGCTGCTCTCCTATTCTGCTCGCTTCCCTTCTGAGCCATCGAGTCAGGCTCACTGGCAGAAATTTGGCCATTCTACATTTTTCATGTCCTCCACAGTAAATACTGATGCAAAATACTCGTTTAGTATCTCCCCCATCTCCTGCGGCTCCACACAGAGACTGTCTTGCTGATCTTTGAGAGGCCCTATTCGCTCCCTCGTTACTCTTTTTGTCCTTGTTGTATTTGTAAAACCCTTTGGATCCTCCTCAACTCTATTTGCCAAAGGTATCTCATGTCCCCTTTTTCCCCCTCCTGATTTTCCTCTTAAATATACTCCTACTGCCTTTGTGCTGCTCGAAGGGTTCACTCGATCTCTCCTGTCTTTACCTGACATATGCTTCTTTCTTTTTCTTAACCAAATCCTCAATTTATCTAGTCATCCAGCATTCCCTACACCTACCAGCCTTTCCTTTCACTTTAACAGAAATATACTTTCGCTGGATTCTTGTTATCTCATTTCTAAAGGCTTCCCATTTTCCAGCCTACTTTTTATCAGCGAACGAAGTAGAAGTGTGAGAGATGATATTGCTCAGAATTTGAAGATTGTAAACTTTAGCCCAGTATGATTACTATAAACTAAAGAGTAGAAGTAAAGCAAGAAGGTAAGGAGTCAAGCTATTAAATGGGAATTCAAATGTGATCTGAGAATGTCTCTGTTCTTAAAAAGAGTAATAAACATGTGCAATGGATTTTCAGATGGAACAGTGGGGACAAAATCCTAAAATAATTCTAAAAAACAGTTTGATTACATTTCAAAGAAGAGTCACTGGATTCAAAGCGCTAACTCTCCCTCTTTCCACTGATACTGCCAGACCTGCTATATTTCTCCACCACTACTTGTTTTTATTATTGACCATACTGTGAACATTTGTCTGCTTAAATGAATGGTTCTCCTACTTAATTATCTTGCATAAGCTTCCATAATGAGATTATTACAGGGCATATAGGATGCTAGATTGATGGAGGTTTTATCAGTTCATAACCAAGCTATTGGAACATCAAAACATTTGGGCCCAAGGATTGTCGACTGAGCTCCAAGTATAACTGTAGCAGGAGTCTCGTAGAATTCTGTAGGAAGGAGCAAGGTCCTTTGATTTATTTTAAAATTTATTGGTGATGGTCTTATAAAGTTAGAAGTTTTTGTTTTCCCTTTATGCGGAAAATTAGACCGTTCAGCTGCTGTTCACAGAGAGATTTTGTGTACTTATGTGTCTATGCGTTTACTCATAATTGAGGTGGGCAATGAGCATGCACGTTTCCAAAAATATTCATGATTTGAATTTTGTGTCCTACCAATTCAGTCATGACCTTACTGTGTTTCAGTCTGTTTCCCCAAATTAACTCTCTTCCTTTGTTGCTCTCTGTCTTCGTAATTTCTCAACTTCCCTCAACTCTCTCTCTCTCTCTCTCTCTTTCTCTCTCTCTCTCTTTCTCTCTCTCTCTCTCTCTCCCCCCTTTCCAATTTCTCCATTTCTGATTCCTGATATCTCACCACCTACTCTTTCTCTGTCTCACATGTATATATATTTCAGTTGCTTCCCCACTTATAATCATTTTCTGTTGTAGCAATTTTCACCATGCCTTTGTAACCTCAGGATTTGATGATTGCACTGTTTTCCTGATCAGCTTTCCATCCTCCACTTTCTGAGTTGGGATCATGCTTATCTCTGCAGTTTATCTCCTGCCATGAAAGCTTATAAGATGTCTGCACTTCTCCAGTTCTGCTGGTTTGTGCATATCCAGTGTTAGTTAATCCACCATTGGTGACCAGCCTCCAATGTCTGAACCTAATTTTTGTTATAAACTTCTCCATCTCTTTAAAATGCGCCTTTAAACCTTCGTCCTCAACCAAGCTTTTGGTAACTTGGCCTCATCATTCCTTATGTGGCTTAGTCTCAAGTTTTGTTTGCTCCTATGGAACATTGTTGAGCATTTTAGAAGTTTTATCCTCAGAGTGCTATTTCCAACAACCCTGTTTTCGTTTCTGACCTTGATGAGTAGCACTCAGTAAGGTATTTGGAATATAGATGGTTTTGACAGTGCGATCAGCCATGCATATCATGGATGTCAGTGTTGCTAGATTTCTGTACTCTTAAAAAACATACGTATTTTAATGTCGCAAGTACTTTGGCCTTCAATTGTCAGCTTTTTCTGTTTCTTCTTTAGTGATATGAGCAAGGTAGCAATCATTGACCAGGCCTAATCACCCTTGAACTGATTGATTTGCTAGGCTATCTCAGAGGGCTGCTAAGCATCAAGTATATTGCTGTTGTTCTGCGGTCACATTTACCAGACAAGGTGCAGACAGCAAAGGACCATAAGACATAGGAGCAGAATTTAGGCCATTCAACCCATCGTGTCTGCTCCGCCATTCAGTCATGGCTGATAAGTTTCTCAAACCAATTCTCCTGCTTTCTCCCTGTAACCTTTGATCCCCTTGATACTCAAGGACCTATCTATCTCAGTCTTATATATACTCAATAACCTAGCCTCCACAGTCTTCTGTAGTGGTGAATTCCATAGATTCACCATTCTCTGGCTGAAGATATTTCTCCTTATCTCCATTATAAAATGTCTTCCTTTTACTCTAAGGCTATGTCCTTGGGTCTTAGTCTCTCCTACCAATGGAAACATCTTCCCAACATCTATTCTGTCCAGGCTAATCAGAATTCTGTATGTTTCAATTAGATCCCCCCCTCATCCTTTTAAGCTCCAAGTACAGACCCAGAGTCCTTAAACGTTCCTCATATGTTAAGCTTTTTATTCCTGGGGCCATTCTTGTGAACCTACTCTGAACACACTCCAGGGCCAGTACATCCTTCCTGAGATATGGAACCCAAAACTGCACACTACTCTCGATGGGTAGTAGTGAATCAGCTGAGGTTTTACAACAATTCATACTAGTTTCGTAGTTACCATCACTGGGACTAGATGGACTAGATTTCAGTTCCAGTTCTACTGTGTGAATTCAAATTCCTCCAGATTACAGTCCATTGACATTACCACTATGCCACCATCTCCCCAGAGGTCTGTAGACCTGCTTTCTTTCCTTTGCATTTTGATGGTGCTTCCAGTTCATGAATGCTAAGAATTTGCAACAATGTACGTCATGGATTTCCTAGTTGTTCTCGTCAGTCAGTTTGATGTTTCCTGGTAGAGAAATATTGGCTGTCCTCGCACGCAGCATTTATGAAGGATTTAAGGGCAGACCAGGCACTATGGACATTCTGTGGTTCCTTTCATTGAGCCTTGTCAGGTTGGCTGTGATGAGTAGGTCTTCTTTGCCAGAGGCCTTGAGTCCATTGATATTGAATTTCTTACAGCTGTGCTTCTGCTGTTACTGCCACTTATGGGGCAGCCAGATTGAGATAGTAGACCAGATTAGGCAAGCCATCAGCTTCTGTCATGATGCTAATCAGTGCAGTCCCTCACAGTGGTGATGACATAGTCGAGCTGGTATCAATGCTGGGAGCAAGAGTGTTGTTATGAATGCTTTTATTTGTGTCTCTGACAAAATGACATGTTTATTATGATCAGGCCAAGCCATAGGCATTTTGTTAAAGAGAAGGACTCCAATGTGTGTGTCTTCCTTATGGCATTTGTACTTTTCCATAGATTTGTGTCCATCCCAACTCTGAATCATCAAAGAGAATCTGCTTGTTACTCTGGGACTTGGGACAATTGATAAAAGCTGGAGTAGAATTCTTCTTTCATCTCATCTGTTGCTTTTAGACTTGAAGCATATATGGTGTATTGCTTTGGGTTAGAACGAGTTGAAGGATCATGAGGGATTTGTTCATTCCACAGGGGGCTCATTGAGATGGTCAGCTAGTTGTTTTTACAGCAAAACCAATCCCATGAAGTTGTTATTTTTAGATTTACCTTTCCAGAAGAAGGTGTATCTTGTAAGCTTGTTATTTGATCAGATCTTCTGCCTGCTATGACTCACTTAAGCAATGTCATTGTCATAGAATTGAAGTTCCCAGTCTGTGATAGCAGACTCTGAGGTTTGTAATCTTATGCAGACTCTCAACTCTCTGTTCTAGCCTCTAAAACATCCTGAATTTTGAGTATACCATCATTGGTAATCACATCTTCAACCATCAAGTCCAAGTGTCAAAATATGCTTTGCAATATCACTGTGAAGAACCTCGTTATGTCTTCCAAGGTTTTAGGCTAAGTACAAGTATCATACAAAGTTATTATCTCGGAAACAGGCACAATATGTTGAACAGTCTCCAGTATTAAATTATTCTCTTTTGCGCAAAAACTATAAAGAGATTGAAGAAGGCATAGAAAAAAATAATAATGATTACAGAATGAAGAGATTAAAATTGAAAGACTGAAAAACTTGTTCTATTTTCTGTAGGAAAAGGAAACTAAGGGAGTGAACGTACCATTAAAAATCATGTCTTTTAATAGGCTAAACATGGGATGAGTTTCCATTTGAGGGTGAATCCAGTACTATAACAGGAGAAAGTTCTTTATTCACAGAGTGGATCTTGCTATTACGTGAAATAATAGAGATGGCTAGCACAGATAAATTTATGGGGAATATAAATGAGTCCTTGAGTGTGAAAAGAAAATAAAGGAGTGTAAGCACTGAACCAGTTGAGCTGAGGGACCAGATTATACAGGGTAAATTCCAAATAATCTCCAGAATAAATTACCGCTTGCTTTAGTTTATTCTTTTTCATTATGATTTTTGGACATTGAATTTTTTCCAAAACTAAAAATAACAAAGAAATAATTAACTGCTGCTTGAATTACAATTGAGAACTCGTGTCTGCTTCAGTTTCCAAAGCTTGAGTTCTTTAAATGCCAGAGATTATTTTCTTTTAGACCCATGTTTTTGTCTTGAATTTTAATTTCAGTTAAAACACTATGCATTAAATAAATTTAACTCTGGTTTTAATTTTTGCAGCAAACATAATTTTCAGTCAGAGTGTTTGCTTTCTCATTTTTGTCACCACCACAACACTGGTATGCAAATGGACAATCACATTAAATTTCACCTTGAAGTTGGCTTTATCATGTATTTCCAAAACAGAGCAATAGCAGCTTTACTCTGCACTGTGTGCCTAGGGGCAGTGGTGCTTGGATAATGAAATGGGACATGTTCCACACCCTAATACTAATATTTCTTGAAGGGGCAAAAACTATTTTTTGAATGTAGAAATCCTATAGATCTTGAAGAGACTAAGTATTACATGAAAATGTTCTGATTTAATTAAGTTTTTACTTTTGTTTCCTACTTTCTCAGATCTTTCTTTAAGAAAAGGCAAAAATAGTTTTAAGGACTTCATTCCAGTGGTGTTGAAAACCAGGACACGTAGTCAGTCAGGTGAGTAAACTTTTCTTCAAATAGGAAATTGTGGCAGACCAGGCCAGAACCACCAGAATGCTCATGATCCAGAATATAGCTAAAGTGTTCACAGGAAAAAATGAACATCTCAGCAGGTATAATGAGATGGACTACTTTGTTCTTGTAATAAAAACTACAACACAAGGGGCAGAGGAACAGTCAAAGGGAGAGCTCCAGAGCAGGCAATCAGCCTTGCCTCGAGAGGGGAGCAGTCCAAGAGCTTGAAAACCGTGCACAACGGGAGCCTCCTGTAGTTACTTTTTAATTTGGTGTAGGGGAAGAAGCTGATTGGTGAGTATTGATCAGGTTTTCTAGTATTTTAATTGTAATAAATAGTGTTAAAATTATGAGATGTTAGGTTAGCTTGGCCAAGTGGAATGCACATTCTGTATAATGTGTAAAGTCATAGACACACTTCCTGACCCTGATGAACACTTGAAGAAATGTCACCAGCTGCATAAACTTGGGCTCCAGGTTTTGGAACTTGAGCAGTGGCCCAAGTCGGTATTGTGCATCCTCAAGGTAGGGAACTATGTGGATAGAATGTTTTAAGGAGATTACCACACCGCAAGTTAGAACTGTACAGGCAGCAGGGAATTGGTGACTGTCAGGCAGTCTGAGAGCCAAGCAGACAATGCAGGAGTACCTTGACTTGCTTGTTAATTGTTATTCTTTTTGGATACTGGTGAGCCTGATTGTTTCCTCAGGAGAGTGCATCCAGAGCAAAGTTATTGGCACCATGGGCAGCTCAACCATATGGATAGGGTGATGTGTGAAGAACAATGGAAGAGCAATAGTGATAGGGGATTCCATAGGTGGCAGTTCAGACAGGTACTCTTGCAGCAATCAGCTTGGTTCCAAGATATTATGTTGCCTCCCTAGTGGTCGGGTAAAAGATGTTACAGTGTGGCTGCAGGACATTCTTCTGGGAGATAGTAATTATTAGAGATTGTGTACCATGTCAGTACTAATGGCTAAGGTAGGACTGGGGGTAAGTTTCTTACCAAACTGATTCTCCAGATGGCAGGACTGACCTGTGAAGAAAGACTGGATTGATTGAGTTTGTACTCACCGGAATTTAGAAGAATGAGGGGCGATCTCATAGAAACATATAAAATATTCAATTAGATTCCCTACAGTGTGGAAACAGGCCCTTCAGCCCAACAAGCCCTCACCGACCCTCCAAAGAGTAACCTACCCAATCCCACTTCCCTCTGACTAATGCACCTAACACTATGGGCAATTTAGCACAGCCAATTCACCTGACCTGCACATCTTTGGACTGTGGGAGGAAACTGGAGCACCCGGAGGAAACCCACGCAGACATGGGGAGAATGTGCAAACTCCACACAGACAATCACCCGAGGCTGGAATTGAACCTGGGACCCTGGTGCTGTGAGGCAACAGTGCTAGCCACTGAGCCACTATGCCACCCTTAAATATTGATGAGACTGGACAGGCTAGATGCAGGAAGAATGTTCCGGATGTTGGGGAAAGTCTAGAACAGGGTTCACAATCTAAGAATAAGGGGTATATCATTCAGAACTGAGTAGGGGAAGAATTTCTTCATTCAGAGTTGTAAATCTGTGGAATTTTTGACCACAAAGAACTATTGGGGTCAGTTTGTTAGGTATATTCAAGAGGGAGCTGGACATGGCCCTTGTGGCTAAAGGGATCAAAGGCTATGAAGGGAAAGCGGGAGTGGGATACTGAAAATGCATGATCAGCCATGATCACATGAAATGGTGGCATAGGCTCGAAGGACCACATGGACTACTTTTGCACCTATTTTCTGTGTTTTTGTGAAAGCATTTTCAGGAAGCTAGGTACGAGATTGAGAGGCAGAACAGAGTTGAAGATTTACTTGTAATCATAGAATTATGGAATAATACAGTATAGAATAGGGCCTTTGGCCCATCAAATCTGTACTGAAAAAATATACTCCTATTTACACTCATCCCACTTTCCTGCACTAGGCCTATAGCCTGGAATGTTTTGACAATACAAGTGTTCATCAAAATACCTTTTTAAAGGTTGTGAGGTTTCCTGCCTCAACTGACCTTTCAACCTGTGCATTCCAGACTTCCCTGTATACCCCTACCCCTTCCTTTCACCTTAAAATTATGCCCCATCTTATTGATGCTTCAACTAAGGAGAACAGCTGCTTTCTATTCACCCTGCCTATGCCCCTTACAATTTTATACACCTCTATCAGAACCCCCTCAACCTTTTCTGCTTCAAAGAAAACAACCTGAACTTACCCAGCTTCTCTTCATAGCTGAAGTGCTCCATCCCAGGCAACATCCTGGCGAATCTCCTTGGTACCCTCTCCAGTGTGTTCACATTTTTCTATATTGTGGTGACTGGAACTGCATACATTTGTTGCTTAACCAAAGTTATAAACAACTCAGCATGACCTCCCTGCTCTTATAATTTATGCCTCAACTGATGAAAGCCCTGCTGCCTTCAAAACTAACCTATTAACCCGTCCACGCCTTCAGTGATCTGTGGACAAGCACCGCAAGATCCTACTATTCCTCCAAGCTCCCTAGTATCTTGCTATTCACTGAGTGCTCCCTTGTCCTGTTTCTTCTTCGAAAGTGCATAGCCTCACATTTATCAGTCTCTGATCTGTTCATCTGATTGACCTGCTCATCTGACTAATCTGTCTATATCTTCCTCCTCACTGTCAACAACTCAGCCAATCTTTGCACATCTATAAACTTACTTAGCATCCTTCCCACATTCTCACCTACATCATTTTTGAGTATCACAAACAATAAAGGACCCATCAATGATCCCTGCAGTGCACTGCTGCACACCAGGCTCCGGTCACACAGACAGCTTTGAATTGAATTGAATGATTCATTGTCACTTGTATTTTACAGTGAATAATACAGTATAGTACAGTAAAAAAAACTTGAGCTTCCCCACAATCCAGCACAATTTTGAATTAGTTTAAGAATAAAAAGATAAATTGAAAGAGAATCTGGCTTCGTTCCACTGCCTCCGCCATGGGTCCTGAGCCCTGACTCAGCTCACCAGTGTATCTCCAGACTCACCAACATTGGATTTGCTAACTGCCTGTCTTCTGTCACTAAGACTATGTTTGATCCATCATGACAAGTTAGCCTGGATCCCATGAGCTTTTACTTTCTTTCAGTTTCCCATGTGGGACCTAGTCATAGGCCTTGCTGAAATCCACCTAAACTACATCAACTGCCCTAACCTCATCCAAACACTTGGTCACAACCTTGAAAATTTGTTCGACATGACCTCTCTCTGACAGAGCCGTGCTGTGTATCCCTGATCAAACTTTGCCTTTTTAAATGGAAATTTACTCTTTCGCTATTTATTTTCTCCAATAGTTTCCCTACCACTGATGTTAAACTCACTGGTTGGTCCATAGTTCCTTAGTCTATTTCTACCGCCTTTTTTTAAAATCTTCTATAATACTAAGCACAATAGTAGGAGAATTGAGTGATTGATTTTGCAACCAACTAGCTAGTGTAGCAGGGTGGACATCAGATTTCTGAGCCAACGAGACCTCTTTTGGCGAAGTTCGGACCTGTGCAAGCTGGCTAGTCTACCCCTGAACAGGGCCAGGAGAAATATTTGATTAGAAGATTTAATTATAGGAGTAGAGAAAACAGTTAGGGTGATTAAGCTTTGGAAACTCTAAGGTTACATTGTGAATGCAAGACAAGGCCGAAATTATCCACTGACCTGATTTTATTGTTTTTAATTGCGATTCAAATCTCCTGGTCATATTTTTTTATGCCCCCCACACTACTGACATACAGCAGGAGTGTTCATATTTCTCAGCACAGTGTGGGTGGGTGTGTGAGGGGAATGTGTGTGTGCGCACACGCAAGATACAGTGAAAAACATTTATTAACATTCTGCCACCAGAAAAGACACCCGTGTGGCTAATGAACCAGTGACAAGCAAAGCCCAGAGCCAGCAATGTTTACGTGAGAAAAGGTGAAGGGGAGGGTAGGGACTGAATCAGAATAGAATTGGAGGGGGAAATAAAGCACTCCATTCCCCACAGTGCCCATCTCTCCCTAAAAAGGCCAAGGTATACACCGCATGCTCCTTCTCCAGCAACATCTGGGCCCAAACATAACTGTGGAAGAGGGGCAGGCATAGATGTTATTTTATTGAAATGTGGGGACAGGATATCTAAAATATGGTAGTCAGCGAAATATTAGCTAAAGCGATGTGAATATTGCTGATAAGCACCACATGATCTTGGAATTTTTTTATCTTGCACTCATGAGGACAAAGGCAAGAATGGCAAATTTCAAACAATCAACAATTTATACTACAAGAGATGAGACTACTGATTGATTTACTAGACGACTGATTGAAGCATAGCAGTGGAGAACTATAGGTTCTTCCAAGTAATTCAAAAAAAGGTGCATGCATTAAATGTAATCTGTGCAAACTAAAGGAATATATCCAAATGTAGGACATTTCTCGTAAGCGTAAATGAACCATGTGTGAGCTTGGCTGATAATCTTAAATTGATTGTTAGTGTGGTTATTGGTGCACTTTGGATTGTTCAGCCCAATAAGAGAATCAGTTTTGTTTTGGATTCTGCAAGGGATGACTGAGTATAGTCTGTTTTCTGCCTGTAACCAACAACCAAAGGAACATGCTGCTTGAGTCAATCAACTAATTGTTGGCTCTTATGGCCTACTTACCTGGTGTCCCACTGGTACTGAAATTCGTCCTTAACATTACTCAATCGAGACATTTCTAAATCGGTGTATAACATTCACTGTTTATAGTGATGCTTTAGAAAGTCAAGCTGCTGCAAAGATGTAACTGCAGTGTTACAAATGGACATTAGTAATTTCTGATAGAAAGGTTGATACTGAGAACTGGAAAAGACAGACTTTTTGACTTTTAAATTACGAGTTGGATTATGTCTGCATAACTTAGTCCAGTTATACTGTGGCTGCTAATCCAAAGACTCTGCATGGATCTGACTATCTACTGGGGACAAATTCAACTCCAGGGTTCAGTTGGCTGATAATCCTGTCCCAAGAGAACCAAATTCCTTCTGCCTTTTTGTATACATGCAATTAACTTTCCAAGTTCACATGGACATTTGGAAAAAGGTGGTTAAAGGCTGCTGGTACGTGTGAAATCATAACTGATTGAAAACTGGCACGGTCAGAGAACAGGAGAGAAAATTGGTAGTGAAATTTATATGTTGGTTTTAAGGTTGTGGCGATAGTTGGTCAGCAAGAGCAATGTAGTGAATTGGCAACACTGTCGTAATAGGCATTAGACATGGTCAAAGTAAAAAGTCATGATCAAAACCACAGGAAATTGATTTGGACATTGGCAGTTTCAGATTACAACAATATCATTCTAAAACCCTGGAAGATTAAATGTATTTTATACATTACAAAGAAGTTTTTAATTTGTTTATTTCAGAAAGTTTCTGTGTCTCATCAGTACATGCGACCTGTGACCAGACGGACAGTACATTGGAAGAAAGTCAGCTTATGCATGAGGAAGTGGAAAATGATGTAAAAGCAAAGAAAAGTTCAAGGAGTTGGGAGAAGTCTACAACGGAGAATAAAGGGACCAAAGAAGAGAGTGAGGTGGGAAGGACTGGCAGTTCAATAACTGACGTGGGTGAACAGAATAGTTTGGAACCACTTGACTCGGGTTGTATAACAGAAATTGATGGGAATTGTAAAAGTAGTAATAAACGAAACCCTGCCTTCAAAACGCAAATAAGAACCAGTAGGAAGAAATTTAAAAGTGAGAAGGATTCTGAAGTACTTTTACACAAAAGGGACGAAAATCAAGATAGCACAGGAATAAAGACACGGAAAGCTGTTACTACAGGTAAAGTTCAATATCTTTTGAGCATTTTATGCTTTATTACTTGAAGAAATGTATGTTTTAAAATCTGCTTTGAGTGTTATTAATCTTGACTGATGGCAAATTCTCAAAACTTCAGAGTTTTCTGTCTTTTGTTGGTGAAAAGCTCCTCACACTGTACTCCACTCAAAACCCAGCTTGGAATTCATTGGCTGTTTTTTGTCAGTGAAATGATTCTAGCTACTAAAAATATTGAAGCTCAATTATTTCTCAGTACAGAAAAACATTGGAGTTCAGTACCTATCTGCTCTTAAATAAGTGAGTTTTACAGCAAATATTTCAGGAGCATTCAGACAAAATATGCTAGTTGTACTTCATAACTTGTTAGGTTATATGGCAGTGGAAAATTTGAGAATTGTGTGAACCATGTGCATTGGCCCAAACTTTGGGTTCGATGTGTGGTCCTGTAGTTGTGTAAAAGTTTGGGGAAACATCATGTTGTCTATTTGTCACATGGTATTCAGGCACTTTCATTGCTTCAGTGGAAGTGTAGGGTAGCCTGCTTTTGAGTCTGTTAAGGCTCTTTAGTTCCCTTTAACCCATGAGGTTAGCCTCTTCCACCCCAGGTCACATTACCTTCCCCTGCCCACCTCTCAAACCACAGGCTCCAGCACTCTTCACGACCCTGCAGACACCTGCCAGCTTGGCCCAAGCAACGCAGTCCCAGTACTGGTTAACACTTCCACCAGACAGTGCTGGGACGACAGAGCTGCCAGTCTTCTAATTGGCCAGCATCTCATCAAGGTGAGATTTCTGACGTTCTAAAGTAATTCATGCAGCTGTCTGTTTGTAGGGTCAGCTTACCACCAGTGTTTTAGCAAGGGGACCTGGTAATTTGGTGCCTCATTAAATTCAGCTCCAAATGTGATGCTGCCTAAAGCAAATTATTTTGTTCCAGAACTAATACTTTCATAGGTTGACTGTTGGTATCAAACAAGAACAAGTTAAAATTAAACCACTGATACAAGCATATTTCTCGTACAAGAAAGTAAAAAGCATTGATTTAAAGGATTCTGTCTTGTAGTATATCCTCAGTATAGATAACATACAAACAGCCAAAGTAGGCCATTCAGTCCTACAAATCTGCTCCAACATTTAGAGTCAATCATGGATGATCTTGTTTGTGTTCTATATTCCTATCTCCTCCCCCATTAAATTTTGATTCCATTACCTAAAAGGAATCTGTTTACTCCAGCCTTAACAACATTCAGTACTGTACATCATCTGGTGAAGAGGAAGAAGAAGGCTTATGTTAGGATGCGATGTGAAGGCTCAGTTAGAGCACTTAAGGATTACAAGGTAGCCAGGAAAGACCTAAAGAGAGAGCTCAGAAGAGCCAGGAGGAGACATGAGAAGTTGTTGGCGGATAGGATCAGAGTAAACCCTAAGGCTTTCTATAGGTATTTAAGGAATAAAAGAATGACGAGAGTAAGATTAGGGCCAATCAAGGATAGTAGTGGGAAGTTGTGTGTGGAGTCAGAGGAGATAGGGAAAGCACTAAATGAATATTTTTCGACAGTATTCACTCTAGAAGACGACAATGTTGTTGAGGAGAATACTGAGATACAGGCTACTAGACTAGGTGGGATTGAGGTTCATAAGGAAGAGGTATTAGAAATCCTGCAGAGTGTGAAAATAGATAAGTCCCCTGGGCCGGATGGGATTTATCCTAGGATCCTCGGGGAAGCCAGGGAGGAGATTGCCGAGCCTTTGACATTGATCTTTAAATCGTTTACAGGAATAGTGCCAGAAGATTGGAGGATAGC